>NW_020174429.1:1291508-1395696 GCF_003031525.2 Neophocaena asiaeorientalis asiaeorientalis
TTCTTCCAACTTTCCTGTGCTTGAGAGAAAAATAATCAATAAGGTCTAGGCCATGATGTGTAGGTCAAAGGCACAGAGTATCGGCTAATGAAATACCCTCTGGCCTGGATCTGTACTAAATTCTCACAGCTAATATAAAGCTAGCCCTGGCGCAAAAGTCAAAAGGTAAAGTACTCAGAAATTGCCACTTTATCACTCCATTCCTAAATGCCTACAGCATTCGATAGTGATAGAAAAAGTACATTTGAGAGACACTGACCTAGGTGAGGAGCTCCCTGCCCTAGGAGAGGTGTTGACCCCTCAGTGGCCTTTGAGCCAGAAGCCTGGGGCATCCTGGCCGGAAAAGTTACAGGTGTGACCACATCTCCTGTTGGGTGACTGCCTCCCAGCTCCTTGGGGAGCACAACAGAGGGCCTTTCACTCCCGCTGGAAGGGAGAGGGAGCCAGGCCCTTACCTGGGGGAGGCAGCGGAGTGCAGGGGTTAAGGGCTTGGTGTCTGGACACCACGGCATCCTGGCCGTGCCACTGACTAGCCAAGGGGTCGGGCTAGTTCCTTACCTTGCTCTGCCTACTTCCTCCTGTGCAAAATAGGATAATAACAGTATCTACGTCCTAGGATTGTCTGGAAGACTGAGCACATGAATTCACGTGGAGCACTGAAAACACTGCCTGGCACATAGGAGGTGCTCCCTCTGCTGGTGGACAGGCTCTGGGGCTCCCCACTTTCTTAGGAGGTGGGGAAGGGAGCTATTTCCTATACCCCATCTCCACCTTGTGCATTTGTCCTGAGCGGCAACCCAAGGAGTGCAGAAAGATTGCATCAGAGGTCACGAGAGTCAAAGGATAGGCGTCTGCCACAGATGCGCCAGTGACCTCCCTTCTGTGGGCCTTGGTTTACTCATCAGTAAAACGACACAGTTGAACTAGATTAGAGGTTTGCAAACTGTAAAGCTCTGGGATTTTCCAGAGGCGTCTCAGGGGCGCTCCTGGAGTGGGGAGTAGGGTGGCTGAAGAAGCAGGCTCTAGTGGACCCCCACGCAGGCCCGCCCAGAAGAGCTCAGCCCATGTCTCTAAACCAGTCTTCTACAAATGGTTTCATTTGAAGATATGGTTCCGCTACTGAACAGATTTTGAAAATCATCTGACCAAAGTCCCGCTCAGGTTTCATATTCTAGGGTTTTCTCTCTCTCAGAAACGATCCATCAGCAAACATTCTTGGTCTCTAGGGACTGCGTGAGACATGAGCTCTTAGAGGTGCCGGGAGTAGAAACCTACACCTCTGGTCTCCATGCCCAGTCAGGATCCACACAGGGGACGGGCTTTGATTTCACACACACCAACACTTTGAACCAGCTTTGCCCTCAGAAAACTACCAACAGACAAGTCCCTGAGCAGATCTATAGCTTTCTGGGTCTTACCCTAGATCCACTGTATTAGTTATCTATTGCTGTGTAATAAGTTGCTCAAAATTTAGCAGCGTAAAACAATAAACATTTGTTATCACACACAGTTTTTGAGGGTCAGGAATCTGGGAGCATCTTAGCCAGGTGGTTCTGGCTCAGGGTTTCTCACAAAGCTGTGATCAAGGTGTCATTTGGGGCTGCAGTCATCTGAAGGCTGGACTAGGGCTGGAGGACTCACTACCATGGTGGCTCCCTGCCATGGCAGAGGGCAGAGGACTCGGTTCTACCCTGGCTGCTGGCAGAAGGCTTCATTCACATGAGCCTCTCCATAAGCCGCTTGAGTGTCACATCATGGCAGCTGGCTTCCTCCAAAAGGAGGGAGGAAGGAAGAGAGACAGATAGACAGACATAGACATATCATGGGTGAGAGAGTGGAGAGCATCCAACACAGAAGTCCTAATCTTTTTTAACCTAATCTCGGAAGTGACACACTCTCACCATGCCACAAGCTATATACGTTGATTGCACAGACCAACCCTGGTACAATGTAGAAGGAACTGACAAAGGTGTGGATATCAGGAGGCAAGATCATTGGGGGCCATGCTGGAGGCGGGTGACCACACCCACTGATTGTACCCAGGAATCTGTATTTGTTAAAGCATCACAGAATATCTGCAGTTTTATCAAAATTATACACAGGAGTTGAAAAGTTGTCGTTGATCGTGCTCAGGGCTTGACGTCTCTTTGGGGTGTTTGCATTTCATGTGGTACCATTAGGACATGGCCAACAGGCCTCCTGATCCCAAAACATACATCTCTGGCGGTAGAATTTGAGGTCTGGTGAGAGAGCACGTCAGGGTGATTGTTTTCTGAATTTTCCTAGTGTTCTCCTAGACAGGGCTGGCTGGTTCCGTTGTTTGGCCTTGGGGCCTCAGGGTCAGCTAGCCTAGCTATTGGCATTTGGGGTGGGACAGATCTTAATTGTGTGGACCTGTCCAATACGTACAGGTGTTTAGTGTTCCCGGTTTCAACCACTGAGGAGAGTGGGGAGAGGGCAGTCACAGTGACCACCAAAAACACCTCCCATTTCCAAGTACATCTGGGAGACAGCATGCACCCAGCTGAAGACTGCTGAATGGGAGGGAAGCCCCACCCATAGTGTGGGGACGCCAGCCCATCCACAGCAGTCAAGGGCCTGAGCAGAGATGAGTGGGCTTCCTAGAGACTGTCTTAGACAGAAGTCAGGCTTTGAGGAGAAGAAAGAAACCTAGAGCCTCCCCTCCCCTCCTGGAGGCAGGAAGGAACAAAAATATGAGGACGCAGGGAGAAGGTTGGCCTGAAGCTCGTTGCCCACCTGCTCTCCACTTCTTTCACCCAGAAGAAGAGAGGCAGATATTCGTCTTAAGGTTCAGTCCATCCTTCTGCCTATGAGTTTCTACCATCATTTCCCAGAAGAACTTTGACATGAACCTGGTTGTGCTCTTGTTGGCGTGATAACCGGGGCGTATGTCGTTTTTTGTTTTTTTTTTTAAACAAGACAGAATTTTTCAATCATCTGCTGTGTTCAGATACTATAGGCCATGGCATGATATTAAACAGACCCCCAAATCTCAGAGGCCGCACACACAGGATATTATTTGTCACTTACAGAGATTTCTGCTGAGGGTCTAGCTACCCTCCAGGGCAGCTCCTTTCCAAAGCAGAGGCTCAAAGGTCCAGTTGGATTCCATCCTGTGGCCCTACCATCTCAACCCACAAGTACCCAGGTGGCCCTGGCAGGGACAAAGAGAGAGCTGGAGGGTCATGATCTGGGTCTCAAATGCTTTGACCCAGAAGTATCATTTGTACTTAGCCCATTGGACAGAACTAGTCCCATGACCCCATCCAAGGGCAAAGGGGCTGGCGGAGAAAGAGGCAGTCGGGTCAGCAACGGTGCTTCTGCCCCGATTTCCTCTTTTCTTCACTTGTTCGCCTAACTCTTCTTCATGGACAGGGGCTTTGCACCAGCCTTTTAGAGAGAGAGAGAGAGAACTGCATGAGATACAATTGCCAGGAGGGGCACAGTCTCGAAGAGAAATGAGACATGTGCTCTGATGACAGTAGAGCAGAGTTGCAGCTATCAACGCCTGCGCAAACGCTGGTGGCTTGCCCAGGTCAGCGTCCCCGTAGAGGGAAGTCTGGTCCCCTCCCTGAATGCTCCATCTGCCTCTCCAGTGCTATGCAGTGTCTGCAGCCTGGGGCTTGAAAGAATGGCTGAGTCAGGAGCCGAGGGCCCCAGTGGGCCCCCAACTTAATGCCTGTTGTAGATCTCTGGGAGCGCTAGCTTGTCTCTCACTGGGAGTCACACATGGGGCACGTGTCACAGTGAGTGGTCCTCGGTGGGAGTGCCTCAGTCAGAGGTCAGCTGCTGATGCCTGGGTGCCTGTCCACAGCCCCCTCCAGCCAAAGCCAAGGACTCGATCCCTGATGGTCCCACCTGGTTGTATTTGCACAGTGGGCAGTGAATCCAGGAACCCCACTGCTGGGACTCAGGCCCCTGGAGCCACCCAAGAACCTGAGGCACCAGGGCAGACAGTAGGTACCCACATCCGCCAGGCACAGTTCTCCACCCATAAGAGGCGTTTAGTTGGTCAGTAAAGGCTGATGCTGGTGATATTGACTGTCCCCAAGGTCTGCCTCTCTGTAGTGATAGTTGAGGGGGAAGAGCGAGTGAGCTGGGCTGGGTGACAGCCAGAAGCCAGATTTCAGCGTCCCCAAGCTCAGCAGCCTCAGGTGAGCTGAAGCTATAGCTTTGCTCCCCAAGAGCTCTGATTGGGAAGGGCAGCTGGAGTCCCTGAACGTGGTAACATGGATTTAGGAGGACATCCATCATGGTTTCAGGCGGTGAAGCCACAGGGCAGGGCAGAAGCTGACACCTATACAACTGGGCTTAGAATGGAGTCCTGGGGGTCCCGCCTGCATTTTTGGCACCTCTGTTGTGAACCGTGGAACGCCGTTGGCCAGCCTGCCGTATTGGCAGTGATGTGGACATTCCAGCCCCCATCATTTGTAATCCCGCTCCCAGGGTGGCCCCAGGGTCAGGTATGGCAGGTGCAGAGGGACGGATGGCTGCGCCGTGATCTGCTCCCACTAGAGGGCACCAGCGCGCCGCTCTGGAGACTCCGCAGTCACATTTGCAACGGGAGGTCCCTTGTCCCTAGCAGCCAAAGGTGTCCTTGCCTTGCTGGTGCTCAGCATGCAGATACGGTGCTTAATATTGTCCCCAGAATGACGCAGGCCCTCCAGGCTCAAGCCTTCTCCCCAGAACAAGGGAGAAGATGAGGCAGTGAAGGAGGCAACCGCACAAGTGAAGGAAGTACCAGTTTGGTCCAGGTGTCCCCTGCCATTCACAGGCCTGACATTCCTCCAGGGACCGCCCCGCCCCGCCCCCAATCCTCAGACCCCTGGGAACACGTGGCAGCTCCCCGGAGGGCACACCCATTAAGCCTCCATCAGCTGCACAGGCAAGGAGGGTGCTCACCCACGGAGTGAGGCGTGCTGGTGGCCTTCCCCACACCAGACGGTTTCACCTGGGCCTGCAGGGGAGAGACCCGCCGGCGTGGGGCTTAGAGAATTACAGAATGCTGGCTTCTGCCGTTGGAAGGACAGGGGCTGGCAGGCGGTGCTGAGGGGATTGATGGAGCCCCATAAACTTGACTGAGTTCAATGCAAGGCAAGGGAACCGAATCTGAATGGGTTCTGCTCTCCCCTTGCGCTCCCCTCTCCTCCCCTCTGGCCCAAGACCTCCAGCCTAGACACCACCCTGGGCTCCTTCCCCCTGAGGTGTGGTGACTTTAACAGTTTCTCCTCAGCGTCTCCTCAGGCCCCTGCAGAAATACTGCCTCTTTATTCCACAGACGGCCCTGGATGCTTCTGCATTTTAAACAAAAGCCCAGTTGAAAGACATTGTTGTTATCTCATGTCTTGCCTAAGGCTTTCTGAAAGGACACATTTTGATCATTTTTCTTTGAATTCTCTGTCAGAAGCGTTTCGCCTGCCGTCTTTTGTCTGACAGTGGGAACTGCATAACCCAACTTATTTTGTTTTCCTGTTAGGAAATTTTGAAACTAAATTCTGTGTCTGTCTGCAGTTAATTATGAGCTCACCCTGACCTGGTCAGGTCCGTTGCTCTGATCCTCTGGTGACTGGCCTAGTTTAGTGCAGTACATAACGTGTAGGCCCACTGATGGGAGGTCGGCATGGCGCGCACACTGAACAAAGAACATGACTAAGTCGAGTGGGATTTCTGGCCTCCTGGATGGGCCCAAGTACTCTCTTCACATGGGACCCAGAGTGAGGACAGGAGACCAGCTAAAGGAGGGGGACAGTGAGGCCTGGGGTTAAGCACCCCGTTTACCCGCTTGGCCCCGAATAAAGACAGGGTGAGAAACACCCCACCCCACCCGCCAGGAATCTGAGGGACATGTGAGCTTTCAGAATGAAAATCACCGAGTGCTCGGAGGAATAAAAATGGTGGCAGATGCGGGAGCAGCCTTGTTCCTCCAGCAGGTGGCGCTGTTGCGGTGTGGACTCAGGGTTGGTGGGAAGGGGCTGCCCCACACTGGATTGAAGCGGCTGGAAGCCCAATTCCCAGCCCTCCAGATGGGAAGGAGTGACTTTATCATTCCTTAGAGCTATACCAGCTCTGTGGCCAAGTCTTCTGGAAACTTCCAGGATATGCTAACTCACAGGCATGAGGATTATTAAAATATCCTGAGATGCCAAGGAGCAAAATCATGTAAAAACTAAGTCCCCCCTCACAACCCCAGGCCTGCCCCCTTCCACAAATCCTGCTTCATGTCCCGTCTTGGTCCCATGGGGGTTCCGGTCTGACTTCATTAACTGAGCCCACCAGGATTGACTGGGCATCTTTCTGTGGACCAGGCATTGTCTTAGTCATGATGGACTGAATTTAAACGCAGGGGCCACTGCCTTTTCAGTGAACCAGGACATGCAATTCTCCTAATGTCCCTGTAATGAGCATCTAGCAATGAATGACTGCAACGCAGTGCAAACACTGGCTAAGTGCCTTCCAGGCTCCAGGAACTGTGACGGTGCTTGCTTTTTCTTATCTTACTTATCCTCACATCGTCCCTGTGGAGTGTGTGCTGTTACTGATCTCCTTTTACAGACGATGCTTTCTCTGGTCAGATGTCACCCCCATTCTGTATTCCCCATTCCCGCCCACCCCCGCTTAATTTTTCTCCATAGTGATCATCACACGCATGCTTTATTTTTGTGGTCTGCCTTCTCCACTGGAATGTTACGTTCCACGCGGGCTCATATAGGTGCTCATTAAATATTAGGTGAGTGACTAAATGAGCCCTGACTTGCTCCTATCCCAGAGGGACTCACCCCCAACACCCCACAGTCCTTCGCAGGGGCTCACGTAAATCGCGTACCGTCTGAGCTACGTGTCCGCACGTATCATCTCTGAATTCTCGTAACTGCCCTGTAGAGCATAGGTACTACTAGTATCGTCATCTTGCGGACAAAAAAATCCGAGATCAAATACCTGCCCCAAATCACATGGCTTACAAATGGGGGAGTGGGATTGGAATTCAGGCAGCCTGGCGCTCCTTTGTAAGGAGTGACGGAGGAGGAAGAGGTGATGGAAAACCATTTTCTAATTCTAGGTGACTGTAGTCACGTACAGCAAGTTAGGGGTGAATGTCATTTCCTTAATAAGCAAGAACAAGAAAATGGACATCTTTCTTTTTTTTTTTTTTTTTTTTTTTCTACTTCTGTAGGCACTAAAAATGGAAAGAGAGGAGGAGGGGGTGGGGCAAGGGAGAGAGGAGCCCCTACTGACACCTTTGACAGAGGAAGAGATGTTTTTCCTTTTTTTTAATCGGAAAGGTTTCCAGGGGCCTCCCCCCAACCCCTGCCGACTCCAGATCCTGCCCCGGCTCTGAGCAGGGGTGCTCACCTAGGAGAGCCCCTCTGCTCTCTGGCCACCCTCCCACCCACCCGGTGCTTCCTCCCTCAGAATAAAAATAGGTGCCCATACAATAAAGGAGGAGACCAGGACTTCTTCGATCCATGGTTTCCTGTCTGAGACCACCAGGTAGCAAGGCATAGGCAGTGTGTGCTGTGAGACCAGCCTATTTTTACTTTTGTTGTTTGGGAGTATTTTTACAAGAAGTTATTATTTGGTGCATGAAGAGTTTTGTTGGGGACAGCTAGGAAAGTTCCTGGGAAGCAGGCGACTGGCTGAGTCTGGACCAGGTTCTCACAGTCTCGGGGTGCAGGCAGAATGCAGGGAGGGGGGACTGGAGGTGGCAAGTGCTTTCTAGCTCTAGGGCGTCCCGGAAACATCTGCCTCCCTTATAGGACAGCCTCAATTATCCGTAGCACAGTTAGGGTCTTAGATAGGGGTGGGCAAACTGTGGTCTGCAGACCAAGTCCAGCCCTCCAGCCTGTTTCTGCAAATAAAGTTTTATTGGCACATGGCCACGCCCATTCATTTGTTCACTGGCTGTGGTTGTGTTTGTGTTACGAAGCAGAGTCGAGTAGCTGCAATGTGGACCCTACCACCGTCGAAGCCTAAATATATCCGATCTGGCCCTTTACGGGAAAAGATTGATAAACACTGATCCAGAGTATAAACAGAAAAAAAGCCCTGAGAGTTAAAACAGGTGACAAACAAGTTCATTCACTTGTCATCCGAGAGGCCTTCGGTTCTACACGCAGAACATCTTGGAGTTCATCCAAAATGATTCTCTTCCAGCTCCCATTTCTTCAGCTGTAACATGGGATCATATACGGGTTTGACTTTCACTGCAAGGCTTTGCTGAGGGTCACAATATAAACCAGGTCGTATAATGACCAAAAAACACTCTACAGGTGTGAAGTGGCCTTACTAAGTAGCTCAGTTACACCTGGAAGCAAGCACAGAACTGGGGAGCTTGACAGACAAGACGGGAACCATCCACACGTCCCTCCTGTGATTTGGGGGCAGCAGTTGCGGTGGAGGGATAGAGATTAGGTTGTGTTTCCCCAGCTCCTACGAAGACAGAGATCTCGAAGACTGTGTGCCCCGTAGACCTCGTGTGTCCTTACCTCTCCCTTGTCCAATCTCCCTGCTCTTTCACGGCCCTGTCAAATTTCACCTGCTTGGTGAAATTGTCCTAGATGAATCAGACCACCGTCCCACCACCCCAGTCCTGAGGGCTTTCGTGGGCATTTGGAGGACTTCATTGTAGGCCAGTTTTGAGGTTCTCCTGTTGTTTCACAGAGAGAAAAGCAAAGGTATGGCATTAGGGCTGCAGAACTGAGCAAGCAGTGGTTCAGAAGAAATGGAAGCCACAGAGAATGGGGGAGTCCCGGAGTCCTGAAGGGACGTGTCCAACAGCAGACAGAGCAGTCGGTGCGGGTGCTCGAGGCCTTGGAACCTGACCAAACAGGGACTCGACCGAACGTTCTTGAGCAGAGAAATGAATGATGGAAGGAGGATTTAGGAAGCCAAGGGCCAAATCCTGAGCCCTGACCAATCCTTGTGCTCTCTTCCTGGGACCTCTGAGGAATTCCTAAGATTGTACACATCTTCCCACAGTAGCCGAGGAAGGACGTTTCGTTGTTTCGTTAGGGACAGGCCAGGGTCCCTTAAAAAGAGGACCTTCCCCCAGTAGAGACGTCATCTGGTCCATGCCCTGCTTTGGGCCAGACCATACCCAGAATCCTTTGCTGAGGGACAGAGGGCTTGATCAGTTGGATGGGGGAGGGTGGGGGAGTAGCAGGCCCAAGCAAGGCCAGACTGAGGATGGCCTCCCTCGTGACCTCTGCTGGGCCCAGGACATCTCACAGACAGCAAGAGCTGCTCTACCCACCCACCCCCAACCCCGGAATGACTTGGGCTTGGGAGGGGGAGGCCAGCAGAGGTACCAGGAGCCCAGGCTGAGAGCATGCCCTAAGCTGGCCTGCGGGGTGGCCCTGGCTACCATCGCTCAGAGGCAGGGCCACCCTCATGCACACACCCACCCCAGTGACCCAGTGGTCCTTCCAGGAGGGGCCCCAAAGCCCAGGGTGAGCGAGGTTACCCCACGTGCAGCCCCACCATCTGTTCCTAGAGCAGTTTCCAGGGCTGGTGTAACACCCCAGCCGTCTCGGGAAGGTCCTGGTGACTTGGACCAGTCCCGGTTCAACAAGGTTGCACCCTGGTCCAGCACCTTCCTGCTCTGTCCTTGGGCGGTGGAAGGAGCAGCTGAGGCGGGGGAGGAGGAAGGTATCGCTGAGGGTGTGAAGCATCCATTATTCCTTTATTAGCCAGGGTGCCATTTCTGGTCTCGTTCTCCTTCCTGGCGGAGAAACCCGGTTATTTTCGTTAACCCCAGCTCCTCTCGCTGGGAGCAGCCGCCGGCAGGGCAGAGGGGGCAGGGCGGACAGGGCTACGTGCTCTCCTGCAGGCGTTTGTGAATGGGCCCCGGCTCCCAGGCTGCCCCGACGGCAGGCGCCCCCCCCAGGACGCGCTGACTCTTGCTGGCCGGCCGGCGTCTTTTCTAGCACTGCAGTGGCCAGGCAGGAGGAAGCTTTCTTCTGGCCCAAGAACAATACCAGGGTCAGCCCGGGGACCTCCCTCCTACACCCTCTTCCTTCCATTGTGAGCCGCTGCACAGTCCCAGGCCGCTTGGCTCTGCAAGCCAGGGGGGAGGGGGAACGGGCCCAGGAGAGATTAGCAATGTGTGTGACACCTCCAGCTGTCTGTCTCCACTTCCCAGGCTGGCCAGGATTCTGGAGGCGGCAGATGGACAGATAGACCAAGCAAGTGTGAGTGACCATTGGGTCCCTGAGCTTGCAAGGGGCTGCCGACAGGGTGAGGCCACTGACTGGATGGCACCATGCCCTGTCCCCTGCCCCCATGGAATCACAGCATGTCAGGGCTGGAAAAGGCCTGCCCAGACCTTCTGCCCATCACCACATTACACAGACAAATAGACCCAGAAAGGTAAAGGTTTTACCAGACTTCCTATTGCCCTGCTTAAAACTCCTTCGATGATTCCCGAGGCCTATGGGGAAAAATCACAGACTTTCCTTTAACCCCAGTGCCTGCCGGCCTCTCAGGCTTCTCTCCTGTGACTTCCCGCCTTGTGCTCTAGCCTTATGACTAGTTAACGGGTCCTGATCCAGCAGCACCAGTCCCCTGCCTTAAATGGCCTCCCGGCTACATTCGCCTACCTGCCACTTACCTGTTCTTCAAAGACTCCTTGAAGGTCACCTTCTCTATGCAGCCCTCTCTAACAACCCACTTCCTTTTTTGCTTTTTCTGGGTTCCTCGAGCACTTAATATATCCCTAGAGAAGGGCTGCCCTCCACATCACTGGGATGCCCATGTGTCTCTCCCACACTTACATGCCTCTCCCTGCACAACACACTCCAAATCCTGGGGTCTGAAAACTCTTGGGTTCTCAAAGTGTGTTCCTCAGACCAGCAGCCTCAGTATCACCCAGAAACTTGATAGAAATGCAGATTCTTAGACTCCCCTTCACTCCTATTGAACCAGCTGCTCTGGGGTTAGGGCCCAGCGATCTGCGTTTGAAGAAGTCCTCCAGGTGATTCTGGTGCCTGCTCAAGTTTGAGAGCCAGGCCTGAGGACCTACTTGCAGGCAGTTGGCTCTTAATAAATTCTTTTTTTTTCTTTTTTTCTAAAATTGAGATATATTTGACCTGTAGCATTGTGTAAGTTTAAGGTATATAACATATTGACTTGATCCATTTATATTGCAGTATGCTGGCCATTGTAGTGTTAGCTAACACCTCTGCTGTGTCACAGAATTGGCATTTCTTTAGTGTTGGGAACAAGTAAGATGTAGCCTCTTAGCAATTTTCATGTTTATACCAGTTGTGTTGTCTATCTTAATAGTTTCTTGATAATTTCTCTGGTAATTGACATCACCTATCCCCTTCTATTTGCTGACAAAATTTTGGTTGTTTATTTGTTCTTTACCATTATTTTGCTCAAATGGTGGACAAAGAATCTTGCCCTCTTTGACAGCCAAGGATGGGGATTTGCAGAGGGTTGAATGATTTAGGAACAACCCAGTCCCCCAGACTCTGGCACCTGATCCTGGCACTAGCCGTGCCAACAGCTCTGGGTGAGCCCCTGGGGATTAGAGTTCCTGGTTTTGGGGGGGTGGTGTCATTACCTCACCGTCAAAGGTAGAAACCTCAGCAGAGCCCCCAGTGATGCTGTGCCTTTGCAGGTGATCAGAGCCACTGGACGCACAGGCTCAGCGGCCATGGCTCACGGGCCCAGCCTCTCCACGGCATGTGGGATCTTCCCAGGCCAGGGCACGAACCCGTGTCCCCTGCATCGGCAGGCGGACTCCCAACCACTGCGCCACCAGGGAAGCCCCTTTGGTTTTTTTTGTGTGTGTGTGTGGAGGCAGCCTTTATTTAGAGATGGAGGGGAAGCTCTGGGCTAGTTACGCCTGTTCCTTCTCTTTGGATGACATTACTGTGTGTGTAGCGGATTTGTCATCCACTGTGTGTTGGGCAGTAGCTGATGGTGAAGGGAGTTTGTCCCTGGGCTCAGAGCCTGTAGGCAGCCGGCAATGACCCTGAGGCGTAGTTAGTGGCGAGAGGAAGCTGACCTGGGGATAAAACAACAAACACTAACTTCTGTCTACAAAGGGAATAATCAAAAGTTGATGTTAAATAGACTATAAATAATAACAGTAACGTAGTTGCAGGCTCAGCACAGACTGTGGAAAAGCTAAACATTGAGATCTGTCCAGAAAACAATTCTGGCCTTTCCCTCTGAGGTTCAGTGTTCTGACTTTGGGAGCAGAGGGCTGATGAGGACAGAGCCCTGGCCCAGGGACAGGCGATCATGTCCTACCTCTGAGCCTCGCGGTCCCACTTCCTGTGAAACAGGAGAGGAAGCTCTGCCATCCTTCTGGACCCAACCCTGTAACCCCCTGACCCACTCTTGGGGTGCCTCTAGAGGAAAGACCTTGTCTGATGATTAAAGCATTACATATGTTCTTGTGTTCCCAAAAGACCCTCACTTTTCCTCTTGGCCTGCACCCTACCCCCTGGAGGGTTCAGGGAGAAGTTCCACTTCCCCCGTCCTGTGGCGGGGCCATATGTAGCTTCCTCTACATCCCCAGGCTCCTCTCCCTCCCAGAGTTTATAAACCTTGAGTTTTTTCATTACTGATGGAGAATTTAATTTAGCATTTTGCTTCTTATGGCTTGGAGTGTGTTTGGGTCCCAGACGACTGTCAGCCTGGTGGGGATCCAGGGAGAGGTAAATGGAGACCCATGCTCCTCTAGGACAGGTACAGGAGGCCGAGGGTTCTGGGCCCCAGTTGTCCCTCGAGGCCCAGGGCTGTCAGCCCACGTGTTGTATGCTGAGTGGCTTCTTTGGCATGGACATAGCCTCCATCCAACGTGAGGTGCTACAGTGTCAGGCGGGGTGTAAGCCAGAGCCTCCAGGGGCCTCAGCTGGCTCACCCTCTGCCTCCGTGGCTCGGCATCTTCATCTCCAGAGTGAGTGTGTCAGAGCCAGTGGTCTCGATAGCCGTTCCCACCTCGTACAGCCTGTAGCTTGGATGTAACAGCTCACTTAAACCTGTTGGTATAATGGGATGCCATTGCTGCAGGTGGGATTCATAAAAGGTAGGCTGGGGCTTCCCTGGTGGCGCAGTGGTTGGGAGTCCGCCTGCCGATGCAGGGGACGTGGGTTCGTGCCCCAGTCCGGGAGGATCCCACATGCCGCGGAGCGGCTGGGCCCGTGAGCCATGGCCGCTGAGCCTGCGCGTCCGGAGCCTGTGCTCCGCAACGGGAGAGGGCACAACAGTGAGAGGTCCGCGTACCGCGAAAAACAAACAAACAAAAAAAAAGGTAGGCTGAAGAGCCTTCATGCCTTCCTGGGGAGTTGGGGCCCCAAGAATTAGATTCATCTACCCAGTGGTTCCAAAAGTAGTATACGTCTGTAGTTCACACAAAGTAAATAATTAAATAACGCTTTTTAAAAAAATACTGAAAATTAAATAATAGTTTAAAAATACTAAATAATACTAAAAGTACTAAAAACTAAATAATTCTGAAAGACCTATGGTAGCAGAAAATAGCCAAGTCCATGCCTCATTCTTCTGTAATTACCAGTTCCATTTCTCAAAGCAACTACTTTTCTTTCTTTTTTTTCTACTGTTCTTCTGGTGTGCTACCATATTTCTAATTATATATAAAATATCTAATATTTCTATTGTCTGGTATACTATTCTTATACTGCTCTTCTTAACTATATCGAATTTAGACATCATCTGCTGACTTCCTATTATGGTAGATGTGAGTTTTGCTCTCTTATACCCCTATCTTCTCAGTCTAGTTATATCAAATTTTACTTACATTTTTAGTCAGATTATTACTTCATTATTGAATCTTATTTTACTTTTCTTTTTATTTTGAAAAACACTCAGAATAACAGAAAAGTTGCAAAAATAAAATACAAAGATTTCTGTATACCCTTCACCGGATTCCCCAAATGTTAACATTTTTCCATGCTTGCTTTATCAGTCTCTGCATAATTTTCTTTCTTTCTTTCTTTCTTTCTTTTTTTTTTGGTGGTTTGCAGAATAAATTGTGGACATGTGCCACTTTATTCCTAAAAATACCTCAGTGTGTTTTCCTAAAAACAGGATCATTCTCTTATATAACTACAATTTCATGATCAAAACCAGGAAATTAATATTGATGGAATACTGTTATATAATCTTCAGACCTTATTTTGCCAGTTGTCCCACTAATATTCTTTATAGTTAAAGAAATTGTTTTGGGTATTTATTTTTCTGGTTTAGAACTCAATACAAGATCACAGTTCGCTTTTAATTGTAATGTCTCCTTAGCCTCCTCCTCCTTGATTTTCCTTTGTCTTTTATGACCTTGACATTTTTTGAAGCGTACAGGCCAGTTAATTTGTAGAATGTCCATCAGTTTGCGTTTGTCTGATGTTTGCTCATGATTCAGTCATGCACTGTGTCCTCAGTGCCTCATACCAGGAGGCATAAGATGTTGCCTTGGTGATGTAACACTGAGCACCTGTTCACGTGGTAGTTTCTAGGCCTCACCACCACAAAGTTACTATGTTGCCCTTTGCAGTTAATAAGTATCTTGCAGAGAGATATTTGAGACCATGCGATTGTACTGTTTCTGATAATATTTTGACCCACCGGTTTTAGCATTTATTGATGATCCTTGCTGGAAATATCATCAGGATGGTTGGCAAATGGTAACTTTTCTAATTTCATCTGCATATTTTAGTGGACTTTCTACTGTAAGGAAGATCTTTCCTTTCTCCTCTATTTATATGTCTTGTCTTATAGATTTTTATGTTACTCTTGGGATTATAATCCGCTACTATTATTACTTATTTTGATGCTCTAATCGTCTCAGATTTGGCAAGTGGGAGCCCCTTCAGAATCACTCCTGGGTATTTCTGAAATGTCCTGGTTATTCTTTGAGTACTTCCTTACTTGCGGGCATAAGAAGTTGCTCCAGGCTTATTATGGACTTTCTCTGCCCAACTCTGGAATCCATTATTATCCTTGGAGCCTGGTACGTTTTAGTGGACGTTTTTTAGAAACCCAGATCCAGGTGCTAGGTATGCTCATTGCTACTGAATCCCCTTGTCTTTTTTTTTTTTTTTTTTAATTTTTTTAAATAATTAATTTATTTTTATTATTTATTTATTTATTTTTGGCTGCGTTGGATCTTCATTGCTGCGTGTGGGCTTTCTCTAGTTGCGGCGAGCGGGGACCACCCTTCGTTGCAGTGCGCAGGTTTCTCATTGCGGTGGCTTCTCTTGTTGCGGAGCACAGGCTCTAGGTACGCGGGCTTCAGTAGTTGTGGTGTGCGGGCTCAGTAGTTGTGGCTCATGGGCTGTAGAGCGCAGGCTCAGTAGTTGTGGCGCATGGGCTTAGTTGCTCTGCAGCATGTGGGATCTTCCTGGACCAGGGCTCGAACCCATGTCGCCTGCACTGGCGGGCGGATTCTTAACCACTAGACCACCAGAGAAGTCCCTGAATCCCCTTGTCTTTTGACCCATTTCTCTCTCTCATTTTCTGAGTGCCTGTGCCCCCAGGTCAGAGTTTCTCTTATTCAGCTTCTCCAGAAAATAAGATCTTTTGCCTGCAGGCAGGGATTGATAGATAGTTGCATGGCTGTGTGGGGTGCAGAAGGAGACTTGTGGGGGTCCTATATGCAGACTTTCATGCAGTTCTGCTGTTTCCTCCCAGCACCTGAACCCTGCCCTCTGTGATCCCTGATACCTCCAAGCCTTGAGCTCCCTGGAGGTCTGTAGGCTCCATCAGTGCATTTCTTATCAATATCCCTCTCTGCTGGGTTGTCTGCTACTCCATTTGATTTCTGTCCTCCCAAAGTGTGTTGAAATCTCTTTGGTTCTCTGTGCTTTTGTAGGCTTATAACTTTTTTTATTGAGAGAGGAGGAGTGCATGTGTCAATCCACCCTGTCGAGTCAGAAGTCTAATATGGTTAGATTTAAATCATCAGGGAAAGAGGGAGAGCATTGTAGGAGACGCTGAGCTTAACGTGCTTGTCAGGAGCAGATGTGGGAGCAGACATTTGTATCTGGGAGCAGAGGGATGAAGTGGTCTGTCCTCTGAGTCCAGGCCCTGGACGTGTTGTTACTGGGGTTAGAATGTAAAGGGGGCAGCAGGATGTTCCTGAATGCCAATAAATAGGTTCTTTTCTTTCCTATTGTTCAGAGGACTCCAGGAGGGGACACACACACACACACACACACACACACACACACACACACACACACACTAGCTGTCTGAGGGGCCTGGGAAAATCTGCTTAGATTCAGACCTTATAGAGACGCTCACTCCCACACAAAAGCCAAGAGCCACCAGGGCAAATGCAGTCCAGGACCCAAAGATAAGCTCTATTGCCCAGCTCGTCAGGATCCCAGCCTCACCCTGCCTAGCTTTGCCGTTGACCCCTTCTGGTGGGAAAGACTTTTTCCCAGCAAGCATCCAGGGTCCTGGGAGCAGGGTTCTTGCCCAGTGCCACACCTGGGACAGGGCTGGGCACGCGGTTGGAGCTCAGTAAGTCACAAAACCGTAGAATGGTTGCTAAGATGCCAGAGGAGATGTGGGAGCCAGCTGTGTGCAAAGGACAGGGCAATGCGGCCTCTCACAGTCACCCTGAAAGCCTACTGGTCATTGCTGGCCTCTCTCCTGCGGAGCTGCCTGGGCCTCTCCTCTTTGGCTAAGAAACGGGACCCCACCCACCCCTGATGGTACACTGGCTCTAGAGGGCCTCACATAAAGTACACGCTGTCCCTGCCTTTTGCCAATTTGCATTTCAACAATCCATGTATTCTGCAGTTCCTGAAAATCATTTGTGTAGAACTTTTGGCAGCATTAAGCTCCTTACCTGGGAGTTCCTGCTCATTTCTGGAAATGTTGAAATAAGCAAGGATGCCCTTAAGGGCAGGCAGGGCAGGTTTTCCGGCACCACGCATTGCACCCAGTTGATAAAGGGCAGTGCCCCAAAGAGCCAGCCGGGGCTGGCAGAAGGCTAGTCCGTGTGCAGCTCTGTCAGCTGCTCCTAATCTGAGGAGCTCAGAGCCCTGAAGGGCAGGCACTCTGGGTACATCCTATTACCTGGAAATGTTCCATTTCCAGCCGGTCACTGGCAGTGATTTGTCCTATTGACACGTTGTCACCTCAGGCTGCAATGTGCAGGATAAAACTGGGGCTGGAGGGGCAGAAAGGGTCAGATAAGGGCAAGGTCAGGAGGCGGGGACCCCGAGATTGGGCACCTCGACCAGCTGGAGAGAACCCAGGTCCTCTGGCTACCTCGCCCTGGTGCTGGCAGGAGGAGCAGCCAGTGGTGGGCTGTGGGGCAAGAGTTGAAATCTCTCCCTGAACATCTGTCGTGGAGACCACGTGGCCGGCACTCTAAACCGTGAGGAGAGCATTCTAAACACGTTGTGCTCAACGAGGAAACTAAGCCCCACGGCAGGGCTGGGCCGCACCCAGGGGCACACAGATCTGGGGCTCAGGATCCGTAGGCCACGGCTCTTTCCATACACACTGCAGTTTCATTTCTGATGAATTCTAACCACGGGTCCTTGCATAAGGCTCCCAGGACATCTGTTTAATAATTTATTCTAGAATTTCACTAGGGATCAGCATCAGGAGGTGTCTTTGAAAAGCCTTCATCACTGAAGTGTCTGCACATAAAACGTCCTGTTGAAAGGAAATTAGAAAAAAGAAGAAAGGAAAGGAAATCACAATCAGAGCTGCCTCTCCACCCTCGCCCCACCGCCCAAGCACGAACCAGAAAGGCAAGGCTGTGTGAGCTGCCGATGGCAGCCTTGACCCCAAGCCAGGCGCTCCCTGCGGCCCCCTCCTCAGCTCTGCTGGGTCCGAGGCGCAGAGAGACGGAGGGCCGCTTAGAAGAATGCAGTGAATGTCGGGGGCCTTGGTCAACACCGCGGAGAAGGCTCTTCTGTCGTGTCCTCTGGACGCCCCACGTCAGCAGCCACATTGCGTCCCCTTGCTGGTCTCTGTTCTGTGCTATCGGGCAGGCCTGGGAGGCCCTTTTTAGCCCTGAAAGATGGCTTTTCAGAAAGTGTACATGGACCAGCCCTGCCACTAGCCAGCACAGCTACTCTATGCAAATTAGAGAGCGGTGTTCCTTCCTCTACACGTGCCAAAGCCTCTGCCTGAAATTATCAGAATGCCTCAAATCCATGAGACCGAGAGGACCATCCCGGAGGTGTGCGGAGCTCACGTAAAGCACAGCTGTTCCTCGTTTTAAGCAAATTTCAGACCCAGAAGCTTGAGTTGAATACCCAAGCCATTCATTCATTCCATAGAAAGCCAGACTTTGAGTTTAGAACATTTCCAGCTAAAGGGAACCTTCCTTGGAGAGAAATATCTTAACAGTGGAGAAGGTGAAGTGACCCTTTCTACTTCCTCAGGAGGAAGGAGTCGTGGCCGTCAAATGTTCTAGAATGTTATAGTATTAGTCCTGAAAGGAGCCTTCTGGTCATCTAGCCCAGCTCCTTTCATTTTGCCGCTGGGAAAATTGAAGCCCAGACAGACGTCCCTGCTCTGAGCACAGGGCTGTGCTCCGCCACAGTAAAGAGGAGATGAGGGCTTCCCTGGTGGCGCGGTGATTGAGCGTCCGCCTGCCGATGCAGGGGACACGGGTTCGTGCCCCGGTCCGGGAAGATCCCACATGCCGCGGAGCGGCTAGGCTTGTGAGCCATGGCCGCTGAGCCTGCGCGTCCGGAGCCTGTGCTCCGCAAAGGGAGAGGCCACAACAGTGAGAGGCCCGCGTACCGCAAAAAAAAAAAAAAAGACAGATGAGCTGAATTCTAGAAGCTGTTGTGAGTCAAGGGTCCCCGTACCTGGGAGAGAGAGTCCTGCAGACCAGGAGGGACTGGCTGCAGAGGTGATTTTGCAGAGAAGGAAAGCTGCTGCCAGGTCCCCCAAATTCTTCTGAGCCCTGAGCAGGGCCCTAGTGGAACACCTTGTTCACCTGCTCTGGCTAGAGGTCAGCCACTCAGCACGAAGATTCTGCTCATGGAAATGTTAGTAAGATTTGATCATGTCAATAGTATGTGATTCCTTTTAAGGAATTCATTGCAAAGCCCCTCAGCAAAGTTGGCCATAAGAAGCAGACGTTCGGACAGCAGAATCTTCATAGTGCTGGCCCGTTCACCCCACCCGGCCTGGCCAGGGCATGGTGACTGGTCAGGGACTGCTCACACGAGGGGCGGTTGTCCGTCTCCCACCTGTCCCGATGCGTGCGCACGCACACACACACACAGTATTCTCAACACGCTAAAAATGTTGGGAACAATTCTTTCCAGTACTTGACCTTTAGGGCAGCTCAGTGGCCTCTGGGTCATTATTTTGCTTCAAAGTGCACCCTTCAGGTCAAAACAGAAACATTTGCTTGGCAAGAAAAAAGAAGATGTTCCTTTCTGTGGCCTTTCCTGGCGGCAAGAAAAGGGACATTGTTCCAGCAGGCTGGTGTGTGGTGTGGTCAAGGAAGTGCATCACACCCCCTCAGAGAGGTCTTTTCAGGACACCCCAAAGGGCGGCAACACCGGTGGCTGTCTGCGTGGCTTATGCTGGCCGGTCAGGTTGGGCAGGATGTCCATGCACTGGAGGAGGAAACCTGACCGGTGGAAGATAGAGGGTCAGGCAAACCGATCCAGTGGACAGGGGGCCAGGGAGGAACCTTGCTGGGTCACTGGGGAAACTGGGCAGCGGCACCTCTCTGTGTTGCAAGAAGAGATGACTCAAAGACGTGGGAGCAAAGAATCAAAAGTTAGTCACGAAGAAGAACGTCGTCTTCCTTCAGTCCTAGCATTGGTGGTGTGAAACTGCAGCTCCCTCTCCGGAAAGCTGAAAAGACCTTATTTCCAGGTCTCTGAAATGAGGTGCTGCATCCCCCCTCTCAGTCCTTGCTGCATGTTAGAATCAGTTGAGGAGCTCTTAAAACATACCCATGCCTGGACCCACCACAGACAAATCAGAATCTCTGGGTGGTGGGTCCTGGGCATCAGTCATTTTTACAGCTCCCTGGGTAAATCTAACATGCCACCAGCTAGAGGGTCTGTGCCCTTAGGTATTGAGGATTGATTCCATTTCCCCATCCTGTAAGGTGTTTGCATCATAGAAAAGCAAGGGGTGAGCCAGGACTGGATCCAAACTTATAAAACCTCTGTCTTCTTGATATTAATCACTCAGGCTTGCATAATACTCGTTCATTTTCTGTCTGTCCTGTGAGGATGTAGGAATTCTCCAGAGCAGGGACTGTGTCTTATTTGCAGTTGTATTTCTCACAGATGATGCTCTATCCCCAACTCCCACCCCATCCTTCACCGAAACCAGTCCATTTTAGTCTTAAATGTTTGTAGACTCTCCTCTCCCATCCCTCTGCCATGTCGCTAATTCCTATATTGGCCACTGTCGTGTCTTGACAATTGTGATAGCCTCCCTAAATCCATCCCCTTCGTTACCTCAGCATGATCTAAAGTCCACAGGTCTAGCTACTTTACTACGTGCTTAAGCCTTTCCCTGCCTTCCCATCACACGGAGGATCAAGCTCCCTCTGTGCAAGGCCTCCCCAGTCCAGCTCTCCTTTCAGCCTCGGATCCCACATTGTCCCCACCATGCACTCTATGTAACAGCCATGCTGGACTCATTCTGGGGTCCCGGATGTGGACGGACCAGCCCCCGTCTTCACCTGGCGGACCTGTCATGAGCCCATGCCTGGCATGGGGATTGGCAGTGGTAAGTAGGCCGTGAACAGGTAGTGAACCCCTCACTGCAGCCCTGGTGCACACCACACCATGCACAGGACATCCTCCAGGAGTCAACATGGGGTTCTGCCCCACCCCCTCCAAGCTGGATGACCTAGACCAAGTACCCTGACTTCTCTGTTTCCTCGTATCCAGACTGGGGATAATAAGATCTACGCCCTGCCACTACCATCTCGGAAGTCTGTCGTGGGAATTAAGCACAGTGGTCGCTGAGGAGGGACTTTGAAAACTGTGAGGCCCCAGTCAGATCTAAGGGCTTCCACGAGAGCCTCAGGAAATAGGTGTTGCATATGGCAGCTCCCTGGGGCCCGCTGTGCACGTGCTCCTCGTGAGCAGGGCAGCGTGGAGATGGCGACACCGGCCCGTTCCCTCAGTGTTTTTATAAAGGGAATCGGGTGAAGGAAATGTCTCGGAATAGACAATCTTCCTAAACTCCCCCAAAATAACTTCAGTGGAAACAATTGTGGTAACGTCCACTCTGCAGTTATTGTTTCAGTCCACTGCAATGGGAACAACCTCCCGGCCTCTTCAACTCAACTGGGAATCAGCTGGACTTCCAGGGGCCTGGAAACAAAGGGTTGTGCCCAAGGGCCTCTCTGGGTCTTCGTGGTCCACTGAAGCTGAGGACAATCCCAGGGTCTGTGTACACTCTTGCTCTTCCTCTCGGCTTCCCTTGGGGAGGCTTGTTTGCTAGAGACTTTCATGTTTTCCCATAGGTAACTTTTTGGGGGGCATTACCTAAAGAGTTTATGATGACAATGCCTGAGGCTGTAGCTTTCCCCACGGTTAGATAGCCCGGTGTCCTGGACCTGAGACCTCAGAATGCTCAGTGGCTTTTGCTCACCCCCACCAATCACCTGCCTCCTCCGAAAGGTCTTTCTCAAGCTCCATCCTTTCCCCGGTCACGCGTGCTGCTCTCCCCAGCTCCCTGTCTGGTCTTCCTGCCTCTCTGCTTGCTTCTCTTACTGGTCTGTCTCTTCAAAGACATTGTCCGAGCCCCTCTGCCCAGCCCCCTCTCCTCTCACCTCCCTCCCCAACTCCAGAGGCAACACGCGGCTCTCCACTGGCCCATGAGACAAAATCTGAAGCCCTCTGCAGGGCGTCCAGAGTCTCTGGAATCTTCCCTCACAACCTCGTCCATTTTAGTTATCCACCACCTTCCTGGAAAATTGTTGCCCCCAATTTTCCAGGACAGCCTTATTTTCTTGGCATTTTATCCTTTAAAAACCCTCAGCCTGTTAATTATGTGACTAAATGTGATTTACTTTTCTACTTTTTTTTTTTTTTTTTTTTTTTTTGTTTAAAACCGGGGCACGAACCCGTGTCCCCTGCATCGGCAGGCGGACTCTCAACCACTGCGCCACCAGGGAAGCCCTACTTTTCTGCTTTTATTAAAAAGAAAACAAAAACGTTTTGACCCCTTCTCCTTACTTCTGGCTCACCATGCGTACAGACCAGCTTCCTCCTCGCCTCTGTGCGCTGGGTCCTGCCTACCATCCCTCTGCCTCTAATTCCCCTGTCCTACGGCATCTCTTGTTGCTCCCTTCCTCTAAGAAGTGTTCCCTGGTTACTGTAGGGGGCGGTCTAGAGCTGGTTCTTTTGGAACAGGGTTCCCTGCAGCAGCTTCTTGAACTTCATGTGCAAACAGCACACGGATCCGGTTCACGTGCAGGTTCTGATTCAGTAGGACTGGGGTGAGGCTCGAGTTCCCGCATTCCTAACCAGCTCCCAGCTGATGATGATGTTGTTTTTCCATGGACCACACTTGGAGTAGCGGGACCTTATAACCATGGTTCCCAAATTTTGCCGCACAGTGGCATCCCCAGAGGGTTTTAAAAGATACCCGTGCCCAGTCTTCTACCCTCAGATATCCTGATTTTATTGGCATGGGGCACATCCCAGGCACTGGGATTTTTTTAAATCTCTTCAGGTGATTGTGTGTAGTGAAGTGTGGGAACCACTGCCTTATTACGTGGCGTGAATATGGCTAAGCCCATTGTAAGTTTCATCTGTGCTTACCTTGTCTCCTTCACAGACTATGGTCCTTCTAAGGCAGGACTCAGTGACCTCTTTTTTTTTTTTTCTTTTTGAGGGTTGATTGATTGACTGATGATTGAATATTAGGTCATTAGGGGTTTCTTTTTTTTTGATGATTAACCAGTGTTCCTAGAGCACATATTGCCAGTAGGGAATCATGCTAGATGTCAAGAGGGAAACAAAAATAAGAAGGTCGTGGATCTTGCAAAGCATGGTGAAATCTACACAACGCCAGCCTTGGCGGAGGGTGACTGCCTGGGTGGTGTGATTTCAAGGGTCCTGGACATGTCTCCTTCCCCACCCCCCACCCCCAATCCCCATCCCCGAGGGGAAAAAACAAGCTTTACCTCCCTGGCTCGCTTATTCTAAAAACACTAACGCTGATTTTTTGTTTCCCTTTTGGTCTAAGGCAGTGGTTGTCAACCTGACCATCCTTTAGAATTACCGAGAGAGCTTTAAAATCCCCACTGCCTGGGCTGCGCCCTGACCACGTGCATCAGAACCTCTGGAGTGACACGTGGGCATCAGGAGTTTTACATCTCCCCAGGGCTGTCAATGATACTCCAGGGCTGAGAGCCACCGACCCAGGGTTTTTATTGATTGAAATGTAGATACAATCCATTTATCCTCATCTGGGGGATTGAGTTTGTCAGAGCCTTCCCCGAAAGCAGGTTCTGATAGCAGTAGGGGAGAGAATGTGAGGATGGGCACCCATCAAACACAAGAAATCACCACTGCGTCATGGGAAGGGCCCAGAGAGGGAAGACACACTGCTGCAAAATGCACTTGGCATCCCAACATTTCTCTAGAGCAAGGTTGCCAAGTCATGGCCCGTGGGCCAAATCCAGCCCCCCCCACCCATTTTTATCAATAAAGTTTTATTGGAACACTGCCACGCTTCGATGGCTGCTTCTACAGTACATGGCAGAGCTGAATAGTTGTGACAGAGACCATATGGCCTGCAGAGCCTAAAATAGTTACAACCTGGCTCTTCACAGAAAAAGTTTGCCAACCCCTGCTCTGGAGAGTTGACCCTGCATGTCCTCCCTTGCTGCAGTTTACACATTAACACAAACGCTGGGAATTTAAAAAACCACTTCTTAGACTCTTTGTAATTTTGTGGTTGCTTATAAAGCAGGGCAGAGTGTCCCGATAGATGTGTTGAGAATAAGTCCTAGTTGGGCTAACATATGGCTCTGTGCTCTCAGCCTTGGGGTGACGGGCCTTGGGTGGCCAGTGCTACAGGCTGCCACCCTCTGGCCCCAAGCAGCCTCTTAGGGTTACCCCAGTGGGCCATACAGATGTCGCTGTGCTCCCGATGGGCTGTGAGGTGAGAGGGCCGGGAAGCCCCACGTCAAAACTTGAATCAACCTCAATCAATCAACCTCAAGAGGTTGGACAGACTGAGCTGGGGAGGGACTGCAGGAGGGCAGAAGCTCTGGAGATGGAGAGAGGGAGAGGATTAGCCCTGTGCTTGACCAGAGCCCACGCTTCAAACTCCTGTGTCCAGGATCTCGCGTTCCCCTCCTTTCCTTCTTCAGCCACCACTGTGCCCCTGAAAGTAGGTCAAATCACTGTCTGCTACAGAGGCACGGAGGGAAAGAGGTACCAACTAGGTCATCAGAGCTGCTGGTGCCTGGTGAGCCGGCCGAAACCAATGGCTGCCCAATTTAAGACAACCCATAAAGACTCTTTTATGTGGCAGGGCGTCCTTAATGGCCCACATCCACCCAGCAAAAGGTCAGCCCTGCTTTCTGGGAATGGAACAAGTAATTGAATTTCTGAAATAGTCCATTTCCTGTAGTCAGAGCGAGGTATAACCTGTGTCCTTAAAGGATTCACTTAAAAAATTAATAAGTTGCAGACAATTATTTATTTTACCAAAGATATTTGCCGTAGGACTTATACTCTCCTAGTATAGTTAAAACACAATTCTACACAGAAAATTTTTTGCATGCCGGCAGGTGTTTAGGAACTCATTTCTATCTACTGATTTCCCATCTTTCCTAATTGGAAACTTCCATAAGACCATGTTCCTTAGACTTTATAATTTTTGACAACACACTTGTCAAGGAGGTCCATTATTTTCGCACGATACTGATCATATTAATATTTAGCTTGGAAGTATTGCTTTTAGTGACTTCATTTAGAAAGAGAGAGAGGGAAGAAGCAAGGTACCCCAGCAGAGCCCACTGACGGCCACCCTGTGAATTTATATCTGACGCCGCGCTGGTCTGCAGAGTGAATCCAGGGAAGACCATGAGTAGGCCAGTCCCTTCCATGGCTTGTTGAAAGCCGTGCTCTTGATTCTTTCATACACTTTCTCATTCCATCAGCCAATGCGTGCTGAGTACCTGCTCTGTGATGTCTCTCTGTACAGTCGGTGGCACCTGGGGGTCTATTGCCTGAGACTGCAACCCCCAACTTCTGGATCAGCCCGACAACCATCGGCTGTGGTTGGCGCCAGGTCTCAGATCTGCAGCTCTTACGGGCATTGTGTTACGGTTCCACCCCAAGCCTCTGAGTTAATGTCCCAGCTCTACCACACACTCGCTGTATTTCGTTAGGTCTGCTATTAAATCTGTTTAATCTATTCCATCCTCCTTTTCCTCTCCTGTAGAGAATGGATAATAATAGTACCTCCCTCTCAGGGTTGTGGTGAGGTTTAAATTAGTTAATACCTGTGAAACTCTGAGCTCTGCCTGCCTCCGTAAGTGATAGACGCTGTTATTATCATTATCACAGCTCGCGATCCTCGCAGGTACAGTTTAGGTCCTTCTGTAAGGACCTAAGAAGACTTCTTGAATACCTTCCAGGAAAATGGAGTCGCTCACTCAGTGGAAGGGCGTATATTTCTCAGGCAGGACTGGAGGGGAAGGAGAGACTTCGTGGGCTAGCTTCCCCCCATTGTTGGGCCTGCTCATCCGCATGGGGCTCAGCCCAAGGATGCCCTCACCTTGCCTTTGCCATCTCACTCTTTGTCTTCTTGCCACCCTGAGCTGACCTAGGAGGGAGCCAGTAGAACCTGTTGCAAACAGCCAAGGAGTGTAAAGGCAGGCTTTCCCTCAAGTCCAAGCTATCTCCCACACGCGTTCTCCCCTTCCCCTCCTCCCTGACCATCGATGTCGTCGGACACGTGGAAGATTCTCGCTGTGCATCTACAACACATAAGTTGCTGTTTTGGAGGTGAAACTAAAGGCTCTGACAAGGAAGGTAGGACCCTGAGGCCTCCCACGGGGTCTCCTGGCGTTTGCCTGGGCTGAGGTCACGGCTGTCTTTCAGAATTCCCCTTCACCCCCAGTGCTTTCACCCCAGGCAAAGAGCACAGATCCAGGGCAGAAAGCAGTGACCGCGCCCAGGAGTGGCCATTGAGTGGCATTCCCTGTCACTGCATGGCCCCCACTCATGGTCTGGGCCAGCCTACCTCAAAAGTGCAGGAGAAGCTTTGTCTTGAGTCCTTCAGGAGACCAGGCCTACCTCCTTGGACCCGGTCAACCCCCTGTCCCAGCAGAGTAGAACTCCTGGTCTCAGCTCCCTGGTCTCTGTTACTCGTGTGACCCCTCCAGGCCACATTCCTCCCCTGGTACTACTGACCCCTCTCAGCCTGTCTGGCCTCAGCTCTGAGGACCTAGGGTACACTTAAGCCCTTCTCTCTGTGCGCTGGTCTGGGCACGGGCACTTTCCTCTTGGGTCCAGGGAACTTGTATTCCAGGACTGGCCAGATGTGTTCCTATATGTCATCTCATTTGATTTCCAGAGCCTCGTTTAATCCTCATGACGGAAGCAGGTTTAAGTTCTCCCTTTCAGAGCAGAGGAGGCTGAGGCTCAGCGAGGGGAAGTGAGCAGCCCTCCCGCCTGGCTGGACCTGCCTCTGGCCTTGCACACAGGGATGGCTCGGCAGCAGTGAGACACTTGTCACAAACTAGGGTGCCCGTGGAGTTGATTGGACCCCAAGCATCCACAGTGCTCTTATTCTAGCGCAGGCCAGGCAATGGCCACTGTGGTCCTCGGAGAGCTTTGCAGTGGAACTGGGGACTGGGGGATCCAGATCCTCATACCTTTTCCATTCAGCTGAAGGACAGTTGCAGTCGCTGAGCAATAGGCCTCGTGGTTACAGGTCGAGGGCCCGTGAGGCGATGGAGCATCGTGGCTTCTTGCAACACGGGAGATTTTGCCTGGTTGATGGCCACAGTCTGTAGGCCCCAGGCCCCTTGGGTCTCCCGTGAATGCTGTTGGTCACCAGTGGGTAGAATGGGGATGGGCCACTTCTGGTCCATCCAGGGTTGTCAATCATCTTAACTTTTCATCCAACAAGCAGTTATGGAGGACTGTGGTATCTAAGGCACAGTGGGACCTATGGAAGTGAAGCAAGCATGGCCCGTGAGCCCCCGGAAGTTAACAGCATGGTGGAGGAGGCAAGCTTGCGAGCAGCTACCTAGTCTATTTAGACACCAGGCTGGCGTGCTAAGAAGAGTTTGTCCTATGCGCTCTGTGACCACATGAGTTAATTCACATGGTAATTTGCGTCAGTGTTGTAGGGCAGGGGCGTTTATGCCAACAGCAGAGGCTGGACAGGATTTCAGGGCTGAACAAAAGTGGGGAAGATGTTCCAGGCAGAAGGAAAAGCGGGGATGAGGAATGTGTGTTCGGGGGCGGGGTGGCAGGCACATGGGGGCAGGGAGGAGAGGATGGCCCTAGAGCGACCCCCAGGGCAGGAACCCGGGTCCCCTGGCCCCCTGGCCCCCAGCCCAGTGCTTCTTCTGCTGTGTTTCCATAAATAGAAGTGTAAAGCAGTTCTTGAGCCGGTGGGGAGGGGCAGGGTAGTAATTAAAACTTTTCCTCCACCTAGGGCCCTGAGCTCTGACATAGGGGATGGGGCAGTAAGAGCCTGAAGAATCACTTCCTCCACGTAAGAGACTGGAAAGGCTGTGGTGCAGCCATGAATACTGGTCACCCAGACCCCAGCCCCAGATCTGACCCCTTGGGCCTAGCTGTGCACACTGACCTTCCTGGTCAAGCTGGGGTGAGCACAGAGCCCGAGCTGGGTGACCGTGCAGGGCAACTCGAAGGTCAACATCGTGGGAAACTGCGCCATCCTAAAAAAAAAAGAAAAGAAAAGAAAGAAATTAAGAAAGGTGCAAAACTTACCCCTGAAAAGCTTGGGGATAAAGGGGGCAGCAAGTGCACCGGCTTTCCTGGCCTCTTCTGTTGCGGCAGCTGGGCGGTCCAGCAGACAAGGGCTACCGTTCTGAAACCTCCTGTCGCAGGAAGCAGCCTAGCACAAGCTGAGCAGGGGAGGCCCGGCCACTGGCAAAGGACTCGCTCCCATATGTTCTGGCAGCTTCAGCGTTAGGACGTGAGGGCTGTATGGTTATCGCCAATAAGTGGGCAGTAAACTAATTGTATTGCATTTGTGTCAGCGGCCCAAGGAGGGTAGGATGGTGGCCCAGGATGAGGAGGGTCAGTGAGCAAATGACCCAAAAATCCCATGTTCTCTTTGAAAACAAAACCGAACAAAAACTGGTTATGGGGCTTCCCTCGTGGCGCAGTGGTTGAGAGTCCACCTGCCGATGCAGGGGACACGGGTTCGTGCCCCGGTCCGGGAAGATCCCACATGCCGCGGAGTGGCTGGGATTGAATAAATACCATTAGCAAGAAGGGAAAGGGTTTGGATTACATGAGGACCTGACTTTCATACCAGGACGGCAGTGGTCGCTGCTGAGGTCCATGGCTTAGGCCAACACAGGTGAGCCAGAGGTTCTCCCACCGGTCTTTGCAAAATGAGGAAAATGGTGAGTTCACATTTTGCGTGGGGATTAGGCTCAAATGAAAGGGATCACTTATAAACAAAATTACTCCTGAAATAAAATAAAATTCAAAAATTCAAGAAAAAAAAGATTACTCCTGAAAACCCCTTAAAATGCCCATGAAGTTCAGAATACTTGGTTTTGGAGTAGGTAACATTGCTGTGCAACATTACCTGCGTGTAAATGTATATGTGCGCTCTATTGTAAAGAGTACATGAACCCCGTATAGTAGTTCAATTTTCTTTCTAAGCACATGTCGGTGAATTTGAGTGAGGTAGACAGAGCACCCGACTGAGACTCCGTGTAAAGGGCATCCTACAGGAGGGCGTAGTGACTTTTACACGGAGCTGAAGTTAATCCACGTAAAGGCCCAGCTTTTATTTTAAAGTTTTGTCCTTTGTGAAATGATGGTGGCAGTGGGTGGGATGTCATTAAGCAGAGTAAAAAGTAGCAACTGTCCATTCTGATATTTAAACTTCACTAGTTTATGATATTCACAATGTTGGCTTCAGCCTTGAATCTCTCTCGATCTGTCCACCTGGTTGTTCTAGTTTGGCTCAAATGTCACTCTCTCAGGCCATTTCTGATCCTCCAGTGGAAAGCATTACCCTCTTCATTTCTTTTCCCGGCACACCTGTCTCTTTCTTTTTAGTTGCATCCTGTTGACTGTCACATACCCCTTGTAGAGTGGAAGCCCATATCTGTGGCTTAGTCACCATGGTAGATCAGCTCCTGGCACATTGGAAGCCTCAGTGAGGATGAGCCGGGTGAATGAATGAAAGCATGGTCGGTTCCTCCAGGGGGGACCACGTTTTGCCCTCCTGTCTCTCTAGGGGCTAATGCCGTGCCTGCCCCTGTGGGTTCTCCCTGCTTGTCTCTATCATGGCTCAGCCTCTGTGATACCCTGTGAGCTGTCCGGTGCCCGGAAGCCCCAGCCAGGCTGCCCTGACTCAGTGTTCCACTCAGTATTTCTCTCGAGTTGGGAGCAGCTCACTTTCAGAGGATGCGGCCCCTGCCTTGGGTGTTCAGGGTACGGGGGTGATGTCCTGCCTGGAGTAGGTTCCCAAGAAGGCCTGCCGCTCTGGGAGATAGGCCCTGCCCTTGCCCTTCAGAACCTCCGGAAGGTCCTTCTCTTCTTGCCCCCCTCCTCCTGGGCTCCCGTGATGAGATGAAAGAGGGATAAGCAGTGTCCAGACGGGGCCGGGAGCGGGCAGGGGTAGAATAACTGCATGGAGGAGGCTGAGGTGACAGCAAGCCGCACTTTTGTCCCCTGAGAATGTTCTGGACACAGCTGGGGGGCTCAGGAAGTGGTTGGTTGGTGGACACAGGGTGACCTCATTCTAGCACAGCGTTACTGGGGCTTTGGGCTGCGGCTTCCATCTTGAGGGACGTGGATGGAAAGTTAGGAAGTCTCAGGGGCAGCAGGGGCTCCGGGTGCAGATGGGGGGCCCTTGAGCCTGGGATTTCACAGACTGTGCCCTGAAAAGGAAGAGAGCCATGGGGGCGTGTGCAGAGGATGGGGGGAAGGATGGGCAGTTGGGAAACCTCCTGTGCTACCTGTCCTCATACGTCACATAATCTCATTTAATCCTCCTGATGGTCCGCTGAAATTGGCATAATTCTTTATTATTGCCATTTTATGGAAGAGGAAAATAGAAGCATAAGTAGGGTAGCTATCTATCCAGGCTCCCACAGTAGGTGGCAGTGATGGTATTTAAAACCAAACCAATTGACTCCGATCCCTGCTGGGCAGCCCCGAATCTGCATTGCTTAAAGCACCTGAGGCTGGCTCTGCAAACACTGGGACAGGGGCCCTACTGCTCATAGGTGCTCCTTCGTCAAGGCCTCTTTCCCTGTCCCCCCGTGTCCCTGGACCAGCCAGCTTTGGCCCACCAGTGCAGGGGCAGGAGAACGATGAACCCGTTCACTCACACAAGGCCTTGGAGGCATCCCCCGCACAGTGGAACTCGGCTTGGGATCTCAGCCTCTCTGGTAGAGGTGTTTGGGACAGGGGTCCCTGCCCAGGGCCCACAGAGGCCCTTACACTTACCGTTACCTGACTACTACCAGTTTGTATACTGAGCCACACCAGAGCATGTTCAGGAGAGGCAAGAGCAAAGCCATTAAAACATGTCTTCTAGCAACTTCTGCTGGGGCCCTTGCCTTTCTGGTTCTGCTTCTGTTAACTTCAGAGCCTTCCGGTAGCTCAGAGGGCAGCCTCGGTCATCCCTTCCTCCACGGGTTCCTTGCACCCTGGGTGTCTGCGTGACTTCCCTGAAGTAGTAAAATCACATGTGTATCTGTTCTTCCAGCAGCCTGTGGACTTCTTTGGGACACAGGCAGAGTCTGGTTTTTCTATGTCCGTGACACGCAGTGTGGTCACAGAACGCAGTGGGCATCTTCTAAGCGTTGTAGGGTCATCACTCCTCTTCCAGAATCCATTGTTGCTTCTGTCCCCAAGATGGTCTCTGAACCTCCCCAAGTACATAAAACTCTTCACAAATTGCCTACCTCACAAAGACTCTGCCTCCCTCTTAGAGACCAGAGCACGAATATTACTTTGTCTTCTCTTTTTTTTTTTTTTTTAAAGGAAGAGATCTTCATTTGAATAGACTAGGTTTATTTTTTTTAATTTTTTTATTTTTTTTGCGGTACGCGAGCCTCTCACTGCTGTGGCCTCTCCCGTTGTGAAGCATAGGCTCCCGACACGCAGGCTTAGCGGCTATGGCTCACGGGCCCAGCCACTCTGCGGCATGTGGGATCCCCCCGGACAGGGGCATGAACCCGCGTCCCCTGCATCGGCAGGCGGACTCGCAACCACTGTGCCACCAGGGAAGCCCACTTTGTCTTCTCTTGAGTTTGCTTTATGGGCTTTTCCAGGATCTGGGTCTTACGTCTGTCATGGATACACCATTCAGTTAGAGACTAGAATTCAGGCCACGTGTGTCCAGTCGTGCCCAGGCAACTTTCCCGGAGGCTGCAGAGCAGACCCTGTGTCTTTCCTGTGGCCACTTGTACCTCTTGCCTTTCTAGATCATCTCCCTGCCTCTGGTCTGTAGCAGCAGGAAGCTGTTACCTTTTTCAGGTCTGCAGCCTTCCCAGGACCCCCAGCAAAAGCCGCTTCGTCAACGAAGTGGAGAGCATCTGTCTGCCCCCATTCCATTCTCATGTGGCTGTCCCTGTGTCATCGTGAGCCCAGGGGGCCTGCCTCCAGGACTCCTTCTGGACTCTTGGTCCTGGGCTTGTCACCTGGATGAGGCCCTGAGCCACTTGGTCTCATATGGTGTTCAACACAGAGAGAGTTATAGTCACGCTCCAATAGCCCTCCCTATACACACACACACACACACACACACACACACACACACACACACACACACACACACACACACACACACCCATCATAGGACTACACTGGTTGCAAAAGGGAAACTTTTTTTTAAATTTTTATTTATTTTTTTATACAGCAGGTTCTTATTAGTTATCCATTTTATACACATCAGTGCATACACGTCAATCCCAATCGCCCAGTTCATCACAGCACCACCCCCACCCCCTGCCACTTTCCCCCCTTGGTGTCCATATGTTTGTTCTCTACATCTGTGTCTCTATTTCTGCCCTGCAAACCAGTTCATCTGTACCATTTTCTAGGTTCCACATATACGCATTAATGTATGATATTTGTTTCTCTCTCTCTGACTTACTTTACTCTGTATGACGGTCTCTAGATCCATCCACGTCTCTACAAAAATCTGTAGATTGCTTTGGGTAGTATAGTCGTTTTCACAAAGTTGACTCTTCCAATCCAAGAACATGGTATATCTCTCCATCTGTGTCATCTGACAGTGGTTGAAAAAGCAGCACTTTAGTAATTGTTTCCTTTACATTTTACACAATGTAACAGAAAAACAATTTTCTAAAATTTTTCTATTGGTTTGTAGTCCTGTCCTTTGTACCAATGTTCTAGCTTATTTTTTTCTGTTTACTCAGAAATTATCAAGTCAGTGTCATCCGTATTTGACATTGCTCAGTGGATCGTTTCCTGACATGGCTACCAGCGGGAGAGGGCAGGGACAGTCGTGTTTTGCTTTCCAAGATTTCATGGATATACTAAGAACAACCGTAACAATACCTAAAGTTGTTATCATGCTGAATTATTTAGGACTCTTTGGGTTGCAAGTGACAGAACCCCAACTCAAAATATATTTAAAGATAAAAAGGGTAACTGATTGGCTCATGAAATCAAAGGAAGACAAGCAGTCATGACACAGGAGGCAGGAAAAGCAAGTGTTTTCATCCACATTTTCCACAAGAAGGAGGAGAGGGCTGGGTGAGATAACTGCCCAGTGGTATCCAAGTTTGGCAACAGAGCTGGGGCCCAGGTTGCCTAAAGGCTGTGTGGGTTTATTTGTCAAGATTCTTGGCTGTTACAGTGAGAAACCCAACTTGAAGGAAAAAGGAGGGATGGGCTTTATTAGTTTAGTGCACCCAAGGAAGGCCACATGCCAGCGACCTGGTCTCTGTAACCACGCTACAGTGCAGGCACAGACCCCTGCGTGCTGGATAAATGCTGTGGGCTCGCACCCCAAAGGCTGCCACAGGCAAGATATTCATGTGCAGTAGACCCCACTAAACCCTGGCCAGAGAGCCTCAGTTAGGCTCCGTTTCTGGAAGAATGTCCAGTTCTTGTGTAGCCAGCATCCAGCCTTTCAGAATGGGTGGCGGCTATGTTCACAGTCCAGGGTGTGAGTGGGGGACAGGGGTGGAGACAGCGGGTGATGTTGGTGGCTCAGAGGCAGCCTCTGCATCTCTGCCCCGTCTACCTTTATGTTCGTTTCTATATTGGGACTCCAGCTGAGGTATTGTTCTTAAAAGGGTCTCTGCTGATTAAAAAAAATAAATTAAAAGAAAAGGTAGAAAATCACGGATTTAAACATGGTTTAGCCTCCCGCCTCCCACCTTTCTTTCTGAAACAGGTCGGCTTCTCTGAATAGCTGTGCAGCCTTGAGATTCCAGGAATTTTAGAAACATTACCTGTTTGTTTCAGCTTGGACGTGACCCACACATCCTGCCCACGTGGAGCTTGGTAGGATAACTTCTTAGAAGCTATGAAAAAACATGACCCTAGCAAGAGGAAGGCTCCATGGTCGAAACAAACTCATTGTCAGAGGAGCTGTACTTGGTATTTTTATGGCCCCTTAAGTTGCCAAGTGCTATGTTTCCTTCACACCGTCGGCCCTCGGGATGTCTACCCACGTCGAGCCGGAGACAGGGACCTGGGGAGTCCCAGCTGGCTTGGCCTGAGTCTGTCCTGCCTCTGTGGGGCACCAGCTCCCTGGGATCGCCCAGTGGGCACGGCAGAACCAACATCCAGTTCTTTTGAGTCACGGTTCCTGGGGTCCTCCACTCTGGGCCATCTGGAATTTTCTGGAGAGAAAGAAGTCATCAGTTTCCATGTGTTTCAAAGCATCCTTGGGAGTGACAGGTAGGGCCAATACGCAAGCTTGTGAAGAAGAGGAGAGAGGCTGTGGTTTCCAAGAGACCAGGTGGGGAGTCGGTATCCAGGAGAGATGGGGGCAGACGGGCAGGTCGCTGGAGAGGGTACAGCTGGGGCCACAGGGCTTACCCGTCAGGAGACTGGTGTGTGTGGGAAAAGGCAGCTAATGTGTGGAAAAGAACCAGGCTCCAGGTGTCCTGGCGGTGGAGTCTTGTGATCCTGTGTTTATTTCTGGTTGGAGTCACCTGGAGCACAGCTTTCCACGCCCCGCTTAGAACCTCCCGCTGTTGCCTCACCTGGGCCGGGATCCGCAGCCTTCCCTTCCAGCGCCAGCATTTCCCAGCCGCATCACCTCCTGCTGAAGGCCCGTCCAGGTCTACCGCAGTCTGGGGGTCTTCACACAACAGGAGGAAGGCTCTCTTGTATTTGTGTAACGCACTCTCCCTTTGCAAAGAGCTGGTATGTGAGAAAGAGAGTAGGCCTGTGAGATAGTTAGGCCTGGATGATTTCTATCAGACCCAGGTCCAAGGCCAGTGGTCAGAGGTCACAGGTCACGGGAATGTCAGGAGAATCTCCCTTGGAAGGAAAGTGGGCCTGGGGTTCCATGAAGCTGCCGGCCGTGGGACTGAGCTCTGTGGGGCACTTCTAAACCTCGTCCCGCAAGATTGAAGGGGAACCAGGCAGAGCAGTAGCCAGGGGCCCTGACCCCACCAACCTGGGGAGTGAAGGGCAGGGTAAGCTTGGTGTCACGAGCACCACCCCCTAGAGAGAGGGGAGCGGAGGCCTGCCGAAGGGGCCGTGGCCAGGGTCATCGCAGAGGTCACAGTGAGCACACACAGGCACGCACTCTGCAGGGCAGACGTGGGACGGCATCTGAGCCAGCGCCCAGGGACACCAGCTCTCCATCCTCACGCCTGGTGGGCGGCACCATGGACAGAAATGGGGCCGTCCAACGGTGGCTCCAGTACCGGGCGGAGCTTGCGCTGAGCCACTTCCTCACTTGCTGGGACCCAGAATGCATGGCCCGGCACCATGGGATCAGAGGTGGGGCAGGAGATGCCCTCTCATGCCCCCAGTGGTTCCACCTCCACATCTCTGCCCTGGTACTGCAGGCTGAGTGACATCACAGTTGGGAGCGTGAGCCTTGGAGGCAGCAGGTACAGCCTACTGCCAACTGGTTGGGTGGCCCTGAGGAACTTCCTGGACCTTATTGAGCCCCTCCTTCCTCCTTGGTAAAAACAGGCTGCCAACACGGTGAAATTACCTGGTGAGCACATAACTTTCACAAATGCAACTCCATTTTGGCAAAGGAAATCCAGTTAGAAAAATGACCTTTTTTAAACCACAAATGATTTTGCCTACTCTTCGACCTGTATTCGTCTCGTCTCCTGGCCCGGGAAGGGGGGCGGGGGGGGCGGGGGCAGGGTGCTGCCATAACAAAGTGCCAACATGCTGTTGGCTTAGAACAAGAGCGATTTATTATCTCCTACTTTTGGGTGCTGGAGCCACCATCAACTAGGTGGCTTAAAGCAACAGAGATTTACAGTCTCACAGTTCTAAAGGCTAGAAGTCAGAAGTCAAGGTGTCAGCAGGGCCACGCTCCCTCTGGAGGCTCTAGGGAAGAATCCTTTCTTGCCTCTCCTGGCTTCTGGTGGCTGCCAGCAATCCTCGCTGTTCCTTGGCTTGAAGCTGCCTCCCTCCAAACATAGCTTCCATGTTCACATAGCCTTCTTCCCTCTGTCTCTGTCCAAATTTCCTTCTTCTTATAAGGACACCAGTCATTGGATTTAGGACCACCCTAATTTTGTATGACCTCGTCTTAACTCCATCATATCTGCCAAGATCCTGTTTCCAGATAAGGTCGCATTCACCTGTACCCAGGGTTAAGACTCCAAGTGATCTTTTGGGGGCACACAATTCTACCCACTGTGGGGGTGAAGACACCGCACACGACACTGTGGTCAGGAGCCCCCACCCTGGCCCTCGGAGCACCTGGTGCCTCTGTCTCCTCCTGTAGGGCCAGCGTGTCTCCACACAATCCACCTATGACCCTGGCGTGTGTTGTCCCGCAGGTGGGCGTTGTAACGTACCTTCTTCTTCTCCCTTGTACTCCTGTCAGCCCGTTAGCACTCAGCTCAGGTACCATCCTGGCGAGGGTCTCCCTGACCCTTCTCCAAGCAAAGGTCCTCAGGGCTGCCAGAGGCATCTACACAACGTCTACCGTGACGCATGGCGTGTGTCAGCTCGCTTATTTGTGTTCCCCTGAGCTCCTAGGGCTGGGACTGGGTCTCTTCATTCTGGTATTCCCATCTGATGCACCTGGCACATAGTAGGCCTTGAGAGCTGCTTGGGTAAAGAAGAAACAAGGATGGACAGATGGGTGGATGGATGGCAAGTAGTGGACAGCTCTCCCCTGACCACCGCCACAGCTGCTGCTCTCAGCCCTTCGTCCTGCCTGTTCTGCTCGATAGCATTTTTCATCTTTGATCATATTATCCGTTTGCCATCTCTCTCCTTTCACTAGAATGTGTGCTCTGTAAAAACCAGCATTTTGCCTATTGCTCTTTCACTACTGTGTCTGCAGTGTCTAAGACGACAGTATTTATAGGATGGGTGGTTGGGTGGATGGATGGATGGATGGGTAGATGGGGGAAGGGTGGATGGTGGGGCAGGTGGGGAAGTGTGGAGGGATGGGGGGAGGGGAGCCTGTGGCTCAGTGGACGTGCATCACTCTTACCACAGAGGCAGCAGGTCTCAGCGTCACCCGGCACACACGCCGCCTTGCTCAGCATGCTTACGTTGCCCTCCCTCCCCAGACCCAAGATATGTTTGTTGGTAGCTGTCATCTCAGAGGAGATGCCAGTCTGCGGTCAGCAGCTCTGCCGCAGCTGCCTTTAATCCCCCAGAAATACCTGCCGTCCCAGGTGGTGAGGTATTAGCTTCAGCCTGCCCTGGAATGGGCAGATTTGACGTGACGGGTTTCAGCAACCAGAGCAGTAACACGCTGCCCGTGGTGCCGCATCTCAGACCCGTGCTGACCTCCGGGACGGGAGAGAGAGAGACTGAGAGAGAGAGAGAGAGTGTGTGTTTCACGTGTCCTCTGCCCAAGCTGCACGCAGAAGGAGTATTATCTTCCCTCCCTCCCAGGAGAGGCTTGTTTTATATAATCTACTTGTCTCCCAGGCCCACTTAGTTATTGAAAGTGGTCAGAGGTTAGACAGAGGGGAACTGCAACCAGGTCTCAGAGCTAAAGGGAGAAGGGTTCCCATGCAGAGAGGCAGAGGAAGAGCAGGCAGGGCCTGGGTGGTCCAGGGTGATGCTAGAGGCTCACCTGACTCCGGCTGAGGAAACACACAAACCAGCTGGTAAACCAGAGGCTGGTGGGGCTCTTGTTTATTTGGGGGGAGGGGGGATGCTCGTACCTGGACTGACGTCCAGATGGGGCTCTTTCAAAACATAGAATAGAAGAATTTATTGAGTAAAGAAATAGAGCAAAGACTACTGTATACTCTTTTTTTTAGTTCTGTGACATTTTATTTTATTTCGTATATGTAACATGAGATCCACCCTCTTAAAAATATTTGTTTGGTTTTGTTTTTTTATACTGTATACTCTTAAACGATCATTCTGACAAGCCTGATAAATTTCCCATTCTCCACTCAAAAGGTACATCCTATCTAAAAAGCAGGGAGGGGGTCTCTGGTCTAAAGCCAGAACCCCATCTTCCCTGGCCGGGCCTGGAAATACCAACTCACGTGCCTCTCCAGACTCCTTATTAGTCACTCTCATCGTTGAACGCCTCTTGCCTACACGTGCCACCCTCTCCAGCCCTTTCGTAGGAACCATGTTTTAGGGCAGCTGCTTTCTGTAGAGTAATTGAGTGAGAGGGGGGCAGAGTGTTCACCGTGGCTGGATTTTTTTTTTTTTCAAAACACTTGCTATTGCCTCTACCTGGAATATTTTTCCCGCCTTTTAAAAATTGAGATATAAATTACATGCCATAAAATTCACCCTTTAAAATATATGAGTAAATGGTTTTTAGTATCTTTATGAGATTGAGCAACAATTACCACTGTCCAATTCCAGAATATTTTCATTATCCCCAGAAGAAGCCTGGAGCCCATTGCCAGCCACTCCCTATTCTTTCACTCCCCAGGCGCTGGCAACCTCTCATCTACTTTCCGTCTCTGCAGATTTGCCATTTCTGGACATTTCATAAAAATGAAATCAGGGCTTCCCTGGTGGCGCAGTGGTTGAGAGTCCGCCTGCCGATGCAGGGGACACGGGTTCGTGCCCCGGTCCGGGAAGATCCCACATGCCGCGGAGCGGCTGGGCCCATGAGCCATGGCCGCTGAGCCTGCGCGTCCGGAGCCTGTGCTCCGCAACGGGAGAGACCACGACAGTGAGAGGCCCGCGTACCGCAAAAAAAAACCATATGTGGTCTTTGATAGATTCACCCATGCTGTAGCATGTACCAGAACTCCCTCTCTTTTGATAGCCATGTACTCCTCCATTGTATCCAAACATCAGTTATTGGACATTTGGGTTGTTTCCATTCTTGGCTATTATGAATACTGCTGCTATGAACATTCATGTACAAGCCTCATCTCCCACCAATGGCTTTAAAGCACTTTTGCCAGCCTAGGTCAGCAGCTAATCTGATGACAGATCGTAGCCAAGCACAGAGTTTCTCCTTCTGTCTTCCTCTTTTGGCCTCATATTTGGCCCCAAATGCCCTTGTTTTGGGGGAAGTGTGGGCAGCATCTTGAGTTGTGTGTGTCACATGGTACCACCACCAGCTTGAGTTTGAAGAACTAAGTGGCTAATTGAAGAGGGTCCTCCAGTAAAGCTTGTATAAATACAGTAAAGCTTGTATAAATACATTTTATACAAGACCGTCTGAAAGTTCTACATAAGTGCCCCAGGGAAGGTGGCATTCATTCATGTATTCACCATGGTGCCAGTAGGCTGGGGCCCCAGGTGATCTTGTGGGTGGGACCAGTCCTCTGTAGCACCAGCCTGGGTTATTCCTGGGGACGGAAGACCTTCGAGGTGCAAGGCTTTGTTCTGTCACCTTTGTCACTTTGTTCAGCTGATTTCTGGCCTCCCACTGGGGTCTGCCAGCCTCAGGCCATAGAGAACACAGGCAGAACTCCTCCATCCTTCCCCAGCACACCACCTGGTCACCAGGCTTTCTGCTAATTCCCTCCACCTTCCCTAACCCGAGCTTCCTACACCCTCCTCCCCTGCAAACCAACTCCACTGGACTCTCTGCCAAGACTGGGGGCCCCATGAGGAGAGGGGCCAGAGCAGCCTTGCTTGTCCTGGCGCACTCGGCCCTGAGCAGAATGTCAGGATGATGGGAGAAATCCTGCTGCCGCCCGTGTTGATGATGATGGTGACGACGCCAACGATGGCAGTGACAACACCAGAGAGACTTGCTGAGGTGTGCTGCATACCAGGCACTGTTCTACGTTCTTTACATGCTTATCAACACATTTAACCCTCACAGAGACCCCAGGAGGCTATTATTATCTCCATTTTACAGGTGTGGAAACTGAGGCACATAGAGGTTAGGTCACCTGTTCAAAGTCACATAGCCATCAAGAGAAAGAGCCAGGAGCTGACAGTTCACAGTGTGGCTCCAGATCCCAGGCTTTTAACTACGATGATATTTTATATATGTACATACATATGTAGTAATTTGGAGGCGATAGATGGATGGGCACAGCGGTCAGAGCAGTGGCTTCATTAGAAACCCTGAGGAGTCGCGCATACCCCTGGGCCACAGTGAGTCCTGGCAGAGAGCTAGGACTCCATGCCGAGGCTGGGTCACCAGGGCAGCTCCCCTCTGATGCAGCCGTGTGGCCGGGAGGAGGGAGTGGGCAGGCCAGGATGCGGGTCAGAGCCCAGGACTCCGGGGCCCAGACAGGGGAGGCTGGCACTTTCTGAGCTCGTGGAAGGCCAAGTGTCCCGACAGCTCCCTCGGCCCGGCCTCAGAGCTCAGCTCCCGATCCAGGCTCGGCTTCCTTCCATTGTCTCCACGGGGCACGCCCAGTGTGTTCCTGTGGTGACCTGAGGCCGGAGGGAGGGAAGGGGCCAGCCCGGAGCTGGGTGAGGGTGGGAGAGGGGAAATGAGAGGGGAAGACTTGCTGTTTTTCCTTGTTTGTGTTTTGTATTAAAGAAAGCAAATAATATCCTTTGAGAAAACCATTAAACAAAGCACATCCTAAGGCAGCAGAGGCCCATTGTGCCTGCCCGAGCCAGAACTCATTCATGCCTTCTTGGTCGGATTGTTGGAACCAAGAGACAGGGTGTGAGGGAGGGACTGACAATATAAATAATATAAATTAAATTAAATTAAGTTTGAAACGTGCCCTTCCCTCCCTGGACTCAATAGGAGTCTCAGCCAAGCGTCTGAAAGGCCAAGGTCCCCGTGTCCTCCTGAGCCTGTTGTCCTCCCCGTGCCCGCCCCAGGAAGCACCTCAAGACTGGCCGGGCTGCCCATGTCCAGGGCTGCTTAGCCCCGTGGTTGGGGGCTAAGCCCTGAGAAGGCAGCCCAGCAGGACGCTCCGCTAGGAGCCCAGATACAGAGGGCTGCATGTGCCCTTGCCATGGAGGGGGCCTGGGCTTCTGTCTCCCTGTCTAAAGTGCGTGGGGGGCGGGTGCTAAATGGGCTCTCACTGTGCCCTCTCCAGCACACTGGGCCCTGTCACACCCTCTGACCCTGTGCACACCCAGGGCCTTGTGGGCGGCATGGGGGCCATGCTCAGGCTGTGGACTCTGCATCAGGACCCATACCCAGATGTCCCAGGCCCAAGCCAGGCCTCCAGGCCTAAGACCCTCAACCCCTCCCACCCCATCCCAGCCTGCCCATAATGGAATGGCAGTGCTTTCCCATGTCCCACCAGGACACACTTTTCTGCGGGGAGGGAAATGGTAAGAAGAGAGCTGGCCATCAGCCCAACTTCTGCAAATAATTCCGCCTGTGGCCCGGCATCTGCAAGATCAACCCTGCATTATGAATAGAGGGTCTCTCTCCGACCTTGGTATAAATATATACATAGTTGTCATCATGATGACAATATGCAAAAGACCATCTTTAGGATTTTCCCCAGTTAAAAGTTTAAAAAAGCATTTAGCTATTTGCATGTTTCCTCTAAATATACCCCAGGAGTATAAGTAACAAAGATCTTGGGTAAAAATTGCATGAGGCATCCTGGACTAGTGTATGAGGAGACCTGGGTCCTGGCACATTCCCTCTGCATGACGCTCAGGATTTGCAAGGAGGCTGCATCTCCTTGGTCCTCTCAACAGCTCAGAGAAGATATTAACATTCCCATCGTGTTAGGAAGCTTGACGTTAGAGGGCTAACTTGTCCTCCGTCAGCCAGTGATTCCAGGATCTCATTCTCTGCTGGACCTTGAACTGGCTCATCCACCTCTCTGGACCTGAGTGTTCTCATCTGTAATTTGAGTGACTGGATATGACAAATTCTAGGGACCCCTTTGTGTCCCTACTGTTCTTTGGTTCTGTAATTCCAGCGTTATCACCAGGTGGGAAACTCATTAACTCTGGTGTTTTCCATTTTTCAGCCTGGATTTGGTGGTCAGAGTCTAGCCTTTCCAAACTCTAGATTTTGTTTGGTCATAGGTGTTGTTATAGTTAGTTCAGACCCAGAAGTTCTTTGCTTTCTTCCAGAAGATTTACTGACAATCCTCTCTTCCTCCCCCAAACACACAGGGCTACCACCCGATGCCCCATGAGGTGGAGATTGCTCACACGAAGAAGCTGTTCCGGAGGAGAAGAAATGACCGAAGGTAGGAGACTCTCCGTCGCCAGCTTTGGGTTTTCTCCGCCTCTGCCGGCCCTTCTGGAGCTACAGTCCTGTCCTGTGTTTGGCTTTTCCTGGTCATCAGCCGATGTGGCGAGAGGCGACGTAGACTCAGTGGGCTGGTGACCAGGGGTGGTGGCAGCTGCCCACCTCTTGGTTGGCCCTGGGATTGGATCTATTCAGGAGTCCAGGGCAGGTTTGGCAGTTCAGGAAGAGAAAAGCTCTTTCCACTGACCATGCAGCAACGGTAGCGGTCCTCAGGGGACCAGGACCTGCCGACGTGTGTTTTGAGACACAGCCTCCAGGAGGCTCTGGAGCTCACAGTTCCAGGACTGTCTTTCCTCTGTCCTGTCCTGAGAGCCGTCCCTGGCCCGTGCTGGGTTCTGCTGGGACAGCGACACACAGATCAGCAACTGTATGTGCTGCTTCTCTCGAATGCCTGGGGGGTTGGGGCTCACTTAAACTAAAGCAGAAACCAGGATCTCCCCTGGCATCCAGCAGAGGGCTGGGTGACAGCAAGGGGCCAGAAAAAGTGCCTGGGGTAGCCCTGGATAGGAACAAACAACTGAGGTTGGGCGTCTGGGAGGCTGAGCCTTTGTTTCCTTAAAGGTTGTCTGACAGGCAAAGGTCTTCAAGGTGTATATTCCAAATGGAAGGGTCCAGGTGCAGAGCAGTGTTTTAGTGTGTGGCCATTTGTGCAAAAGCAGGGTTAGAGTGTTTGTTTGTTAGCATGTGCATAAATGATTTCTGGATGGAAATGAGAGAGGGAGCGGGGAGGAAGAGAGAGAAGCGGGGAAGGAAGGGAGGGAGGGACGGAGGGACGGAGGAAGGAAGGCTTCTGCCTGAAGAATTAAAATGAGGTTCTCCTCTACAGGGAATTTCTTCTTAGTTAAAGGTGATGGCTTGTGGTTTTACCTTTAATGAACAGAGCGTGTTCTCAGAGAGCAAAAAAAAAGCCCAGTCAACATGCTTCCTCAGAATACTGGAAACGCCTCTTCTTGTGCAGCTTCCTGGAGACTAGGGCTGCCCAGGGTCCCTGATGCCTCCCTGCACACGCGGGCCCTGAACGAGGCGTGTTGGGTGGTGGCTGCAACTCAGGGTGGATGGAGGACCAGGCCCCCGGAACGTCATCAGCTGGTGGATTTAGTGGAACCAGAATAGCCCCAGGGGACAGTGAGTGTACAGCCATCGGGGAGGAAGGCGGTCCGGGCTTAGAAACCACCAGGCACTTTACGTAGTGGTGTCAAAAGGGGAAACTGAGCAGGGCGAGGTGGACCAAGCCTATTCCTGGCCTGCCCAGAGTGTAGTCGCTGCGCTGTGTGTGCCGCCTTCTTGTTGCGCAGCTTCACAGACGCTAATTCCCCACAGAGAGAAGTAGGGAGCACCCCCTACAGGAGGCATGGGGTTCACAGGGGACTGGGGAGGTGTCCGGAAGAGCAGAGCCTCGCTGTCGCTCCTCCCCTGGCCTGTGGTCCCCAGAGTGTGTGTGGAGGTGCAGGGGGTCCCCGAGCTTCCGTAGGAGAAGTCCCCCTGTGGGCCCAGGCGAGGGCAGGCTGCTCTCAGCGTCCAGATCAGCCGCGCCTCCGCTTGTGGGCCAGGTCACCTCACTCAGCAGGAGCCCCTGGACAGTGCAGGTCTCCGGAAAGCAGCGGCGTGACCCAGGAATGTAGGAAAAGGAGCGTGACATGCAGGCACCGGGAAGCCGGCCTTCCGCTGAGCCTCGCTTGTGTTAACAAATGCCCAGTTAGGTCAGCACACCTCGCAAAGGATGTGGACCCGGGACTGGGTCCAAAGCAAGGCAATAAAGATGATTAAAGGGATGGAAAGTATGTCCTGTGAGGAGAGGCTAACGGGCCAGGGCCAGGGAAGAGGAGGCTGCAGGGAAAGAACGTTCATGCCAGTAAACTCTTGAAAGATTTATACAGAGCGCTGAGGAGCGGCCGCCCACCTTCCCCGGGACCCGAACTGCAGGAAATCATCTGAAATGAAAGGAGAGAGTGTTCCTCTGGACCAAAGACGGACTCAAGCAACAAACATCTTGACCATCAGGGGCTCGGACTCTGCCATTCAGCGTGGCAGACACACGTTGAGCCTGTGCTGTGTGCCGGTCGGGGCCCCACCTTTACTCACAATCTGGAATATGGTGCAGGCCAACACAGCCGTCACAGAGTCCCCAGGCAATGGGGACTTTCAGGAGAAGAGCAGGCAGCTGGACACTTTAAGGACCTCTTTGTCTGAAAGCAGGCAGCCAGCACCAGGGGCCTCCCGAGTCCTCCTTGGTGGAGCGTGTGATTCTGGCATTTGAGGAACGGCTACAGAATATTATCCAGTCGACCCTAACCTTCCAGCTGATGACAGATAGTCACGGCCTTGCTGAGCCCCAAACCTTTATATTTGACCTTGATAGTTAACACTTTTGGACAGCAGGTTAACCTTCCCAGTAGTGAGGCTTGCATTCCCTGGTGGCAGAGGGGGAGGTGACCAGAATCAGATGTGGCCAAGGGCACAGCCAGCGTCTATCTGTGTCATGCCTCTGATCTATGCCCCTCTGCTGCAAGGGAGAAAAGGTGCTGTTTCCCCTTTTAACAGATGGAATAGCTGAGGCCAGGGACACTAGCCAACGTCATTCAGCTAAGTAGCAGAGCTGAACTCGCCCCTGCTGACTGCAGCTCTCAGCCTTTTCAACTCCACAGCCTCAGGTGGACCTTTGACCTAGAAAAAGCCAAGAGCAGGGAGCTGGTGGGTGCATAATTAAGAGGGTGGCTGCAGTGTCACATGAAGGGAGGTGGCCCGCTCCATCCCCCTGGTGTCTCTGAGGCTCTCCCGGAAGGCCTGCAGGGGTCTGTGGCCTGGTGTCTGATAGCTGCAAACTCTCGCCAGCTCGGCAGGTGGCTGAACCTGGGGGTCTGTACTACCCCACAGCCTGCAGCAGGAATTTCTAAACTGGGCTCTAGAGCCCTAGTCTTGATGGAAGTCTAGATTATATCCTAGTTCCTGGTGGCCTCTGAGGTCTTGAGTGTGCCCTTACTGCTTTTATTCTCTGATGTCTGAGGCATATGCCGTGGAATTAGATGCCGGATGTGAATGCCACCTTTCCTACTCATTAACTCCATGATTTTGGCAAATTACTCTATACCTCGAAAACTTGATTTCCTCTTCTGTAAAATGGGTTCATTAATTGGGAGGCTTAACCAAGCTCATCCTTGTAAGGCACCGGGAAATGGCCTTAGCGCCAGCTAAGATCACAGGGGGATCCGAGGTGCTCAGAAAACACTGTAAGGTGACGGTGGAGTGCAGATGTCTGCGGTGGCAGGGTGCAGGGGTGGGGCTATTGTCCCAAATCCCCACGAGTGCCAGGTTTGCTTGAGCCCAGGGAACTTTCCTTGCATCACCTCCAGGGGCAGGGCACCCAGGGTCAATTGTTCCTTCTCAGGGATCAACTTTTAAAGCTTTGCTCCCACTGTCGGGGCTGGCAGGGAAGGAGGGCCCCTCTAGGGCAGCCATCTGCAGACTCTGCTCCCACATTCTGGGCGCTGCTTCGAGGGCCTCTGTTTCTAAAATTGAGTTGTGGCGTCTTTTCCTCATTTTGCAAAAAGAAAAAAAAAGGTTAAGCTTGTGAACAGTTCAAAAGTTTTCTCCTTTAAAATGGTCTCAAAACATGGACAACTGGTAACCACTTGTTTATTTCGCGAAACTAATCGAGGATGTTTGCTGATTTCAGACAAAATTATGCATTTCATGATATGAATGTACTAAATGAGTATTTCATGCATTCCTGAAAGAGCAACATGCCTCCGGTTGCTCTGTCCCCACCCAAGCCAGAGACCTGCCGACTGGAAGGGGGTCCGCTGAGATTCGTCTTCTGCCCTGAGCCCCTTACCCTCAGGGTGCAGGGCAGAGGGGCAAACTCTGGAGGGCAGCGTCCGGCCATGCCGCTGACCCACTGCCTGTGTCGACCTTGAGTGAGGTCTCACCTCTGGGGGGATGCAGCGATTTTCTCTACTCCCTCCACTCCTTTTCCATTTGAAGAGATGGACATCTGAGGCCGTGAATGAAGGTCATGGTCTGTGTTGCCTGGGAAGCAGAGTCTGGGATGGAGATTATTGGGCAGGACACTTACTAAGGAGCGCCCTTGGGGTCACGTGGAGGGAGGGGGCAGGACTGGGCAGAGGGAGGGGGTGAGCTGCAGCGCGGTCTGCGTGGGGAGTTCTGATTCTACGGGAAGTTCTGAAGTTGGGGTGGCTCTTTAGAGTTGTCCCAAGATGGAGAGAAGGGGCAGGTCTTTGTATCCCTATGTCTGCTCTCGTCATCAGATGGGGAGTGCCTTGACCTTGAGCCGGCAGCTCTCCGCCCGAGACAACTTCTGTAGGGCTGACCGCTGGGGGCTGTCTGCCACAGCACATCCAGCAGCCAAGGGCGAGTGTGTCATTTCTGAGCAGGGCCCTGGGTGGCACATCACGGCGAACACCACAGTGAAGCACTCTTTAACCCTCCAACTAGGATTGATGGGGCAGTGCTCTGTGCTACATTCCATGCTGCAGAGAAGTGCCAGGCGTGGTCCCTGGTCTCAAGGGCCTGAGGTAGAGCTTGCACGGCTGGCCTCAGAAGCCACCAGAATGTGGTGCATGACTGTGTAGAATCCATGTGTTCCTGCGAGGAGGTTCTAAGAGAGGAACCAGCGACAGTGGTTACAGAATGCTTCCTAAGGAGATGGGCATTGAGTTAGCCATGAGTCACGAGGGGGATTTGGAAGGGAGATGGGAGTACATTAGGGTGAGACTGTGAAAGCCTCAGTGAAACAGATGTGGGAACCAGGGATTCCCACCGCCCCGGATGTCGCTCCCACAAAACTCCCTAGAAACAGAGCCGGATGGGTGGAGCTCACTGCTGCCACTACCCGCAACTGAACTAAAGAGAAGGCAAAAGCCGGAGCTCCTGGCTCCTGACGGGGCCCAGCCCAGACGTTAGAAGTCCCAGTAGACCCCGCAGGCTCCAGAGCTGGCCTCCTAACAGTGAGAGTGGGGCAGCTAATGGAAGCATTAGGGGTCCATCGCACAATGCCCGTGCGGCTGGGGAGACAGGATAGCCATTCTCCAAATTAATTTGTTTCATTAAGTGAAGTCTCAGAATGGTTAATTTACTCCATGTGCAAAGCAGATTTGAAAAGAAGGAAAGAATGGCACAGTCATCGCCAGCTAGTATCAGATGGCTCTGCTGGGCGAGAGGCAGGAGAGCAAGCTGTCCCCACATCTGAGTGCCACCCCCTCCCTGGGTCCCCAGATGGTGCAGTCGGGCCACAGCCTGGACGCTGCAGGGTGAGCAGAGCCCCCAGCAGCTCTCGCTGCCTCTGTCCTATGATCGACCATGACAGTGGCTTGCTGTCCTCTAACCGTAGAACCAATTTACAGTCTCATTTCTCCATCTCCTCCTCTGCCACCATGTGCCCAAACCCTCCCTGGGTGCCAGGCTCTTTCCCTGGGGACAGCGTTAGAGTCAGCCATCAGATTTGATTTTGCAAGCTTTCTGTGACAACATCTAGGTCACTGATAAAAATGAACAGGGCATCTGGAATTAATGGTGATGGGTATGCAATTTTGGGAAGATACTAAAAAACCCTGGATTTTTTGATTTAAAAGGGTAGATTTTGTGGTAAGTGAATTATATCTCAAATTTTTTTAAGTTTTTTTTTTAATGGATAAGGCAGGTCCCAGGATGGAGTGATGGGGCAAGCCTCTGTAAACACTCCTTAATCTTGGTGTTTGCAGGGTTCCCCAAGTGTATCAGGAGAGTAACCCTTTCGAGGACGTAGATTTGGTCTGGCCCTGACTTGGTCTGTGTGACTGTGTGCTAGCTATCAGTGGTTACATCTTTTCTTCCAGATCATTGGCTTGGCAGTCTCCTTAGGAGAGATGATATCTATATTCTTCTGATTTAAAAAAATTGGAACTGTATACACATAGCTGCAGTCTCTAGCACTTTGTTCCTCAGAAGTGGTCAGGGGCTATTTATGACCTCACGTGCAAAGCTGTCTTTTTCTGGACCATATTGTTCCATCCCTTGGGCAAGATGAGCACTCAGAGTGCCTGTCTCTCTCCCAGGATTTCCTCCGAGGCCCTCGGCAACGTACTGAGGATGCTGTAGCGGGGTCTACCTTTCCCGGTCCAACACATGTTCTCTGACAGAATGCAGACCTTTCTCTCAGCGGCCCTCTTAATTTTACATCCTCCTCCCCATCTGCAGACTCATGCTTGCCTCTTCCTTCTCACTCTAAACACAAAAACTTAATTTTAGCCTTGTCATGAATGCCTGTTGAGCGCACTCCTCGACACACTCTTGACAGCCCCACCCCAGCCTTTGATGGCCATCACTGGCTACAGGAGACCCCTCATTCCCTTCTAGAATTCGCCTTACCCGCCTCCTCCTCACGCTGAGCTCATGGGCAGGGACCCTGGAGGATGCCAGCGCCACGTTAAAATCCTGCCTCGAAGTCACAGCTGCTTTCTGGAACTTGCCATTCCCTTTAGCACCTCACACCACTCCTGCAGTCACGGACTCCTTCAGCGACGAACATGACTAAGCCCTAGACCTTGCCCACCAGGAACTGATCAGAAATTCATCTAGTTCAGAGCGCAGATCCATCCGTCCATCCGCTCATTCACAGGAGTCGTTAAGGTAGCCCCTTGGGAAGTACGGTCAGTCCTCGTTACTCGTGGATTCTATATTTGCAAATTTGCCTCTCATTAAAGTGATTTGTTTTGTGTGATTTAGTCGATACAGTGCTTTCACAGTCATTCATGGACACTCCCAGAGCGGCGAAAACACTCGAGTCACCTGACGCACATGTTCCCAGCTGAGGTTGAACCAGGAGACCTCTGTCTTCTTGCTCCACCTCTCATATCGTAAAGCAGTGTCTTTCCGTGATCTATTTAGTGCCGTGTTTTTTGCGTTGATGTGCTTTTCATGGGTGAATTTGCAGTTTAAAATGGCCCCTAAGCGTAGCACTGAAGTGCTGTCTATGTTCCAAAGTACAGGGAGGCTGTGAAGTGCCTTATGGAGAAAATACGTGTGTTAGATGAGCTTCATTCTGGCCAGATTGATAGTGCTGTTGGCGGTGGGCTCAATGTTAATGAATCAACAATATATGTTAAATAAGGTGTCCGTAAACCAAAACACACATAAAGTGGGGTTATCTTTGATCAACTGGAGAAAATGTGACCGGAGGCTCGCAGGAACCTAACCCCGTCTTTCTTCTGGGAGCAGTGGTTCAGTACGCAGTGTGGTTATACAGTTCTATAGAGCGTGACTACTGTGAATAATGAAATTGGGCTGTGCTTGCCCTTTGAAACAGGGGGAGAGGTGCTGAAGATAAAGGACTATGTTGTGAGTGATGGGGTTTTAGGCTGAGTAGTTTATCTTGTCCGAGTGGCGGTAGCAGAGATGGGGGGATAGAAGGAGGGAGCGGGAGACACTTCCTCCACGGTTGTCGCCTGGCTTGGGTCGCACTGAGGGGACCGCTGCTTCATTTGCCCTATACTGGAATGACACCGTCCCCAAGCCCTCCAGACGGCTCAGCCCTGAAGTGACCATTATTGTCATCCTGTCATCAGGAGCCCAGGGAACAGTGAGACAGATTACACTCCCATTGCCTGCGGTTTGTCTTTATATCACAGCAAGGAAATTGCCCTCATTAAGTCCCTGCTAAAGATAGATAAGAAAATGGGACAGGCAAACCCCTACCTGGCAGGCAGCCCTGTCAGATTCTAAGCAAAATGAGTCAGATATGAATTATTTTTAGGCTCCTTCTCCTCCTCCCCCACACCCACCCCCAAGCTCTCTTGGAAGGAAGAGCAGCTCATTTCTTTTTTTTTTCTTTGCGGTACACGGGCCTCTCACTGTTGCGGCCTCTCCCGTTGCGGAGCACAGGCTCCGGACGCGCAGGCTCAGCGGCCATGGCTCACGGGCCCAGCCGCTCTGCGGCATGTGGGATCTTCCCGGACCGGGACACGAACCCGCGTCCCCTGCATCGGCAGGCGGACTCTCAATCACTGCGCTACCAGGGAAGCCCGCAGCTCATTTCTTGAAGCCAGATGTCCAGGTCTGTGTTTGATTGACACGAAGGGCCTTGGTATGCCTAGAGAAGACCCTGGCCTTTGTACGCTCCGTGAAGTCCAGATCATCCTTTGGACAATGCCCGCCTCACCCGGCGCTCGTGGGTGCCTAGAGCGCCCTGAAGGCTGGCTGACGACTCACCCTCTCCTGCCCCTCTTTCCTGACACGTGCTCCGTGCTCAGAACGTGCTCTCAGCATCACACTTCATGGGAAAGTAAACCAGTCCCTGGGGTCCCTCTCCCGGGGAAAGCCCACATCCGTGCATGGCCATCTTGTGCCTTTCGGCAGAGCTCCTGGTGCCGGGCCAGCCTGCCCTCCCAGTCTGTGCCCACTGCTGGGAAGCTGAGAGCTGCTCCTTCGTGCTTGCTCCATGCTCCTCTTTTCAGCTATTGGGGTTCATCCAGACCCCTTAAGCCCTAGACGGCAAAGGAGGGAGACCTGGGGGCAAGGGAGCTGACAGAAGAGGAAGCAAGTGTGCATGCCTAGTGGCTTGGAGAGCAGGAGGGGCGCTAACTAGGAAAGTGGCCGTAGAGAGCTAAATGCCATCTCCTCCGGGTCTGTGCCTGGGACAGGAAGTAGAATGGACGCCGGGAACCAGCCACCTGAGTTGGTTTAATTACGCTTCCTCAGATGTCTTGGTCTCTCTTTCTGAAATGCTGGACATTTAGGTTGGCTCACAAATGTTATTCCCAACCCTCTCTCCCCTGCTAGAGCATATGGGCACAAGCAACTCCGAGGGCCCCAAGTGACCGGGCCTCTGGTGCCAAGTCCACACAGCCTTTGCCAGGGGCAACCAGCATGGTGGGTACCAGGGCCTAGGCCAGCCTCACTTGGGTTCTGGACCAGTTCATCCCTCACCAGCCAGGGGATCTTGAGGTGATAAGGACCCTTGCTAAGCTCATTCTTCTTATTGTGTCCAACGACACTGACATGCCCCCTTCAGGGATGCCAGTAGGTGAGGAGTGATGGTAGGTACATGAGAGGGCCCAGCCCCAAGCCCAGCTCTAAGTACAGAAGCATGGGTCCCCTCCTTCCTGACGTTTGCTCCTGGGACCCCTCCATCTTGGGCCGTGTGCAGGGAAAGAAAGAAGATTGGGCCAGCAGTTATGGAGTCTGGGTTTCCATCCTTGTCTGGCCCAAGGCAATTCCCTTACACTTTTGGAGCTAATACTTTCAAATGTATTGGGGTGAGTGCGGGGTTAAAGTTGACAGAGAAACCTCCCCAGGAATATTCCATTCCTTAGCCGTGGGCTGGAAAGACAGACAGAGACACTCCAGAGGCCAGTTGGAGCTTTCAGTGCAAATAACTAGGTCCCCTGTACCTTCATCCCAGCCCATTCACCCTCTCCAGAAAGCTCCAGAAAGCTGGGCCATGTCTGCTGATCCTGTGTACATCTTTTGGGACCAATCTGGTCTCGGTCTGTACTGTGGGCTGGGTACCCAACCACGCCTGGCTGAGCCTCCGTACTCCCAGCATTCTGGTTACCCACATGGGACCACCTTACCCGTAGGGTGGGCTGTGCGTACTGTTGGTTCCAGGCCCTTTTTGCTAGGCCCATGGGCAAGCCTGGCTCACCCTGAGTCCTGCCCGTAAATGACTCAGTGATTTAGCAAGCACTTCTAGGATGCTTACCGTGTTCGGGACACACTGAGCCCTTTGCAAATATCAGCTTGTACAATCTTCCCAACAACCCTTGGAAGGAGGTGCTGTTTTTTATTTCCATTTTACAGATGAGGAAAGTAATTTGCACAGAGAAGGGGGGTAACTCCCCCAAAGTCGCAGAGCTGGGAAGTAGCTGAGCCAGACTACAAACTCAAGCAGCCTGGCTCAGAGCCTGGGCCCCTAACCCGTTCTCTGCTGGAAAACTCTCTGTCCACTCTTCGGCATGCTCGGCCTCCCTCTTCTGGGTCCCTCGCCAATCCCTACCTACACCCCCAAGTAAGCCCCTGATTAACTCTGTGCTGGGGGCGATAAAGGCAGCATGGGGGCCTCCATTTTCAAAAGGACTGAGGAAGGGACTAGTGCCTCATTCAAAGGAATGAACAAATGGTGAGATTTCAGACAAGACCCACCCTCTGCCCTCTGCACCCCTGCACCAGGTTAGTCACACCCGTAGATCCCTTCGCTGGTCCGGATGATTCATGCGTGGCCATATTTAGGAAATTCCTGTAATAGCTCAGAGATTTCCCAGGTTGTCGGGGCCCCACTTGGTGAGAGGCTGGAGGAAGGGTGCTGTGAGTTCCAGAACAGTGGGCAGCTCTCGGGAGGGCAGTCTGGAGTGGGAGAGCTTCCTCCAGCTGCCATCCCCCAAGTCCCAGGAGGACCGCCCAGGCCACAAGGGTGCCCTTCACTCCCCAAGGCTCGCCAGCAGGGACGGGAGCACAGCTTTTAAAAATACCAAGGAGCCTTCCTGCCTGGGTCAGCATTTACCCTGAGCTCCGAGTTATTTCTGAGTCTTCCCAGTAATTTAATTTTAGCCATTTATTCCAATGTGTGTGTTTTTGGGGAAAGGCAGGGTGGCCTCTATTATGGTTTGGAGTATTTTGAGGAGGCCCTGGTTTCCAGAAGGGATGCAGGGACTCAATTAGGCAAGACATCAGCGAACAGAACTAAAATAACTCAAGGAGACAGGCCTGCGGATCCCCGGAGGTGATGCCTCTGCTTAGCCCCCTGGAGGAAATTAAGACCAAGGGGTCCCCTGCGGGCCCAGTGGGCACCTCTGAGGTGGTAGCTTGTGTCACTGTCTCCAGCTCTCCCAGCACCTGCAGGCGTCTCAGGGCCTTTCAAAGTGCAGAATGGATGGAGCTGCTGGGTCTTGCCAAGTTGGCCTGGACAGACAGCCCGAGCTCTAGGAACAGACAAGCCCACATCAGTGGCAAGTTCTGGAGCTCCAGCTGGTAGGTAGACAGGCAAACTCACCAGCAATTTATCGGGGGCTTAAAACTTAATAGGCACTAGCCCTTTAACACTGCAAGGTTTTTGGAGGCATTATTCGGGAGGAATTACTAAACAGAGGTCAAATAGACCTTCGGAACCCCCTACCGGCACCAGCCATACCTGCCCACCCCCCACCCCCTGCCCTCCCCTCCCGCCAAGACAGTCCTGCCTCACCCCCCGACCTGCCCGCTGCCCCTGTCCCACCTCCTCCTAATTCACTGTCCTTGCTCACTGCACTTCCCGACCCCAGTCTGCTCTGGGTTCCCTGAACAGGCCAAGCTCACCTGTCTGCACCTGACTGGCCCCTCTCGTACTGCGCTCCCCTGTCACTATCCAAGCTCTTTTTCGTCCTCCCTTGATCCTCTTCCCTGACCTTGCCTGTGGTTGCTGGGATGCATCAGGCCCGGCATGGACTGGAAGAGCTCTCCCTGCCTGGCTCACCTGGAGCAGGTGCAGCAGCTGAGGGATTCGAGGATGGGGCAGGGGATGGGGCGGGAGCGTGCAGGACACTCACCGGTGCGTGGGAGGGCGAGCCGTCCGGGTGACGTGATCACCAGCCAGCGTTACCGCAGCTAACCCCTCCCCCGGGAATACGCTGCCCTTCAGTTGCCTTCAGACTCCTCTCTTCAGCTTAAGGGGAGGATTCTGTGGACAAAGGATCCAATTTCAGGCTTTCCGTTTGTGGGGACTGACACTGAACTTGGGAAAGATGTGTAGACCCAAAGATGAGAAAGGTTTTTAGGAAGAAAAATATACTCTATGGGGCTGTGTGCACGTTTGGCCCAGGGTCCCGAGTGGCCACAGCAGACTGGCTCGGTGTGTCAGAGAACAGACGGTCACCCTGAGCAGGAAACCTGGTGCCTCTGAACCGTGAGCCACAGCCGTGGCTTGGACAGGCTGGGCAGGGACCAGGGCGGGGCAGGCGGAGGACAGGTTTCTGACTTTGCCCTGACGATCAGAAGGTTGGCACACTGTCGGTCAGGAGTGGGGTTGGGAAGCTGATGGCTGGGACCCCTCTAGGCGGGGACCGCAAGGGCCAGCGCCCTCCCAAGGAGCCATCCAATTTCTGTCTTGGGCATCCTTTCCTGGCCAAAGCCCTAGGTCTATATTTTCACTGTGGTGCTCACTCTGCCCACAGCTGGGGGAAACCGTCTATGCCTCCTTATCTACCCCACCCCCACTACTCTCAAGCTGCGCTCCTCATGTACCCGCATTTACCACTCTTGCATCCCATCTTGTGAACTGGGGTGTCAGGAGTCAATCCGACCTTAATGGGTAACCCAGGGCAGATCACTTTGCATTTTCCCCAGAGCCTTCACTGATGAGCCAGAGTAAGAGAGTGACCTCGTGCTAAGAGCTTGGGGCACGGTGAAAAGCCAGGAGGTGTAAGGAGTAGGTAGGGAGGGTACGTGGGTTGTAATTTTTGAGGGTGGGATTTTTAGCTCCTAGAAGCCTAGAACTATCCCACTTTAAGCAAACATTCTTTTTGCCTCTGTGTTCATTTTCTGGAAGTCACATAGCATGAACTGTAGAGCCCAGGTTCCAGCCAAATGTATAGGTGGCCCCTTGGGTGTGCTGACTTGTCTAGACTTGGTTTGGGTCTCATGTGGAGCCTCCAAGGCACGAATTCATCTCTCTGAGGCATGTTTCTCATCTACAAAGTGGGACATCTGCCTTTTAATACTGTTTTGCTGTTGAAATGCAGTGATGCTCTGAACACAGGTAAAATATCAAGGGCTCCCAAACACGAAGACTTACTGCCTGTCTGTGTGTGGGGAATACACACATCTGTGTTTATAGCTGTGTGTGTGTGTGTGGAGACTATTTTAGGGACTCTGCCAGTTATCGCTTCCAGTGATAGTGCGCCGGAAATGGAGCTTGGCCTGCACGCTTGTATTGGTTATCTATTGCTGTGTAACAAATTACTCCAAAACTTAGACCTTCAAACAGCAAATACTTTTTACCTCAGAGTTTCCAAGGGTCAGGAACCCAGGAGCAGCTTAACTGGGTGCTTCTGGCTCACAGTCTGTCTTGAGGTTGCGGGTCAAGCCTGTTGGCAGGGATTGTAATCATCTGAAGACCTGATTCAGATGGGACTGGAAGATCCACTTCCAAGCTTACTGACGTGGTTGTTGGCAGGCCTTAGTTCCTCACTGGCTGTTGGCCGGAGGCTTCATTTCCTTGCAATGTGGGCCTCTCTGTAGGGTGCTTATGATAGAATGAGTGGAGAGAGAGAGAAAGAGGCTGTCATGTCTTTTGTAACCTAATCTCAGAAGTGACATACCATTCCTTCTGCTCTTCTATTGGTCCCGTAGACTAACCCTTGTATGGTGTCAGAAGGGACTACACAGGGTGTGAATGCCACCGGGTGGGGACCATTGGGGGCCATCTTTATCTGATTCTAGTTTCTTCCTGTGGCATTGCTTTTTTTTTTCCCTCCCATTGTAAATGATCTAGTAAAACGCAACAATAGGTTTGAATGGATTGAGGTTTTTGCTGTTTTCCCTTTTCTGGCTCAACTTCGTATCTTTCCAAAAATGCCTTCCTTATCCTGTCCTCCCCTCTACACTCATATCCTGCCTCCCCGTGGCTCCTCTCTACAGTGGAGCATGAATGAGAACCTCTCTCCCTGGGGAAGGTTTTAGACCAGAAGATGCTCTTTTCTGAGCTTTGGGACCCCTGTCCTCCAGGGGTCCAGTAGGTAGTTCCAGGCAAAGGGAACTTTCCAAGATACACACAGTCACACACACTCTCTCTCTCTTTCTGTCTCTTAGTCACACGTCCTTATTTTCCCTTAAACTCTATAATCTCAATGATTATAAAAGATTGGGCTTTAATTGGAAGCATATTGAAATACTTGAATCTCTCAGACACTGACAGGGAAGGCTTCCTTGGGTAGGATAGGAGAGAAAAGAACACCGATATTAGCAATACAAATAAAGGTGTCTTACACCGCCTTTCTCATAGCATCCCTGCAGCAGGCCCGGGGAGCAGATAGGACAAATGTCCCCATTGTAAGAGTAATGTAGGTGAGACTCGGGCCACGTGATTTGCTCAAGACCTTGCAAAACTGAAGCTGGTCCCAGACCTCAGACTATTCAGACTCTTTGCCATGGGATTGTGGAACATCAGCCCTAAGTAGGGGGACATGCGCTTCTTTTCCACCCATTCCAGAGTAAATGGTGATCTGGGGTTGTCTGCCTGTCTGGGTGTGGGTTGTCCGGCCTGGGAGAGCAGCCCAGGTGTTGTAGGGGTTCAGGATAGTGGACAGAGGAGCGACGTCCCTCGGAGCTGAAAATGTCGTGGCAGGAGTGATGACCGGTAGTGAGGGAGTACACAGTGGTGATGGCAGAAGAGGACCAACCCTCTTTCATCTCTTCCTTCCAATCTGCCCACAGGCTCTTCCCCCTCCGCTGTAAAGGCATCACTAGAAACACTTTCAGGAGGCTCTGGCTCCAGATGGAGTCATTGGAATGGAGTAATAAGATGCCCCTTTTGTGGGCAGTTGTGTTGGTCAACACGGGACCCATCGTGGCTATTTAAGTTGAAGTGAAGTAAAGCTAGAATTCAGTTCTTCAGTTGCACTGGTCACGTTTCAAGTGCTCGATAGCACCGTGTAGCTTCGACGACAATGAGGGTTAGCTACAACATGATGGTTACCACACTGGACAGGGCAGACAGAGAACATCTCTATCCTCACAGAAAGTTCTGGAATGTAGCCCTACCCTACAGAAACTCCCAGGCCCCAGAGAGCCAGGCATGGGGCAGGGTGGGGGGAGGAGGGGGGAAGCAGACTGGAGGGGAAGAGTCTGAGGGTCTGGGCAGGGGGAAGAAGGCCTGAGAGCAGAAGGAAGAAGCTGAGAAGGAGAAGTGTTCCTTGAGCAGCGTATCCGCCACCCCTCCGTCGGGCTCAGGAAGTGTTTGCGCCTCCTTCAGCTGGGTCTGGGAATGAGGGCCAGTGCCCGCCCTGCTGGGGACATCACTGAGAGGTGAGAGTGGAGCCCTCATTGTGGACGATCCAGGGCACACCCTTGGGCACAGGGAGTGACACCAGGAGAAAGGAGAGTGCAGGGTCCCCCCGCACACACCCTCCCCACCATTGGTTCCTTTATCAACAGTCCCCACCCTCTACAGGTGACTCCATTAACCCTCTCATTCCCAGAGAACTCCACGCACAAACCACGCCTCCAGCAGCGTCTTCCCAGGCTCTCTCAGGGCACCTGGTAAGGGCTTGGTTTGCTTTGGGAAGCGAGGGTTGCGTAGATTTCAAACCAAATCTTACATATAAACTAAATGTATAAACCAGTCAAAGCAGACCTCTTTAGTTTTGATCAGGTTGGGTCTAGAAACCCACCTGTCCTCACCACCACTGTCCCTTTGTCCCCACTAGCATAAAGTGGTTATTGAAGCTGCTCCGTATGGAGTGTGCCCTGTGCCTCCAGCCTGTCTGGGTCAGGGGGGCTGCAGACTTCTCTCATAAAGGACCAGAGAAAAAAGCATTTAGGCCTCAAGAGCCATGTAGTCTCTGTCACATCTAATCCACCCTGATTCCACATTGTAGGGCAAAAGCAGCCACTGACCACGTGCAAACGAACGAGAGGGGCCGTGTTTCAACAAAACTTTATTCACAAAAACAAGTGGAGGCTGGATTCGGCCCATAGGCCATAGTTTGCAAATCCCTGATCTAGATTATCACAAGAACACCAAAAGGAAGGAAATGTCTGTTTGCACCTTACACTGAGGAGACCGAGGTGCAGCCATGTGGAGTCACCTCCCTGCCTCTGCTCTCACGGGCCTCTTGGGGCAGATTCAGGCTGCACGACCGGAGTTGACATCCCCTGTCCCTCCATTCTGCCTGGGAGGGAGTGCCTACCCAGGGTCGCCCGGGGACGGACGTAACAGGAAAGCCAGAGGAGAGGCCCTGTGGGGTACCAGGCTCTTCTACCCCATCCCCCCAGCATGCTCTGGTACTGCATTTCTCAGAGAAGCAGGTCTTAGATAGGGCTGGTGTGCTGCTGGCCGGGTGCTTGAGCTCCGGTCTGCTAAGCGTCATATGCCCTGTTGGACAAAAGTCCCTGGGGATGCATTTTGATGTGGAGGCTGCAGAAGGCCTTGCTGAAGGCTGCTGTGGGAGACCTCGGGATTCGGGTGCCTGGGAGTAGCCATTGATGTCTAAGGAGTAGCAACAGAACTTGGAAGGCTGTAGGAAGAAGAGTGTGCCCTGCCTCCCTGAAACTTTTAAGGCAGAACTTGGGAAGTCAGAAGGGGAAAAGGGCCAGCAGGACAGTGCACAGACAGGACAGGTCTTGCTCGGCGACGGGGCTGGCCAGCCCAGACCCTGCCCTGCAGGAGGCTCTGCCACGCCCTCCACGGGGCAGCTACCACCTGGAGCTAACACTACAGCCTAGAGCATCTCCAGCCGAGGAGAGGTCTCTTGCTCTTGGTGAGCTGTGTCTGAGCAGACCCTCTGGACACAAGGCTTCCCATTCACCCCCTCGTGACGGCCCAGATCACAGCTTCACCTGCAGACAACGCAGCCCAGCCAGCAGAGCTCGGTTCCCGACGTGCCCCCCACCCCACACCAGCCGTGCTGCAGAGGGGCAGGGCTGCCCAGCGCCCAGCCAGGATCCTCGTCGGGTGTAGACAAGAGGAGGCACTCACTAATGTGAGCAACCGTCTGGAGGCTTTATTCACCTTTGTGCCTGCAGTAGAGGCATGGTATACTCTCCGTAGATATTTAATCTATGTATCAATCATGTTAATAGTCATAGCATGAATGAACGGCATTTTGACAGGCACTGGGGCCTTGTTGCCTAAACTTCCATTAGTATCTGCCTCCTTTGCGTTTAAAAATTCATGTGCCCTGTGGTCCCTTCCAAAGTGTAGCTACCTTGGGAGAGGTGGTATCCTGAAGCTCTGGGACCCCTTCCTGGGACTGGCTTTGTCAAGTTTGTGGGTTACAGACAGGGGAGCGGGGGTCAAAGAGGGACAGCGTGGGGTCGGGGGAGGCGGGAGCGGACTTGAAGGCCCAGCGGGGTTGCCTGATGATCGTGCCTCAGCCCTGCTCCCCTCTGGGGGAGTGGCAGCCTCCCATTTCCATTAAACCCTCAGACCATACCCCCAGCCTGAGTGGTTAAAGCAGGACTAGCTGGGCTCTGGGCCACCGCTGCTGTCCTGGGGGAGCCTGCCAAGTGCCGGCTCAGGGGAGGGGCTCTCTGGGGACTGACAGCCGTGCCCAAGCCCCAGGGAGCATCCCGCAGTTGGGAGGAGTACCAGGGACACAGATGGCCAGGCAGGGGCTCCGGGCAGCCAGCTCCCGCGGAGTCTTCTGGGTGAGTGTTCGGACCGCGACGCCGGGGGCTGCTCTGGCCTGTCCCACCGCAGAGCAGCCAGGAGTGTTGAGAAGGAAGAAGGTTCTCTGTCTGCCCCAGGTCTTTCGTTTTTGTAAGAGCAGCATTGTGAAAGAAGACACCTTGCACCCACCTCCTTCAAGGCCATGCCTGTGGGGACCCTCCCAGCCCTGCTCGGCCTCCAGCCCACCTCAGGGTGCTCGCCCTAAACCACACCCCAGCCCGCCCCAGAAATCCCAACTAAACCATCCCTTCTCCAGGGCTCTCAGGACTGGGTCTCAGAGCGAAGCTTTTCCGTGGCAAAGGTCCACCTTCCCATCCTAAGAGTCCTCCGGGGGTCTTAATTCTGGTGGACGTGGTAGCAGTTTGGGGTCTGATAAAGGGGGTATTCGCAGGTAGAGCTGGCCATCTCCCCCTGAGGCAGGCTTAATGCTTGGCAAGGCCATGAGGGAGGTTGGGTTCTTCAAACTCCGCTGAGCCTGTTCTGTGAGCTGCGGCTCAAATCCAAGATGGGAACCTCCAGTGGGGGAAGGCGCCAGGCTGAAGCCCCACCCCCTCCCTCTGGGGCCAGGAATGGGGAGACCTTCAAGGCCGCCCCTCTGGCAGTGACTGCCCACCAGAAATAGGTCAGGGCCGCCCCCCTCAAGCATTGCTGTGGTCAGAGAGATGATGTCAGATTAGCTGTATTAAAATTGCTCGAATCCCAGGATTCGCTGGGATTTCTTAGCATCCTGTTTATTTATCATGGGGCAGCATTCTGGGGGAGAGAGGGACATTTTCCTTTAGAGGCTGAAGCACTTGGTAGTGTTGGCCTCATCTGCCTCGTGGTCCCTAGGGTGGCAGAAGCAATGCCTGTCACCAGCCCCTGTACAGCTAGTAAGTGAGGCTGGACAAGGGGGCTTTGGTCAGGAAGGAAGGGTCTCTTGAGTGCTTCTTGCAGGCCCAAGTCTGTGCCGGACATTCCAGGAGCTTATAGTCCAGTTGGAGAGAAAAGGTATACTGAATACTTCCACCTAATAACATTGTTGTATGTGTGTGCGCGCGTGTGCGTGTGTTATACGTTTTGTACATGTACACACGTATGTCCACATGTGTGTGGTTTGCATGTGTCATAGTACAGTGCCAGGCCATAGGCCCTGGGACTTCAGAGAAGAGAAAGATTTCTGGGCTTTAGAGTAACAAAGAAGCCTTCCTGGAGGAGGTGGAACATGGTCTGTCTCTTCAATGGGCCAGGCAGAGGGAGGGGGGGAGGCAGAGGCGAAGGTCCCGAGGCGGGCCTGCCTGATGTGGTGTCAGGGACGGTGCACCGGCTGGCCTGACTGCAGAGGACACCGCTGAGGGGCCGAGGAGAGAGGTATGTCATGGAAGGCCCTCTGTGGAGGGCGTAGAAAGCCAGCCAAGAGTTTAGACCCAGTGCACCAAGCTACAGGCACATCTCTCGATGCATAGTATGCAGACGTCCAGGCTAGGAGAAGGCGTCACTGGAGGGGCCGCAGGTGCCAACACACATGGTGGGAAGGCGTGTGGCTTGTGGAGGTTGGCGAAAGAAGGGAAGTTCGTGTCGGAGGGAAGGAGATGAGCTTGGAAGCTGGAGTGGGGTTGAGATGTGAGGGGAGTGTCCCTCAACAGAACCTGTATCTCCAAGGCAGCCTCGGACTTCTGTTTTGCGTGCCAGAGCCCAGTTCTCATCCTTTTAGGCTGGAGTCTGTAGGACGCTTGCTGGTGATGCAGTTCCCCCCATCCAAAGAGGTCGTGATCAAAATTTAAGACGTCCCCGTCCCCAGGGGCCCTTAGCGCCGGTGACAAGATGTAGGTGCTCCCTTTGCACTTGCTGTCCTCCCTGGGAGCTCTGGCCCTTGAACGGGGCAGAGACAGGAAACCCCCGTGCGTATTCGCGGAGGGGAGGACGAATGGCCTCTTGGCGAGGGCTGGGCTGGCCCGTATCCCACGTGTCAGGGGAAGTGGAGGAGTCGGAAATGGCACGCCAGGGTGGTCTGATGGCTGGGATGGCCTCGTTCCTGGGAACGGTTGCCTCAAAGCCTTTTCCCCAGCTTCTCCATAGCAGCACTGTTCTTTCCCGGAGTGTTATTGAAAACCCGCAATTACCAAGCCGCCCCTGGGTGGGAGTGTTCAGACCTCCTTCTTTTTTCCAATATACACTGAGTCGAGACCCAGTCAGCGCAGGAAAGTGGATTCCTCTCCCACATTCCTTCCCGCACGGGCAGCGAGCTGGGTGATGATGTATTTCATGTCTGGGATTAGGAAGGTGAAAGGGGTAGGGTGGATGCCTGTGCGTCTCCAGGCTGTGAAGCTGGTCACCCTCCTGCCCTTGGCATGCTCAGGGCTACTCAGCAGATCCCACAACGTCCCCGGAGTTTGGGGCCCCGTCTGCCTCCATCTGCACCAAACGGAAGTCAGAGCTGCGGACGGAAGCTTGGGAGAGGACTTTGGGCTGGAATACGTGATGCGCGGCTTAGTGGGAAGCTCCACCCGGGCTGTACTTTGGGGTGGCTCAGAGTTTTGCTCTTTCTTGTTCTTCCAGTGATTTTTCTTTTTGACATATTTATTTCCTGGCCTCTTGCCTTTACTTGTGTGAGTTGTGTTTGAGGGTTTTGGGAGAGAAGGAAAAACATACAGAATGGGTGGCTCCAGATTTGAAATTTTCTCCATGGAAGAGAGAATAAAAGTAGCCGTCACTCACCAGGAACTTTCGGAGCTGTACCGTCTTGGCCAGTTGAGCCCCCGGGCTCTAGAAGGTCTTCCTGGGGACGGTAACATTGGTCCTGCCTCCGTGGGGAAGAGTACAGAAGCCTCCTGTCGGGGCAGGCCAGCCTCTGGGCTCGGCTTCCTTATCCCTGAGGGAGCAGTCAGCCCTCTGCCATCCTGACCAGTTGCCTGGTCACCTGCTGCTCCACGCTCCTGACATCTGTGGACTCCCTAGAACTGTACCTGCTCAGCTGGCTTGCTCCCTGCTGACCCCCTGCTTTGCCCGTGCGCGCCTACCTCCTGCCCACAGCCCTGTCTCCGTGACCCAGCACGTGGCTCCATATCGGCAAAGGGCCGAGCAGCCCTTTGCCGTGTGCAGAGAAGCGGGTGATGGGCGCTGAGGCTTTTGCATGGTGAAACGTACCTTTATCACCGTCTCCTAAGAAGGGGTCGTTTGCTTGCATGGTTTGCTGGAAACAGGTTTGGGTCAGCCTCCATACCTGGTCCTCTATCGACCCACAAGACCCACAGAGATCATCTTATCCAGGCTGTTCATTTTGCAGCAAGAGGGGCGCTCCCCAAACTGCTCCCCTAGCCAAACTGTCAGCTAGGTCTCCAGCTCCCACCCTGATAGTTCTTCTAGCAATTGGCAAGCTCCTTGCCCTGCCTGTTACCAAGAACTAGGGAGGTCTAGAAGTTCAGAACTGGAGGAAACCCCGGAATAACTCATTCTCGTAAGCTACTGCACATGGAATTCTAGGGACTGTTTTGCCCCTTACCCAGAGTGGTGGTGCTTGCTAGAAAGCAGAATTAAACCACCTTGGTACAGACAGTTTTAAAAGTAAATTAATAAAAATTGTTTTTTAAAAATCCATCCTTAAGGGCTTCCCTGGTGGCGCAGTGGTTGAGAGTCCGCCTGCCGATGCAGGGGACACAGGTTCGTGCCCCGGTCCGGGAAGATCCCACATGCCGCGGGGCGGCTGGGCCCGTGAGCCATGGCTGCTGGGCCTGCGCATCCGGAGCCTAATAAAAAGCAGAGTGAAATAAGTGACCTTAGGTAATATTAACTGAAAAAAGCAAAGTGGAAAAAGTACATGTAGTATGCTACTTTTCTCCCTAAAAGGGAAAAAATGTGTATTCATATTTACTTATGCTAAAGATAATGAATGGATGGATAAACCGTAAAACCAATACAGTGGTTATTTACGGCACAAAAGGGCAGTTGGTGGGGTGGGGGAGTAGAGGGCAGACATCACTAAACACCTTGTTTTGCAGATTTAACTTTGGAACCCATGTAAATATTTTACATAATTATATTTTTTAAAACAAAATTAGAAAAGAAGAAAAAACTAAAGGAAAAACTATTTTACATAATTAGAAATAAAAATGTAATTGAAATAAAAGCAGACCTTTTGCTGAGCCTGAGAGAGCAGGCGTGCTGCCTGAGCTGGAGTTCCAAGCAGCTCCTTAGGTCACTGTCTCCCTGAGCTTCGGGCTCCTGCATCCTTCAGCCCTCTCAGTGTCCCCCAGTGGGTGCTTCAGAACTTATCAATCTCAGCGTATCCAAGACTGAGCTTCTGTCCACCTCAAATCTGCCCTCTCCCCCAGTCTTCCCTGGCTCAGTTAACTTGGCTCCGTCCTTGCCATTGCTGAGGCCAGATACCTTAGAGACATCCTTGATTTCTCCCCTCTTCTCCACCCACATCCAGACTGAAATTCCTGCCAGTCCCACCTTCAAAACAGGTCCAGAATCCACCCACTTCTTACCACCTCTACTCCTGCCCCTCTGGTCCAGGGCCCCATTGGCTCTCACCTGCGTTATTCCTGTAACCTCCATGGTCTCCCTGACTCTGCCTTTTTAAATGTGATTTCTTTCTTTAGACTCCTCCACTAATCCCCAACATTTCACATAGAGTAAGGACCAAAGTCCTTTCAATGGTCTGCGAGGCCCCAGGTTATCTGGTTCCCATCACCTCTGACCTCATCATCTGCCATCGCCCCTCACGCTCTGCACTCCAGCTACGCTGGTCTTCTTAGGGGCCTTGAGCACATCGGTAGGCTCCTACCACAGGGCCTTTGCACTTTACCTGCATTGCTCCGCTCTCAGATATTTACATGACTCCTTCCTCAAGCCTTTGCTCAGTGGCACCATCTCAGTGAGATCTGTCCTGACGATTCTATCTATGAGTACAAACCCTCATAGGTGAGAGAGAGTGAGAAGTACAGACTTCAGGTATGAAAGAAATAAGTCACAGGGGTGTAATGTAGGCATGGGGCATGTAGTCAATAATATTGGAATAACTTTGTATGGTGACAGACGGTAACTACCTATCATGGTGATCCTTTCATAATGCATAAAAATATCAAGCCACTCTGTTGTACACCGGAAACTAACATAATGTTGTAAGTCAATTATACTTCAATTTTTAAAAAACATTTTAAATTAATAAAAGTGCAAACTCCCCCATGGGTGTCCCCCCCCACACCAGCACCCCCAGTCCTCCTTGCTGGCTTCATATTCTCCATAGAACTTAATGTCCTCTGCCATTCTGTATTATGCATTTACTGTTTATTATCTGTATCTCCCCGTTAGAGAGAGAAGGTCCACAAGAGCAGGGCTTTTTGTCAGTTACTCCCAACCGTATCCCCAGTGTCTAGAGCAGTGCCTGCATATAATGGAACTCTGTAGACGTTTGTTGAGTAAATGAGTGGATGGCCAAGGAGGTAGCCCTACCCAGGTTACTTACTGTATCCTCTTGGGTCCTTTCAGCAATTCTGTTACGTTCCTGCTGGCTCTCTGGAGTTGCCTCCCCACCACAGGTCTCCCTGCCACAGCCCAGAAATTAGGCCATTAAACCACCCAAAGGAGAGTCTGAATCCCGCCTGGGCCCTGGCCTGTCCGTCTGCCGCCCTCACTTCCCCCTCACCTGCCCTCAGGGCCGTGCTCTGCCCAGGAAGGGAACAGAGAGCCAGTGAAGGGCTGCTGGGACCAAGGCCCCCGAGGGAGTCCTCCAAAACGCCTTCCTCATCCCCCATGTCAGAAACCACATCCCACTACCCCACAGTAAAAACCTGAACATCCATGTCTAACAGTAGAGCCTGACACCTCCTGGAGTGAGCCTGGCAGGCCCTGCCTGCCCACCAGGAAGGAGCCGTGGACAGAGGCTGCAAATGCGCTGATACTTACCATCAACTCCGGGCAAGATTCCAGGGACAGACAGCACTCACCATGGGCCAGGTGACCAGGGCAGCTCCCCAGAGCGGGTGGGCTTGAGTGCCAAGACCCAAGAGAAAATATTTTGAGGCAGAGTCGGGTGAAGGGGCAGTTCCAGCAGGGAGATGGCATGGACACCCTTGGGGGGAGGGAGACAGGCAGGTGAGAGCCCCACGCTCAGACCTCCAGCAGATTTTCAAGTCTCCCCCAGGAGAATCCAAACCCTTCTGAACACCCCACACTGTAGCTGCAAATGTGAGGTCACGTGGAAGATGCCCGGCTTGCAAGGAGCCTGGGCATGCCAGAGGAAGTGTTTCCCGGGCTCACACATGTAGTGAGAGCACTGTGCCCGGAGCCCTGACTTGTCATTGCTGCTGGTCCTGAGGGAAGCTACGACAGTGGCCATGGGAGCTCCTTACCGAGCCCTTGCTCTGTGTCAGGCACAGGCCAATTGCAGCTCATTTAACCCTCAGAACCGTAGGCAATACCCCTTTCATTATCATTGCCCCGTTTTGCAATTGGGAAACTGAGGTACGGACCAATAAGAGCCTTGCCCAAGGTACACAGCAAGGAGGTGACAGGGCCTGGACTTGAACCCAGGCCTGGTTGGCCCCAGAGACGGGCTCTTACCCGCATGCCAGGGGTCTGTTTTCACCTTTGGAAGCTCGCAGTGTAAGACCCTGCCCGGCTTAACGCAGAAGAGAGGGGCACGCCCAAGACCCACCCCCTTGGCCCGTTCATCACTCAGCAGCCTGGAGAAACACTTTGGTGGTTTTGAGCATTACTCAGTTTGAAATGATTTTTATTCTTAGTCAACTATTTAATTTTTTACCCATAATGGACAGTTGGTTAAAGGCAGGAAGCATTAAAGAACACCGATATTAAAAGGCTGGTTCCTGAGGAACATGCAGTGGTAGTAGCTCTGCACGTTTGCCTCGGGTGCGCTACCCGGGTCCAGGAGCCCCAAGCATCTGGTCGGAGTCCTGGAGACCCCAAGCCTGGCCGGCGTCCCACTCCGTTCATGGGAGTCAAGACCCTCCCTGCTCACGACCTGCTATTTGGGCAGAAGTGATTGCAAGCACTTCCTGAAAATTCTCACGTCTCATCATTTAGAAACAAAGCAAGAAAATTACAAAAACAAACCAAGTTGATTTTTATTAAACAAACATACAATTTAAGAATTCCAAACAGTGGGCCACAAAATCAGTTTTTGCTTTTTGTTTCTTTTTCTGCCTTATATAGTCAACCGTTAGCCTCCACGTGAGCATGTATGTGGTGCCAAAGGCACAATGAAATGGTAATATGGCATTTTGAAATTTCTTTGTGGAAATTTATGCTTTTGCCTTCATAACTCATTTATAATAAATGAAGGAGAAGGCATCACTTGGTAAGTGGGGGAAGGTTAAATATTGCCTTTAATCATAGATGTTATTAAAGGTCATATTAGATAGGAACCTTTATTATTTACTCCCAATAACATATTAATCTAAAAACTATGTTTTATATAAAATAATTTCTTTATCGTATACCATCGAAAATAATAAAAACATTTTTAATTCCTAAGTGTGTTTGCAAGATGATATATTACTGTGAGGGGAGTTCTCACGTCTAAAACAGTGGAGCAACGCTGCGGCCAGCCCACTAAACTGCCTCAGTCTCCACAGGTGTAAAAATAAGTATAAAAATATGTACTTTTCCTCACCCATTGAGGGCCTAGGTCTCCTGGTGGGTGCTGTAGAGGCCCACCCTGGGGAGCAGAGTCTTGCTTTGAGAAGCTCCAGGTATTACCCATAAGGGCAAATCTACTTGCTTATGATGGTACACGGGGTCCACCCAGGCCTGTGTCCCTGGGGATGTAGGAGTTTGGCTACTGCCCTTCGGATGGTGCCCAGATGCTTGGGCTCCATTAAGGAACTTTCTATAGGTCTCAAGGACACAAATGCACGGTGAGCTAGTATGCACCTCCGGTGAGGCCACCCCTACCCACGGTGAGGGGTCTCTGCAGTTTTACCTGCTGCTAGGTGAAGCAGGACCCTCTGTGGTCAATTTTATTGTATTTTATTTGCTTTGCCTGGTACCTAAGAAATTGACTTAAGAAAAATTGCCACAAAGCCTTCGTTGAGTCTGAGTTTCTTCTAGAATGCCCGCTCGACTTCTTCTAGAATGCCCGCTCGACTTCTTCCCTTCTAACCAGATCCTACTCATTTTTAAAAACTTCTGATTTCAACAAAAATCTCGGACTCACAGAAAAGTTGCAGGAATAATACAAAGAATCCCCATATATTCTTCCCCCGGATTCCTCAAATATTAACATTTTACTGCATTTGCTTTACCTTTCTCCCTCTAACCTACATTATCTTCTGACCTGAGTGAGAGTGAGTTGCCAAAAGGATGCCTTTTTACTGATAAATAGTTCACAGTGTGTTTCTTTATAAAGACATTTTTTCTTTCATTACCACAGTACAATGATCAAAATTGGGAAACTAACATCAAGACGATACCGTTATCTACTCCATGGTCCTTACTCATCTTTCTCCAGTGATCCTAGAGCAGGGGTTACATTCAATTGTCATATCTCTTTAGTGCCTTTTAATCTGAGGACAGTTCACAAATCTTTGTATTTCATGACATTGACTTTTTTTAAGAACAACTAGTTGTTTTTGTGTCATGGTCTCTCATTCCAGTTTCTTTGATATTTCCTCACGATCAGATTCTCAGTGCATCATATCAGGACACTCATGCTGTCCCCTCACCCCAAGACTGGTGATGCTGACTTTGATTGCTTGGTTATGGCCGTGTCTGCCAAGTTTCTCCACTGTGAAATTAGGAGTTTTCCCTTTGTAATTAAGAAATAGCTTGTGGGGAGATCCTCTGAGACAATGCCAATATTCTGTTTTCCTCCAACTTTCACCCACTAGCCTCCACTGATGACTCTTGCTTAAGAATTATTATTATGGTGGCTGCCAGATGATTTTCTTTTCTTTTCTTTTTTATAAATTTATTTATTTATGGCTGCATTGGGTCTTCATTGCTGTGCGCAGGCTTTCTCTAGTTGTAGAGAGCGGGGGCTACTCTTCGTTGCGGTGCACGGGCTTCTCACTGCAGTGGCTTCTCTTGTTGCGGAGCACGGGCTCTAGGCGCACGGGCTTCAGTAGCTGTGGCACGTGGGCTCGGTAGTTGTGGCTCACGAGCTCTAGAGTGCAGGCTCAGTAGTTGTGGTGCACGGGCTTAGTTGCTCCGCAGCATGTGGGATCTTCCCAGACCAGGGCTCGAACCCGTGTCCCCTGCATTCATTGGCCGAGAATTCTTAACCGCTGCGCCACCAGGGAAGTCCCTGCCAGATGATTTTCTAATTCCATCATTCCTTCTACATTTATTAGTTGTCTTTCTACTGTCAGGGAAAGTCTCTGGTTGATTTTAAACTCACTACTCTAATTTCAGCATTTGGGAGCTAGGGAGAGAAAGTCCTCGTCACCTGTCTGAATGTCCCTGAATATATTTATACACTGAATCCTGGCTGATGGGTGTTTAATGAGAAGGCTGTCAACACAGTACTTGCTCTTGGGGAGATTCTAGCCCAAGAACCCATCTGCTGGACAGCCGTGTCCCAAGAAGGCTGGGCGGGTTGGGAGGAAGGTGGTGTTGGGGTCCGTGAGGTGTATAAACCTGTTGAGTGGCTCCCCCTCCACCGTGATGTCTCACCACGGACTCGTCAGTTCCACCAGCCCCGGCTGAAAAATATGGCCCGAGGGAGGCCCTATTCCAGCTAACTCCATTTCATATCTCCTCTCCTTCCTGAGATGGAAAAAATGGTCCTTCAGGGACAGAGCAAACCTGTCAGTAATGAAGTTGTGAGGGAGAGGCTGTCCCAGGAGGGTGGCTGGGTTGTGATGGCTGATGGACTGAGGGGGGCCAGTAGCCGGCAGCGTTCCCCTGGAGAGCCTGGAAACTCAGCGGTGCTCCACTACCGCAAAGCCAAACCAGCTCAGGACTGCCCTGGGATCCTCTGCTTCCCACAACGGAGCCATCATTTCTTCACCTGGCTTCCCAGGGCTGGCCCAAGGCAGAGGGGTGAGTGGGCAAGGTTTAACACCGAGCCCTGGGGTCATCCCTTCAAGCCTGCCCCTCACCTGTTTTCCAGTTGTAGGTCCATTTGACTAATAAAACAACTGAGGGGCAGAAAGGTTAGACAGCTTGTCCAAAACCACCCAGCTAGACAAGGGCAAAAACCAGGTGTGGACCCAGGTGTGTCCGATTTCCAAGTTATCGCTGCATCCCCAGGTGGGGACTCCTGCTAAACCCAGTAGGGTTTTGTGGAGGAGGTACTGATTGCAGAATGGGCAGGTTAGGGATAGGAGGTCTCCGTGTTTGGATACCTCCAGTGACGGGGAGCTCACCACATTTCCAGGCAGCCCCCTCCAATGTGGGGTAGCTGTCCTGAGGAAGTTACTCCATTAGGTGAGCTCAGGCTGTGTCTCGGGCCTTCCTTCCCCCAGAGTTCTAAAGGACTCAGCAGTTGGTGACACCTAGTATTCAAACAACTCTTAGGGGACTTTCTCCCTATCCCTCTTCCTCTTTGTCCTATCTTTGAAAGCCAGTTTGAGAGCTACTAGACTACATGGAGATGGTGAGATTAAGATAGATGGTGAAAAGGGCTAGTTTGGGTGGGCCTCTGAAGCCACTCAGTCCGTGGAGTAAGTGTGATAATGTGGGCCAGCTGAGGCCCGCTGGCCAGCTGTGGTGGACGCGATGGCCAGGCTTTAGGCTGGGAATCAAGGAAGTCATTGGAGGTAGCCCCTAAGCCTATGGGAACTCCTTAGGTAGTATTTCCCCTGGAATGATGGCGGTGAGTATCTGGTGATGAGAACTTACATGGTGGGAAATTATGTCCAAAATGCAGCCTCTAGAGGCCAGAATTAGAGCAGAAGTAGAAGCTGCACATCTAGGGTTTCTTCTTTGATTTCTAACACTTGAAAAAGCCTGTTTCCCCACAGCCTCAGTTCTCCCACCTGTACTATGGGTGCACTAATGCTCAGCACTTCCTCCGAACATCTGATGGATTCACACTATATTGCCTGGAAAACCCACAATATAATATTATTAGAAAAAACACTAATATAACACGTACATCAACTCTTCTAAAACTCACAGGAACCCTATGAGATGAGTCCTCTATTTGTCCCCATTTTACAGATGAACAAGCTAAGGCCCAGAGAGGTTAAGGAACATGCCCAGTGTTGCACAGCTGGAAGTTCAGAGCCTAGATTTGAACTCTGGGGGTCTGACTCCAACGTCCATACTTTGAATTATGGCCGTATGTTACCTCTTGGTAAATACTCTGGGAGTTTGTGTTGGGCACTTTCTGTATTCCAGGCAGTGAGGGGCTATGGAAGAAGGCCACACAGGGCGCAAGTTCACACCCATAGCCAGGCTTCCTCGGTTCTTTAGGAAAAGTGGGTGGGAGCGCACAGGCTCCAGAAAGGTGGCATGGCCAGATTTTGCTTCCTGGTGTTGATTGATATGACTTGGTCAGTTTAGCCACAATTTCAATTTAGCTGGAAAATCGAGCATCCCAGCTGAGATTTACCTGTATTCGTGTCTACTGTCCACCAGACTCTGAGTGCGTGCCCAGCGTGGCCATATAGCTCGGGGGATACCTGGACTCGCCAGTAGGCTGCACTGAGGGTCCATGGGCCAGACTTGGAGACTGCAGGGCTTGGCTGGGCTAGGCGGAAGGGCGAGGGCCTTTCCCTGGAAACAGTCCGCTAGGGCAGCCGCGCGCTCTTCCCATGACATCATGCTGCCTCAGAACATATGAGGCCAAGGATTCTTGGAATGCCTGATTCACCCTGGAACAAAAATAATACCTCGTATTTATAATGTGTCTTTGTTCCCCAAAGGCTCTCCCAGGCTTGATTGTATTGTAACTTCAGACGTGCCTTGTGATCTAGGCAGGAATGCAGAGAAGGTGGGACCCCACCTAAGGAAATGCCTTGAGTGAGGATTTGGTGTTCCCATTCTGCAGGTGGGAATACTGAGACATGGAGAGGTGGGTGGTTTACCAAAGCTGCCCAGCAGATTGGTGCCGGAAGCCCTGGATTTCCAGTGGGTCTGAGAGGAGAGCCTCAGAAATGCCCCAGCAGTTGAGTGAGACTCAGAGCCGCATCTAATACCCCAGAGAAAGCTATTTCCTCATGGCCTTCTCTGCTGCCCTAACTAAGATGGAGGAGGGTTCAGGAGCCTACAGCTCTTCCCACCCCCCGCCCACCCCAAGTGCGAGGGTAAAGCCAGCGGGCCACCTGAAAACTCAGACTCTCCCCAGCCCTGCCCCACAGACCCCAGCCGCAGGAACTAGCAGACTGTGGTGGGGAAAGGATTGTTCCCAGCACAGATGGAAACCCGAGGGCCACATGTGGCTTTTGCGGTTTTCCCCAGACGCAGTGGAGCCAAGGCTGGAAGGCCGGATTTCCAAACCTCAACCCAGAACGCCCGTCCAGAGCCCTCCCAGGCTATGCCCTCTCCCGGGCCTCAGCTTCCCCGTTTCCAGTGGCCTCCGGCTCAGCCTTTGGCCTTTGCGTCTGCGTATCTAGCTGAGCTTCTGCACCACGTGCCGCCAGAGCCACGACCCCTCCCACACTGGCCTTGGCCAAGGCCTGGGGTCCTCTGGATTGGGGTTCCAGTGTCTCAGCAGTGGTGTGCAGGCTGCCCCGGGCCCTCAGGACCGTGGAACAGGCCGCAGACCCTTGAGACGAGAGCATGGTGGTTGAGAGCACTCATTCTCGGGCCAAACTACCTGAGTTCAAACCAAGTTCTGCTTCTTGCAAGCTGTGTGGCCTCAGGCAAGTACTTACCTTTCTGTGCCTCACTGACCTCTCTGTAAAACAGAGTGCAGTGGTCCCTCCCGCTTAGAGTAAATGAAAGCTCTGCCTGGACCCGTGGTTAGCGCTTCACACACATTACCGTGTTTTCATTACTGTTATTCTGCATCTTCGTGATTTCAGCCACAGTCCCATTCCTCTTGGCAGGCCTCTTGGCAGGGCTGGCTTCTCGGGTGTGCAGCCTGCGCTCTTGTGCTGAGACCCATGCTCAGAATGGCTGCACTTGGTTTAATGCTCTGCTGTGGCTATCTTGACAGTTTTTGACAAGAGGCCCACATTTTTATTTTGCACAGGGCCCTGCAAATTATATGGCCAGTCCTGCCTCTAGGATCAGACTAGGATAGACCCCTGTGCTACTCTCTGCTTCCCTTCCTTCATGACTCTTGTTCCTGGTTGTAGCCAGATACCTGTTTCTGTAATTACTGGATTAGTGTCTGTCTCTCCAAATGGACCCTGAGCTCTATAAGGACACAGCCCTGTGTTGGAGTCATCGCTGTGTCCCCAAGATCTGGCTCATTGAGGGGCTCACTTCAGGCATGAATGAATGCCCGGCCCCACCACAGACTCCGAGGGAGATTTAGAGAAGGTTCTCACACATCTGAGGGAAGTAGATGCTTTTAAGTGTTCACAAGAGGAGCGCCCAAGGCCGTATAGGTGGCAGAGACTAGGGAAGCCAGACTAATTTCGTGAGGGGTCTAGAGATAGAGGGGGCACCCTGGGGGCTGGGGACGGCTCCTGGGCGGGTCTGGGCCTCAAAGCCTGGGTGGGATTAGGAGAGGTATTGAGAGACTCCTTAGGGAGAGCTGAACAGCTTTTATCACCCCCTCCCCCAACTCCCAGCTTCTCTCAGAGTGTTCCAGGAGCTATGTGGCCTTGGGCAAGCCCATCGATACTTCTGCTGAACCTCCAGACAGAGGTTCACTAATTAAACATGTTTAATTAATGAAGCAGTCAATGAACCAGCCTTTCCCCCACTCCCTCATTCCTTTGTTCATTCATTCTGTAGTTGGTGTGAAAAATCTTTTCTCTGCCTCAGGGTGAAGAGTCAGACCCTCTCATTTCCATCCCAGAGCATCCCTTTCGCCAGGTAAACATCTGGCCTGTAAAGCTTTCAGTCCACTGAGTGGAAGACTGAACTTCTTAACGTGAACTCTTGCCTCAGCTGGCAGAGGTCTCAGTCCTGAATCATTTCCTACCCAACTTTGAGCGAAAGGAGAGTCGCACAGTCTGCTGGGGTGGGAGCCTCCAAAGCTTTGCTGACCATCCAAGGCAGCAGGAGCGCTCCTAGCACGCGATGCTCCTCGCGCGTTGTCAGGGGAACCTGGTGCAGGAGTGCACCTGGCACTCAAAGCCGGCTGGGACGGTGCTGGTGTTCCTTCCACGATGTGGATGAGGGCAATTGCAGGTGGGGCATTTATCTAAGTGGCTAGTAATGCCCCAGTTCTCCAGACCTAAGACCTCAGAAAAGTCATTGTTAAATCCAATCATGTAGCGTTTCAGGCAGTACCTTAGAGCAGAAACACAGATCCAAGTTCCAGTAAAGGCTTTGCCACTAACTAACTGGGCAACCTGAGGGGAACGAAGCAACCTCCCTGAACCTTGGCTTTCTCATATGTAAGACCAAGCTTTCTCATGCTGTCTCTCGTGTATCTTCGCAGCCACCCCGGAGCTGGGGGCCGACACAGCTAGGGAAGGAGACACAGAGGGGTGAAATCCCCCCAAGCCAGGCTCTGAGCTGGCTGTAGTCTCACAGACAGACCAGACGAGGAGTGTCCTACAGAACAGACTCAGTGGGTTTCCAGCACCTAATTCAGCCCCGAGTGTATCGTAGGTGCTCAGTTAACACAGGCCACTCTGATCCTTGTCTCTTTGGTAAAAGCCAATGTCATGTTTCCCTTGGTTGGCTCCCTGAAGAGGGAGATAAGTCTCCGCTATGCTTTTCCTTGCTAAGCTTCCCATTCTGCAAACTGGAGCAGCCTTGTGTGGCGGGTGACCCTTGTTTCCGTGCCCCACATGCCGAGCTAAGCTAAACAGCCCCGGAGCCGTGTGCCTGAGCCCCTACATTTCAGCTCGTGCTTTGTCACGGCAGCGGCGGTGACAGGGGAGGTGGGACCTGTGCAGGGCATGTGTAGGTGGGCAGGAGTGGAGGCGCCTAAGACAGTAATAAGCAGTCATCACTTTCTGAAAGCAAGAAATACGAGCCCATGCATAGCTCTCAAACCACTCGCCCTAGGAATTTTGCTTTCAGAAATTTTTAAGCAGACCTACAAATTATGTGGTGAAGTGTCCGACATTGAGAGAACCATAATAAGTTGGTGGCCCTCAGAATATCTAGTCGGGAGTGATTATGAAATAAAAAATGAACAGAGAGACGTTTGTCTGCATTTGGACTGCTGTTAAAATCATTTTTAAAAACAAAATCTGAAGTTATTCTCCCTACACCCCCCTCCCAAAATGCAGCTGTGGTCTTCGGAGAACTTTTTTTTTCTTAATAAAAGAGAACAGTCTTAGAGTGGAACAAGACGTCTGATTTCAGAACCCAAAGAAGAAAGAATAAACTAAATGAGTGATGGAAAAAGCATACTGACAATTTCCGTCCTCAAAAAAAAATAAGCATTATTTTCCTAACAGCAGGTGTTGCCAGTAGCACAAATGGAATATTAACCTTATCTCCTAAGCCATTCCTCCCCCCGCCCTGCCCCCACCAGAGGAAACATCCCCCGAGAGATTAGAACATAATAAGCAGACAGGGAGGTGGATTTTTGCCCCTTTTGGCTCGCGGGGCTGCATGTTTAGTATGTCTCCGAAACCTGGACCCACATATCTGGGGATCTGAGACCAAATGTGGCTTCCTTACCCACCACTGGGAGCAACAGTGCCTCATCCCCAGATCAGCCAAACCTAAACCCACAGGTTTCGTGGTGAGCAGCCAGCTGGCCCCTGAAGGAAGGTATCGACGAAACCCAGGGCCAGCAAACACAGAAGAGAGGAGCTGGTTTTGGCCAGCTCAGCCAGCAGCCGCTGACAAATATTGTGAATGGCCACAGCAGGGGAGCCTGGGTCTCCATTGTTGGAGCCCAAGACCCAGCTTCAAGTCTGTTCCAGGAGTTAAGGCCCTCTCAGCCCTTTTCCAGGCCAAGGACATGGGCCTCATGTGGTCATCACCACAGCAGGTCTCAGCGGTAACTCAGCCCTTCTCTCCTGAGGGGGCTGGATCTGAGGGCAAGTGGGAGACAGGAGGTGGACGCTTGGGAGCCGTGACTGGCTCACAGGCTGGGTACACTCCTGGGAGCTTCTGCAAGGCCCTCTGGTGCAGGACTTCTCCTCACTGAGCCTCAGTTGGCTTATCTGTGAAATGGGAAGAAAGATTCTTGACTGGCCTGTACAGAGAGACCAGTCCCAATGATCACTAGCCCTGAAAATTAAGCAGGAAGGAAGGAAAGGGGCTCCATGCCCCATGCCCCTCCTCCAAGGGCATCTGGCTCTTCCCTGCCCTCCTAGGGGCCACGCAGCCAATCTCATTTGCTGTCCAGCCCCATATCGGCCCTCCTTCTTTTGAATCATGAGTCTTGTCTGCCCAGTTCAAAGGGCGCCCTTGAGGGTGGACTCCCAAGCCTCTCCTCACCCCACCATGGACATCACTCCACGTGTGCAAAGGAACTGCCACCCAGGTAGCGTGAGTCTGAAAACAACCACTAATGCTCAGCAACCTCGGGCATTCTTCTTGGTCATTGCTGTGTTGACAGGGCCGGCCGGCTCCAAGGCCTTTTGAACTAGGAGGACATGGAGTTCCAGGCCCCTGAAAATTTCCAGGAAAGAATAGAAGAAGCTCTCCAAGGCCTAGCTGATTTCTTTCTGAGACCTTGACCAGCCATGTAGAAATTACCTTTTTCCTCCTCCACGTGAAGAGAAATGGATTTTGGTGGGGGCAGGGCGGGTGCGGGAGGGGGCGGAAAGCTGGGGGAGATGCTGGGCAAAGAGAGGGGAATCCCTGATACGGCAAGTGGGAAGCCAGTCTCAAGACAGATGCTGGGAAGGGCTTGGTCAGCCATTCTTTGGGGTCATTCCTTGGGCCATAGCTGCAGGCACCACAAAAATTCTAAATAAGGATGACAGAAGTTGTGAGAAGCAAGCGTTATCTGCCAGGGAATTTCCAAGGTTCTTCTCCGGGCTTAAAAATTACACTCAAAGAACAAAGAGAGTGGAAGGGAAAAGGGCCAGTTAATTTAAAGTAATTAAAAAATAAAAGTAGGGAGAATTTACAAAACGTCACGGCACGTGGTGCCACGGGGAGTTGGTGGGCCGTGAAATTTCTTCCGTGCTCTCCCAATGCTTCTCAGAACGAGGGATCCAGGCTCCTGAGCCGACCTGTGTCTCGGACATCTGGCACCTCTGAAGGCCAGTTGGTGATCCTAAGAGGAATCCAACTCAGTGAGTCATTTTGCTGATGGGGCCCAGCTCGTCCCCGTTCCCCGGGTGCCCTGCCCTGCCCTGCCCTGAATGCAAACGGACCTTCTTCCAGAACTTAGTGTTAGGCCCGTGATGATCCCTGTTTTTAGAGTGAGACCATTAGGGAATGAAACGGAGTGCCAGTGGCGGTGGTGGCAGTGGTGGGGTTGGGTGGAGGGGCTGCCTCTTTTGACTCTGCTGTATTGCCTCTTAAATTATTAAAATAAATACAACTAGAAACCCTGGACATCTCAGTATACAAACAAACATAAGAGATCTCTGAAAGGCAGCAAGAAGAAGTCAGACTGGGTGGGGACCTTGGCACCTGAGGGATGACACAGCAGTGACGTGCTTGAGTTTTCTTCTCAGCCTCATAAATCCCAGACTTGGAGTGAAAGAAGCCGGCAACCCAGAAACACCCACAGGCGCAGGCAGACCAAAATGGCCACAACAAAAGCCTTCCCTCTGCAGCCGAAGAACCAGGCAAGGGGCGGACTCTTAAGACAGAAAACTCTTAGACAATAACTGCTCTACTTCAGGCAAACGCCCTAGAGAAAACTGGCTCCACCCCACGCGTGCCAGTAAGGGCCAAACGAGGGGCTGAGATTCCACCTTTGCCAGGCTGTGACGAGGCACCCAAACCTTGCCAGGCTGGTGTCAGTGAAGCTGGGTGGGGAGTTGAGACTCAACCCTGGAGGTCACTGAGCACCCCTCCCTCTGTGTCAGTGGAGGCCATGTGGGGAGCGACACCCTGCCCCTCCTAGCCAAGGAGGTGTCTGTGTGTGGAACCAGAGCCCCCACTGTGCCCAGCATTAAAGAGGACCCCCTTTGCTCTGTCAGAGAAGACCCAGTGGGGAACCTGACTTCTCCCCCGACCCCGCAGTACTGAGTCAGCACAGCCCTTTCTACTATCGGGCCAAGGTAAGAGGAAGCCAGCCAAACAGAAGATTTGATTAAGTCCAGAGTCTCGTAACATAATAACCAAGATGTCCAGCTTTCAACTGAAAATCTTCTGTCGCACCAAAACCTTGAAAGATCTCAATTGAATGAAAAAAGGCAATACATGTCAATACCAAAGTAACAAGAGATATTAGAATTATCTGACAAAGATTTTAAAGTAATCAGCATAAAAACGCTTCAAAGAGCAATTTGGAACACACTTGACACAAATGAAAAAATACGTCTCAGCATATAACAAAGAATCAAATGAAAACTTGAGTTAAATAAAAAACTCAATGGATGGACTCAACAGCAGAATGGAGGGGACAAGGGGAAGACCAGTGTCCTGGAAGATAGAACAATATAAATGATCTAGTCTGAGCAACAGCAAGAAAACAGACTGAAAAGAATGAACTGAGCTTCACAGACCTGAGGGACCATAACTGAAAATCTAACAGACATGTCATCCGGGAGGTAGAGGAAAAAAAGGGTGTGACTGAAAAGTGACCCAAAGAAATAATGATTGAAAACTTCTCATACATTGCTGCTGGGAATGTAAAATGGTACAGCCTCTCTGGAAAACAGTTTGACAGTTTCGTTAAAAATTAAATACGCAACTACCCTATGACCCAGCAATGGTGCTCACAGGCATTTATTCCAGAGAAATGAAAACTATGTCCACACAAAAACCTGTAAACAAATGTTCCCAGCAGCTGTCTGCACAATAGCCAGCAACTGGAAACAACCCACATGTCCTTCAGTGGGTAAATGACTAAACTCGCTGATACATCCACACCATGGAATACTACTCAGCAGTGAAAAAGGAACGGCTATGGATACATGCAGCCACCTGGATGGATCGCCAGGGAGTTATGCTGAGTGAGAAAAGCCAGTCCCACTGGGCTAAATACTGTATGTATATAACATTCTTGAGATGACAAAATTGTAGAAATGGAGACTGGATTAGTTGTTGCCAGAGGCTAAGGAGGAGGTGGTGGGAGGAAAGTAAATGTGGCTATCAAAGGGCAACATGGAAGATCCTGGTGGTGATGGAAATGTTCTGTCTTGATTGTATCAGTGTCAAAATCTTGGTTGTGATCTTGAACTATAGTTTTGCAAGATGTTACCATTGAAGGAAACTGGGTAAAGGATACAAAAGGTCTCTCTGTATTCTTTCTTACAACTGCATTTGAATCTATAATTATCCCACAATAGAAAGTTTAAAAAAATAAATTTATGTTCATTTAGAAAACACAAAAAGGAAGAGAAAAATCCTCATCCCCTCCCCTAGAGATAATGACTGTTAGCATTTTGGTGTGTATCCTTCCAGTTTCTCTATGCATATGCATACTTGCCTTAAAAAACAGCACCATGCCGCATGTATTACAACACATGCTACAGAGTGAGTTTTTCACCATGTTCTTAATTTCTCCACAGTCCGTTTTTCACTGCTGTTCTAAACACTGCTGAGATGAATATCCTTATTCCTACATCCCTGTGCTTTGATTATTTCCTTTGGATAAGTTGTCACACGTGGATACATTGCAAGGTCCAGTGGTTTACATGTTTTAGAGGCTTTTGTAACCAATTGTCAAATTTCCCTCCAGAAACATACTAATTTCTACTTCTAATATACAGTGGGTTGTAAGTTACTGTTTGTGTGGAGAGAAAAAGAAGCTTATACACCTGTCTCTCACTTAACAACTTTAATTCCCCCTGAAAACCCTGCCACTTAGGGAAAGCTTTTCTTTTAATTTTTTATTTTTATACAATGTTTAAAGGTTACTTTCCATTTACAGTTATTACAAAATATCAGATATATTCCCAGTGTTGTACAGCACATCCTTGAACCTATCTTACGCCCAGTAGTTTGTGCCTCCCACTCCCCCACCCCTATATTGCCCCTCTGCCCTCCCCACTGGTAACCACTAGTTTGTTTTCTGTATCTGTGAGTCTGCTTCTTTTTATTCACTAGTTTGTTGTACTTTTTAGATTCCACCTACCAGCAATATCATACAGTATTTATCTTTCTCTGACTTATTTCACTTAGCATAATGCCCTCCAAGTCCATCTATGTTGTTGCAAATGGCAAGATTTCATTCTTTTTTATGGCTGAGTAGTAGTCCATTGTGTGTGTCTGTGTCTGTGTGTGTGTGTGTGTGTGTGTGTGTGTGTGTGTGTGTATCCTTCAGTGGGTAAATGACTAAACTCGCTGATACATCCACACCATGGAATACTACTCAGCAGTGAAAAAGGAACGGCTATGGATACATGCAGCCACCTGGATGGATCGCCAGGGAGTTATGCTGAGTGAGAAAAGCCAGTCCCACTGGGCTAAATACTGTATGTATATAACATTCTTGAGATGACAAAATTGTAGAAATGGAGACTGGATTAGTTGTTGCCAGAGGCTAAGGAGGAGGTGGTGGGAGGAAAGTAAATGTGGCTATCAAAGGGCAACATGGAAGATCCTGGTGGTGATGGAAATGTTCTGTCTTGATTGTATCAGTGTCAAAATCTTGGTTGTGATCTTGAACTATAGTTTTGCAAGATGTTACCATTGAAGGAAACTGGGTAAAGGATACAAAAGGTCTCTCTGTATTCTTTCTTACAACTGCATTTGAATCTATAATTATCCCACAATAGAAAGTTTAAAAAAATAAATTTATGTTCATTTAGAAAACACAAAAAGGAAGAGAAAAATCCTCATCCCCTCCCCTAGAGATAATGACTGTTAGCATTTTGGTGTGTATCCTTCCAGTTTCTCTATGCATATGCATACTTGCCTTAAAAAACAGCACCATGCCGCATGTATTACAACACATGCTACAGAGTGAGTTTTTCACCATGTTCTTAATTTCTCCACAGTCCGTTTTTCACTGCTGTTCTAAACACTGCTGAGATGAATATCCTTATTCCTACATCCCTGTGCTTTGATTATTTCCTTTGGATAAGTTGTCACACGTGGATACATTGCAAGGTCCAGTGGTTTACATGTTTTAGAGGCTTTTGTAACCAATTGTCAAATTTCCCTCCAGAAACATACTAATTTCTACTTCTAATATACAGTGGGTTGTAAGTTACTGTTTGTGTGGAGAGAAAAAGAAGCTTATACACCTGTCTCTCACTTAACAACTTTAATTCCCCCTGAAAACCCTGCCACTTAGGGAAAGCTTTTCTTTTAATTTTTTATTTTTATACAATGTTTAAAGGTTACTTTCCATTTACAGTTATTACAAAATATCAGATATATTCCCAGTGTTGTACAGCACATCCTTGAACCTATCTTACGCCCAGTAGTTTGTGCCTCCCACTCCCCCACCCCTATATTGCCCCTCTGCCCTCCCCACTGGTAACCACTAGTTTGTTTTCTGTATCTGTGAGTCTGCTTCTTTTTATTCACTAGTTTGTTGTACTTTTTAGATTCCACATACCAGCAATATCATACAGTATTTATCTTTCTCTGACTTATTTCACTTAGCATAATGCCCTCCAAGTCCATCTATGTTGTTGCAAATGGCAAGATTTCATTCTTTTTTATGGCTGAGTAGTAGTCCATTGTGTGTGTCTGTGTCTGTGTGTGTGTGTGTGTGTGTGTGTGTGTGTGTGTGTGTACCACATCTTCTTTATCCATTCATCTGTTGATGGACACTTAAGTTGCTTCCATATCTTGGAAATTGTAAATAATGCTGATATGAACACTGAGGTGCATGTATCTTTTCAAATTAGTGTCTTTGGGTTTTTCGGATATTTACTCAGGAGTGAAATTGCTGGGTCACGTGGTAGTTCTATTTTTTTGTTTTTTTGAGAAACCTCCATACCGTTTTCCACAGAGGCTGCCCCAATTTACATTCCCACCAACAGTGCACGAGGGTTCCCTTTTCTCCACATCCTCACCAACATTTGATATCGGTAAAAAGGAAAGCTTTTCAATGAAAAATTGTTCATTAATTTTAATGGGAAAATGATCCATATAACCCCAACCCAAGGCACCCCCAAATTTTCACAGATACAGAATTATTGCCCCTTGGTCCAGATGGCAGAATAGAAGGATGCGGAATTTGTCGCTCCTCACAAGTTCGTCAAAAAGACATTTACAAATGGAATAATTCCCATAGAGCTCCTGCTGAACAGTAGTGGTAGACTTTGGACACCTAAAAAAATGAAAGAAAGAAGAAAAAAAAGAAAAGAATCAAAAAAGAGACCAGCAACGCTGGCAAGAAGCTGAAGGTGAGGAGAGGTCCCCACATTAAGAAAGACTCCCTCATGGAGGGGAAATGAGCTGGGACAGAAAAGGAACTTTGGGGGATCAAAGGAGAACACTGCAGATGGTCTATGGAAGGCAAGACAAAGTAAGAACCGCACGCATGATCTAGACGGCAGTTCCGTGCATTCCAGCCTGAATCGCGAGTCACCTGTTGTGAAGGGGAGCTGGGTGCTAGAAAGAGGGGTTTGGAGTGCAGAGCCAGGGAGAGGACAGCTCTTGGCTGTGAGAAAACAGCCTGAAGGGACAGGAGCAAGGGGTACCACAACCGGGAAAGTCTGTGGAAAAAGCCTGAGACACCATAGCAAGGCGTCATAGTAGCGTGGCATGCAAGGGGCAGAGCTGCCATTATAAACCCCTTCCCCATCTGCTTCTTCTGCCTCTGTGGGCATTGGGAGGGGCTCCCACCAGAGCAGGCCCACCCGTCCCTCGTGCCAGGGTCATCTTTGCCTGCACCGCCCACCCCAAAACCTCCTTGGGAATCAGCTCTGGGCACCCCTGCCTGGGACAAGAGTCCACTGAGGGGACTCTTGGCAGGGTCAGAGGGCTGAAGCGTGGGGTTGGAAGAACAGACCTGGGGAGAGAAACGCAGTTGGCCACGCAGATACAATAGAAGGGACAGGACTGAGGGGACGCGTGGCCAGGAATGCCCCTAGATGAAGCAGGGTCTGCCTGGAAAGCAAGGCATCATTGTTGAGAGACGCACAGGGGGCAGGGGCAACAATGCTCCCATACACCAGCTCCTACCACTGCAGGTACTGGGAGTACCCAAGTGGGCTCCAAGCAGCTGCTGCTTTTGCTCCCACTCACCTGGGCAAGGATCAGATGCCTGAGGGTGGCACACAGGCAGAGGTGGGGTTAAAACCAAAACTGGGGCTTCCCTGGTGGCGCAGTGGTTGAGAGTCCGCCTGCCAATGCACGGGACACGGGTTCGTGCCCCGGTCCAGGAAGATCCCACATGCCGCGGAGCGGCTGGGCCCGTGAGCCATGGCCGCTGAGCCTGCGCGTCTGGAGCCTGTGCTCTGCAACGGGAGAGGCCACAACAGTGAGAGGCCTGCGTACCGCAAAAAACAAAACAAGACAAAACAAAACTGAGCCTGAAGGGTGATACAACGAAGGAAGAGAGACAAATTTTTCTATGCAGCAGCACAAGCTGTGAATTAAATCCCCAAGATTGGCTGGGTAAACCCTGCATTTGTGGAATACCTGAATAGACAACGAGTGTTTCAACATCTGAGACCAGTCTAGCCTTCGCAGCACTGGACTTTGTGGACAAATACACACAGGAATCAGGCCAAGTCAGAGTCTGAGCTGGCCTCACAGTGTCCACAGCAGGTCCAGAGACCTACCTAGAGGGATCAGGCCTGGGCCTCCAGGGTGGGAACATAGAGTCCAGGACGCTGGAGCAACAGAGAATTCCTGGGCCCAGGCAATATTAATCAGCACCTGCATTCCTGAAGGTGTCCATATCAACACCAAGACCCAGCCCCACACAACTGCCTGCAGGCTTCAGTGCTAAACACCTCACACCAAACAACCAGCAAGACAGGGACCCAGCCCCACCCACAGTAGACAGGCTGCCTAAAGTCATACTAAGCTCACAGACACCCCAAAACACACCACCTGACACAGCCCTGCCCATCAGAGGGAAAAGACTCAACTCCACCCAACAGAGTGCAGGCACCAGGCCCTCCCACCAGGAAACCTGCACAAGCCCCTGGACCAACCTCACTCAGCAGGGGGCAGTCAACAGAAAGAAGAGGAACCACGACTCTGCAACCTGCAGAAAGAAGTCCATAAATACAGTAGTTCAGACAAAATGAAATGACAGATAAATACGCTGCAGACAAAGGAACAAGGTAAAATCCCACAAGACCAAATAAATGGAGAGGAAATAGGCAAGCTATCTGAAAAAGAATTCAGAGTAATGATAATAAAGATGATCCAAGATCTAGGAAATAGAATGGGGAAAATACAAGAAACGATGAACAAGTACCTAGAAGACCTAAAGAACAAACAATCAGTGATGAACAACACAATAACTGAAATGAAAAATACACAAGAAGGAATCAACAGCAGAATAACTGAGGAAGAAGAATGAATAAGTGAGCTGGAAGATAGAATGGTGGAAATAACTGCTGACGAACAGAATAAAGAAAAAAGAATGGGACTTCCCTGGTGACGCAGTAGTTGAGAGTCCGCCTGCCGATGCAGGGGACACGGGTTCGTGCCCTGGTCTGGGAAGATCCCACATGCTGCAGAGCGGCTAGGCCCGTGAGCCATGGCCGCTGAGCCTGCGCGTCCAGAGCCTGTGCTCTGCAACGGGAGAGGCCACAACAGTGAGAGGCCCACGTACCGCAAAAAAAAAAAAAAGAAGAAAAGAAAAAAGAATGAAAAGAATAGAGGACAGTCTCAGAGACCTCTCAAACGCACCAACATTCGAATTATAGGGGTCCCAGAAGAAGAAGAGAAAGGGAAAGGGCCTGAGAAAATATTTGAAGATATTATAGTCAAAACTTCCCAGAGAGAAGTTCCAGAGAGTTCTCTGGAAGCGCAGAGAGTTCCATACAGGATAAACTGAAGGAGAAACATGCCAACACACATATTAATCAAACTTACAAAAATTAAATACAAAGAAAAAGTATTAAAAGCAGCAAGGGAAAAGCAACAAATAACCTACAAGGGAATCCCCATAAGGTTATCAGCTGATTTTTCAGAGAAACTTTGCAGGCCAGAAAGGAATGGCAGGGCAGATTTAAAGTGATGAAAGGGAAGAACCTACAACCAAAAGATTACTCTATCCAGCAAGGATCTCATTCAGACTCAAGAGAGAAATCAAAAGCTTTACGGAAAAGCAAAAGCTAAGAGAATTCAGCACCACCAAACCACCATTACAACAAATGCTAAAGGAACTTCTCTAGGTGGGAAACACAAGAAAAGAAAAAGACCTACAAAAACAAACCCAAAACAATTAAGAAAATGGTAATAGGAACATACATATCTATAATTACCTTAAATGTAAATTGGATTAAATGCTCCAACAAAAAGACACAGACTAGCTGAATGGATACAAAAACAAGACCTGTACATATGCTGTCTACAAGAGACCCACTTCAGACCTAGGGACACATACAGACTGAAAGTGAGGGGATAGAAAAAGATATTCCATGCAAATGAGAATCAGAAGAAAGCTGGAGTAACAATACTCATATCAGACAAGATAGACTTTAAAATAAAGAATGTTACAAGAGACAAGGAAGGACACTACATAATGATCAAAGGATCAATCCAAGAAAAAGATATAGCAATTGTAAATATCTATGCACCCAACATAGGAGCACCTCAATACATAAGGCATATGCTAACAGCCATAAAAGGGGGAATCAACAGTAACACAATATTAGTGGGGGACTTTAACACCCCACTTACACTAATGGACAGATCATCCAAACAGAAAATAAATAAGGAAACACAAGCTTTAAATGACACAGTAGACCAAATAGATTTAATTGATATTTATAGGTCATTCCACCCGAAAGTAGCAGAATACACTTTCTTCTCAAGTGCTCACAGAACATTCACCGGGACAGATCACATCTTGGGTCACAAATCAATTTAAGAAAGTTGAAATCATATCAGGCATCTTTTCTGACCACAACACTATGATATTAGAAATCAATTACAGGGAAAAAAACTGTAAAAAATACAAACACATGGAGGCTAAACAATACACTACTAAACAACCAAGAGATCACTGAAGAAATTAAAGAGGAAATCAAAAAATACCTAGAAACAAATGACAACGAAAACACGATGATCCAAAACCTATGGGATGCAGCAAGAGCAGTTCTAAGAGGGAAGTTTATAGCAATACAATCCTACCTCAAGAAACAAGAAACATCTCTAATAAACAACCTAACCTTACATCTAAAGCAACTAGAGAAAGAAGAACAAACAAAACCCAAAGTTAGTAGAAAGAAAGAAATCATTAAGATCAGAGCAGAAATAAATGAAGAAAGCAATGGCAAAGATCAATAACACTAAAAGCTGGTTCTTTGAGAAGATAAACAAAACTGATAAACCTTTAGCCAGACTCATCAAGAAAAAAAGGGAAAGGATCAAATCAGTAGAATTAGAAATGAAACAGAAGTTACGACTGACACCATAGAAATACAAAGGATCAGAAGAGAGTACTACAAGCAACTATATGCCAATAAAATGGACAACCTGGATGAAATGGACAAATTCTTAGAAAAGCACAACCTTCCAAGACTGAACCAAGAAGAAATAGAAAATATGAATAGACCAATCGCAAGCACTGAAATTGAAACTGTGATTAAAAATCTTCCAACAAACAAAAGTCCAGGGCAAGATGGCTTCACAGGTGAATTCTGTCAAACATTTAGAGAAGAGCTAACACCGATCCTTCTCATTCCAAAAAATTGCAGAGGGTGGAACACTTGCAAATTCATTCTACAAGCCTACCATCACCCTGATAGCAAAACCAGACAAAGATATCACAAAAAAAGAAAATTACAGGCCAGTATCACTGATGAACATAGATGTAAAAATCCTCAACAAAATACTAGCAAACAGAATCCAACAACACATTAAAAGGATCATATAACATGATCAAGTGGGATTTATTCCAGGGATGCAAGGATTCTTCAATACATGCAAATTAATGTGTCACACCATATTAATAAATTAAAGAATAAAAACCATTTGATCATCTCAATAGATGCAGAAAAAGCTTTTGACAAAATTCAACACCTATTTAGGATAAAAACTCTCCAGAAAGTGGGCATAGAGGGAAGCTACCTCAACATAATAAAGGCCATGTACGACGAACCCACAGCCAACATCATTCTCAGTGGTGAAAAACTGAAAGCATTTCCTCTAAGATCAGGAACAAGACAAGGGTGTCCACTCTCACCACTACTATTCAACGTAGTTTTGGAAGTCCTAGCCACAACAGTCAGAGAAGAAAATTAAATAAAAGGAATATAAATTTGAAAAGAAGAAGTAAAACTGTCACTGTTCGCAAATGACATGATACTATACAGGGAAAATCCTAAAGATGCCACCAGAAAACTACTAGAGCTAATCAATGAATTTGGTAAAGTTGCAGGATACAAAATTAATACTCAGAAATCTCTTTCATTCTTATATACTAACAACTAAAGGGCAGAAAGAGAAATTAAGGAAATAATCCCATTCACCATTGCAACAAAAAGAATAAAATATCTAGGAATAAACCTACCTAAGGAGGCAAAAGACCTGTACTCAGAAAACTATAAAACACTGATGAAAGAAATCAAAGATGACATAAATAGGTGGAGCGATATACCATGTTCTTGGATTGGAAGAATCAATATTGTGAAAATGACTATACTACCCAAAGCAATCTACAGATTCAATGCAATCCCTATTAGAGAGTGTCATAAAGAGTGAAGTAAGTCAGAAAGAGAAGAGCAAATATCGTATAATAACGTGTATATGTGGAATCTAGAAAAATGGTATAGATGATCTTAGTTGCAAAGCAGAAATAGAGACACAGACTTAGAGGACAAATGTATGGCTACCAAGGGGGAAAGGGGTGGGGTGGGAGGAACTGGGAGACTAGGATTGACACATATACATTATTGATACTATGTATAAAATGCACAACTGATGGGAACGTGCTGTATAGTACAGGGAACTCACGTAGTGCACTGTGGTAACCTAAATGGGAGGGAAGTCCAAAAGGGAAGGGATATCTGTATGTGTATGGCTGATTCCTTTTGTTGTGTGGTGGAGGCTAACACAACCTTGTAAGGCAACCATACTCCAATAAAAATTAATTAAAAAAAATTTATCAAGTGAACAGTGAAATTGAGTTTATATAAGTAATAATAATTTTAGAGCAAATAAATATAATTTGTTCATGAAATGCAGTGCAGCGAAGTTCTGTTGTACCTGCCAAAGAGATGGATCACAGACTGGGACAGGGGCCTCGTTCCCTAGAATGTAACGTCTTCTCTCCACTTCTTCACTGGCTTTACAACTTTGAGGCTCATGGTTATCCTGTTCTCCAAATGCACTTCAAATAAGGTTATGGCATGGAAAACACCGTGAGGGTGAAACAGAGGTGGAACGCAGGAGTGCTTCAGTGATGGAAGCAGCCCTTGAGCTGCTGGACTGAAGGGTCCTCAGAATACCCCCACCCCCTTGCTCTCCCTTAGTCTTCAGATCAACACGTTTGGGGTTTGTCCCGTGGTGTACACCTCAAATTTGTTCCATATGATAATCTCTGCTTTGAAATTGTCAAAAAAAACTCGATGAGCCTGTCTGCCTAAAACCACCATGTTAAATATCACTTCTGTATTGCTCAGCTTGGGCTGCCATAACAAAATACCACAGACCGGGTGGGTAAACAACAGAAATTTACTTTCTCACTGTTCTGGAGGCTGGAAGTCCAAGGTCAAGGTATTGGGTTTGGTTTCTTCTGAGGCCTCTCTCCTTGGCTTGTAGGTGGCCGCCTTCTGGCTGTGTCCTCACATGGGATTTCTTCTCTGTACCTGCATCCCTGGTGTCTCTGTGCGTTCAGATTTCCTCTTATTATAAGGATACCAGTCATGGGAATTCCCTGGCGGTCCAGTGGTTAGGACTCAGTGCTTTCACTGCCAGGGCCCGGGTTCCATCCGTGGTTCCCGCAAGGCACGCAGCACGGCCGAAAATAATAATAATAATAAGGATACCAGTCAAATTAGATTAAGGCCCACCCTAACAGCCTCATTTTAACTTAATCACCTCTTTAAAAGTCCTATCTCCAAATGCAGTCACGTGCTGAGGTCCTAGGGGTTGAGGCTTCAACATATGAATTTGAGAGAAACACGATTCTGCCTGTAACAATTTCTTATAGCATATTTTGTTAGTGGGTTTGGGGGCAGAAATGTCAGTGTACCCAAAGAAAGGCTGTGTAACAAATGGTGTAACTCTTCATGAGTCATGATGGTTAAAAAGTCATTAACAGGTTAGTTGTTACCAGATGCAGGTCTGTGTATATATCTTTACTGGAACGTGCATAGAATATGTTCACAAAATGATAATGGCTGCTTCAAGAAAACATACTGGCTGTCTGGGAACAGGCAGGAGGATTCACTATATACTCTGTCATTGTAATTTTGTTCCCTACACGTGTACTAACGCATATTCTAATAAGGGAATAAAATACTTATTTTAAGTCAAGGGTTGACTTAAATCCTATATAATCACAGGGACCTGTCTGTCACATTCTCTGCTAGTATCCCTAAGCCCCATCACAAAGGCTGGTACATAGGAGGCCTTCAGTAAGGGTATTGAAAAAATGAATAAATGAATTCCTTCTAACGTTTGGACACAGGGACCCTGGCCAGCGGCCCCAGTGACCCTCTTTGTCTTTCCCCTTTGGTTTGCAGGCGGCAGCAGAGACCCCCAGGAGGGAACAAGCCGCAACAGCACGGTGACCACCCACCGGGCAGTGCCAAACACAACAGGGACCACCAGAAATCCTACCAGGGGGGCTCAGTGCCCCACCCCTCAGGGAGGTCCACCCATCACGGCTACAGCCAGAACCGGCGCTGGCACCACAGCAACATGAAGCATCCACCAGGCGACAAGGGGGAGGCAGGCGCCCACCGCAATGCCAAAGAGACCGTGACCATGGAGAGCCCCAAGCTCGAGGACGCCCTGGAGGATGCCGAGCACAGCGGCCTCGAGCCCCCCTGCAGCCCTGATGCCCTGGCCCCGGTGGCTTCCGAGAGGCTGCCCCTGCTGCAGCCAGGCGGTCCAGAGGCTGAGACAAAGCGTAAAGACAGTATTATTCCCGAGCGCAGCGGGGAGCGGCCCAAAATTACCCTGCTCCAGTCTTCCAAAGACAGGCTGCGGCGAAGGCTGAAAGAAAAGGTACCGGTAATTGAATTTTCCTTGTTCTCTTGCATCAGGGAGGACAGCGCGAGGTAGGCATCTTGGTAGGTGGGCTCGGGGTTGCGGACCTGGGGAGCCTCGTGGAGGGAGGCTCATGTGGCCCCAGCACACCTGGTCAACGCTGCCTGAGGGACCCCCGGCCACCAGACGGCAGGCCCATGGCCAGCTCTGCATGTGAACCCCCTCCAGCACATTCCACCCTCCAAGAGTCCCCGGTGAACACTCGGTACCAGCCCCCAGCCTGAGAAGGGAGGGGAGGAAGAGGCATGTGCCTCCAGGTGATGGGAGGTGGGCTGAGAAGGCCTGGTTCTTCCCTCCAGCATTATCTGGTGGCAGATACTGCCCTGTTAGTGCTAAAGGGCATCTAGGGAAAACACAGAGCCTATAACGTAAGAATGCTTCTCCCGAAGGCGAGTACCAGGCTGCGCTCCCTGCCAGGGGAGAGCAAAGGTGAGTTGGGCAGAGTGCAGCAGACTGGCCTCAGCCTTGCCACTCCCCCCCTTCACCAATCAGCAGTAGGGAGGGGTCTAAGGGACAAAATTTAAGGAGGCACTCACTCTCAGCATCACGCAGATGCCCATCCTGCACTGGCACAGCCCTGAGAAGGAGGGCCTCCTTAAATTTTGCTCCCCAGGAGCCTCACATTCCTCACCCTACTGCTGGCCCTGGTCTCTAAAGCCTAGTTCACAAATTCAGGAGGAGATGCCCCAAGCCTCCAGAGAAGGGCTGGAGCTCTGTCCCTGGCATCGTTAAGTCCACTCTGAGCACCCTAGCTCCCCGTCCTCAGCCAAGGGTGCAGGTAAGGTCACCTTGGAAAGGAGCTGTTCCCAAGAAAGGCCAACTTGCCCCCAGCTTTTCCTCCACGGAGTCCTCCTTTTGGGGCTTCTGCAGAGCTCGAAGTTCCGGGCTTCTCCCTGGCATCTCTCTACGGCCTTCTCTCCTCCACCTTTCACCTCCGAGGCCAGGTCCACACTCAGGCAGTACAAGGCAGGTCAGACCTTTTCCCTGATCAGTTCTCGAAGGTGACATGCTGCTGCTGGCATCCTTACAGCCCCGGGCCCTCACCCACTGCTCCCTGTGGGACGGGCGGCTGTGAGGTCCTGGAGGAAAGCCTCACTCATTCCCTTACATCCCAAAGATAAGAGCCTGGGAGAGCTTCCCAAGTGATGGCCAGTGTGTGGTCTTTGCCTGAAGAGCTTCTGGAACAGATTGCTGCAGTCCAGCCAGGGAGAGAGGACTGTTAATTCTCTCCAGCTCTACTGAATGTAACCGCAGTGCCACAGAGAGGAAACAACATGGGCTTTAGAGTCCAGCAAACCAGCTCAGTCTTCACTCTGCCTTTGACTGGTTAGGTGGCCTTGGGCAAGTCACCTAACCTCTCTGGGCACACCTTCCCCCCCCCCCCAGTTTACCCATCTGTAAAATGGGTATAATACTATCCACCTTGCAGACAGACTGCAGATCAAATGCCATAAGCTCTGTGAAGACCCTCGAGGGGTTATTCTATACATACCGACCACTATTCCTGCCCTGGGGCCCACAGGGTTGGGGTGGGGAAGGAAGGGGGAGATAGAACAGGTAAGGTAGATCCATAGCGCCCGTATTTCAGCTTCAAGAACTGCCCTCAGGTGAGGCCTCCTGGACTCCTGGACCAGGAGGAATGTGCTTAAGCAACAGCAGGGCTAAGGGAAAGCTATAGACCATCTAACCTACCCTCCTCGTGTTACCAGGGAGGAAAATGAGGCCTGGAGAGGGAAACCACTTCCCAGAGCCATCCAGCTAGAGACAGAGAGCAGGTTCTAGGACCTGGGTCTGAGCCTCCCAGCCCTGGATTCTTCTGTTGATGCTGGAAGGGCCAACGTGGGGCTTCCCTTTATGTCCCTGAGCCTGCCCTTTAACCCTGGTCTCACATCCCAGCAGTTAAGTCAGTCATTTTCCTGGCCGCCAATCTATACTTCTGAGACATCAAATGCCATTTTCTTCCTCCCCCAGCGCAGGTCTGGTCCCAGTTGTAGTGAAACCACTCAAGGGTGCAGGGTTTTTTATCTGAAGTTTCCCTCCTCGAAGTGCCAGTTGTTTTCGTGGCACGTTGAAGGATTCCTCGGTGTGCAGTGCTTGTTGTAAAAAGCCAGCACAGTCTCCATAGGACACAATGCCAAGGCCGTGTCACAGGCATCCCCACACCCAGAGAACATTATGGTCCTCGGGCTGAAGGAGCCGAGGTCTGCAGGACCAGGTAGCCACTCCATGGGCACCTTTAACCAGCAGAGCAGGCATTTTGGATGCTACCTCCTTCCTGACCTAGTGTTCCTGCCCTCGTTTTCTCTTGGCCCAATTTCTCATCTGTTATTTTATTTCATCTTTTTTAAGCCCCATTACATCATTTCTAGATTGAGATATTTAATGTGTATGAGGCAAAGCCAGTGTATGTGAGAATCCTGGGTAAGAGCTGTAGCTCACAAGAAGGATCCACCCAGGGTGTCACAGGGGCCAAGAAAAGGGTCAGCAGAGAGCCTGGGGCCCCAGGGTCCATGGTGAAGGTCGGCATTCCCGGAGGGATCAGACCTCAGGTTCTAGAAGGTGGGGCGGGTCCTTTCTGAGGGTGGCAGCCCCCCCTCCACTGGCCACCCCTCCGCAGAAAGCTGGGCTCCACTCAGGCGCGACTCGGTTTGTCTCCCGCACGCCCAGGATGAAGTGGCCGTGGAGACCACCAGCCCTCAGCAGAACAAGATGGACAAGTTGATTGAGATCCTGAACAGCATGAGGAACAACAGCAGCGACGTGGATGCCAAGCTCACCACCTTCATGGAGGAGGCCCAGAACTCGACCAACTCCGAGGAGATGCTGGGGGAGATCGTCCGCACCATCTACCAGAAGGCCGTGTCCGACCGCAGCTTTGCTTTCACGGCCGCCAAGCTCTGCGACAAGATGGCGCTCTTCATGGTGGAGGGGACCAAGTTCCGGAGCCTGCTTCTCAACATGCTTCAGGTAACGGACACCGACAGCTGCACCTCCCGCCCCACCCGCCGGTGGGTTATTACTAGAGAGAAGGCTGCCGATTCTGACCACAGTTGAACTTCTCCCAAGTCCCACCCTTGCCCGATTAATTACAGAAAATAAAAAGGCACTCAAGGGGCAAGGGATGAGTGACCGGATTTGCGTGTGTTTGTGTGAGGGCTCCATGGTTACGATGGACCAATATAATTTTATAGGTGCTTCATGTTTAACCAGCCTTTCCCTCTTTCTATTTCCATGATAGGAGGGCTGGCTGTTGTCTTCCTAGGCTCTGCTGTGACCTCTCCACGTCCCAGCAGACATACACTTACTGTGGACTTCTCTTTTCCTCCTCTTTCTCTTCCCCGGGACCACCCTCCAGACCCTGCAGGTGGTGCACTGGTTGTGGTTGGTGCTGAGATGGGTCTGAGAAAAAGGCATAAGGGCCTTGAGGAGGGAAGCTTTGATCTGTCTGCCAATGCGCCTGGGCTTCTTGAAAACACTTTTAGGGCCGAGGGGAAGCGTGGAGATCAAAGACCGTCTTGTTCCTTGGTGCTATCCACTAAATCCCTCCACCCCAGAGAACTTAATCCCGCCCCTCTTTATTCCTTCCTCCGTGGGTGCCGGCGTCCAGCGATGGTTTTACTGGGGTGTGTAATGGGCATGGGCATGGGTACTTAGGCTGAGCCCAGCACTGTTTGATCTCATAGGTGGAGAGCTGAAGGCCTATACCTGCTCTTTCGTCATGGGTGGTAGCAAGTGAACTGGTCCCAAAACTGGTGGCATCAGCATGGTGGCCATGCCAGGCCCAGGGACTTGGCTGTGGAAAATCATCTGTAATCATGCTTTGTATCTCAGGCTAATTGAGATATGAAATGAGTTTCAGTCCAGGTGGGGTAAAGCAATAGCTTAGAAGTTCTGAAAGTAGGATTACAGAGCTGGAAGAAACTACCTGCGGGTCTGTCTTAACGAGGGTGACCATGTAATAGGTCATCCAAACCATGACACTTTTGAGACTGGGGGCTCTAGTCATAGTCAGGCCGAGACCCCAGGCGTTAACCAGGACATATGGTCACCCTGGTCTTAGCCACCTGGTTCGCAGTCTTCCCTCTCTTCCCTGAGAACAGGGTGGGAGGAGCCCCCTCCGAAGGCTGCCCATGGGCTCCATCCCCACCGTCCTCTCCTCTTCCCAGGGAGACTGCTCACTGCAACCCAAGCCTCGCTGGCCAGCCTGGGCTGCTTCTGTCCAGCTCCAGGCACCGATCGGGTTCCCATTCCTGGATTGCCCACGCTCCCCGGTGATGAATTCCCTTATTACCTGAGGGATTTGCACATCGGGCATGTTCCTCGCTCGCCGGAATGTCCTGGGAGAGTGTGGAGGGTGACAGTGGGAAGCAGCCTGTCTGCCACGTACAGCCAGGCACGGGGGAGTCAGGGACAGATTGGCCTTTGGCCTTGGCTTTTATCAAGAGAAGGGCCGGGATAGGGCAAGACTTCTAGACAGCAGTTGCCAGCTCCAAGTAACCTAGCCAGAGCCAGTGGCGGACAGACACACAGGGCGTGAGACGAGACGCACCCAGGAGGGAAGGGCAGCTGGCAGCAGGGGCCACCCAGGGTCCTGCCCCGGTCAGGCTTCTCTTCCAATGACCTGTGGTTAGAGCGGCCTTGCCCACAGTGTCCAGCAGAGCATCAGTCCTGGGAAATGCTCAGCCACGAACGGAGCTTCGTGGCCCCTACACCCGCCTCTCCATCAGCCACAGAGTGGACTGGCTTAGGCCAGCAGGAAGGGAACCTGTTTGGCTGCACCCAACTCAGTGAAGTCCCCTTTGCATTCCCCAGCTAATGACTCCTTGTGGAATCAGTGTACTGGGAGACACAGTTTGGCAAACGCTAGCGCAGGGAAAGAGCACCAAACCGAAAGGCAGGAAACAGGGCTTCTCGGCCTGATTCAGCCATCGTCACCCGGAGCTTGGCCTCTGCAGCTCCTGCTGGGAAAGTGACTGGCTGCTCCACACTGGTCAGTGGACCTGATGATTTTGCCCTGCTAAAGATGAGTCGGGGGCCTCAGGGAGGGCGTGAGTGGCCCCACGTGAGCTGCTTCCTTTCTCTGTCTCTTCTGGCCCTGTTAGTGACATGAAACAGTCCTGGGTCCCTCTCATCCTCAGAAACTTGCTTACCCCATATCGGGGCTCAGTGATAGGTCTGTCATGTGTGACAGGCTTTGGGGGCCAGCCCAAGAGACCCAGTCCTGCTAGCGTCACTTGTCTCTGGGGCAGAGGGGGACCCTCACTCCCAATCTGCCATTTGCCTGGGTGGAGCCTTTGTGGGTCACATATTTAGAAATCGAAATGTCCCCTAGACCCTACCACCCCCTTCATCTCCTGCAGCCCCAGCTTAAGTGTAAGAGGGAGAGGGCTGGAGCTGGACGCTCAGGCCTCCTGGGTCACTGTTCAGAGCCCTTTGGCTCCCATGGAAGGTGGGCTGAACGTGCTGGCGTGAGGCTGCCCCTAAGCTCCTAGCAGACCCCCGGTCACAAGGCCTGGAGGAAGCCAGCACCGCGTGTCTGTCAGGACCCCCTCTGCAGCTGAGGAGGTGGCGGGTTGGAGTAGGCTTTCTAGGCAGCGTAGTAATACATGGCCACTCACCACCCCAGACCCACAAGGCTCAAGAAAAGAGAGCAGTGGGCATAGCTCATTAAACCCCACTTTCCTTGTGACCCACAGGGGTGTCGTTTTTCACCTGCTCTCATCTTCTGGCCAACCTGATTTGTATCCCTTCCCTGGCCAGCAGTCCTGGGCCTGGCCCCCAGCGCCTGCGCCCTGCTTTCTCCCTCTGAGGTTCACGCTCAGCGGCATGCACTCAAGGCCCACTGCCTCTGGATCCCCAGCCAGCCCCTGGCTCCGTTCGGCGGCCTCTGAGATGCCCCTCACGTGGCCAGGTTTCGCCTCTGCCTCCATGTACCAGTTCTGAGACCCGGCTTAGTGATTCTGGCTGCAAAGCGGACAGGGTGTGAAGTGCCCTATGAACACAGCTCCCAGCAGCTGTCTTTGGACGTTGCCCTCCTTGGCCGACTGCTTTCACTGCCTGGGCTTCGGCAGTGGGAGCTGGCAGCACGGCAGGAGAGGGGCAGGCTCTGATGTAGTGGACACTCTCTGGCACAGTGTGGCGCTGCCTGCCAAGCTGGGATGCCGCCCCCGTGGAGAGGCAAGTGGGCCCAGGGGAAAGTCAAAAGACCTTTCACCCTTCCCAGCCAGACTCAGCGTTGTTATCTCAAGACATCCAAAAGCACTTCCCTCATGAGCACGGACGATGCCAGAGACCTTGGGGTCCCAGGGGACCCCTGTCACCAATCCACAGCTCAAAAATCATCTTCAGTTTTTACATCTAAACTGAGTCTTTTTGCCTTAGATGTGGTCATTTTCTTAGTAATGTTCTTGTAAGTAAAATTCTACTTATTAAACAGATATTTCGCGGATGTCTGTTACGTGCCAAGCGTGCGGTCTTCACTAGATCAGGGCTTCTCAAACTTGAACGTGTGTTTCAATCACAGGGGATTTTATTTAAATAGAGGTTCTGATTCAAGAGGTCTGGGTAGAACCTGAGATGCTACATTTCTAACAAGCTCCCAGGTGATGCCCACGCTGCTGGCCCAGGGACCACACTTTGAGTACTAAGACATCGGATGGCTGATGGTTTGTAGGTGGTGGGTCAAGTTCATAGACAGGCCAACTGAGGCACAGTCTTTTATTGATGTGATGTCGGAAGGGGGGATCCAGCCTGAGAATATTGAGTTCCAGTCACCGGGTTTTCTTTAGGGCATTGGTTCTCAGCCTAGCTGTCCGTCAGAATCTCATGGGGAGGTGCTTTTATTGGGCTGGCCAGAAAGTTCGTTCTGTTAGTGAATATGTTGTTCGATAAAGTTCTTGGTGAAAATGAAAAGTGTGTCTCTTATTTTTATTTAAGACTGAACGAACCTTTGGGCCAACCCAATAAAACATACCGGTGCAGGGGCTCCCCCCTAGACCAACTGAATTAGGTTCTCCAGGGATGGGCCTGGGCATCCTTTTTTAAAGACCTTTCTGGCAGATTCTGTGGTGCCGCAGATTGAACACCACTGTTAGAAAGTTACTCCAGAGATGCCCTGACTGTGCCACCCTTGTCACTTATGAACAGCCCTGCCTGTGAATCAGTCAAGAGATGTGTACGAGGTACTGGACTCTTTGCTGAGTGATGTGAAGGATTCAGAGCCTGAGCTGGTGGGAGAACACCAAAGCAGGAGATGTCAGCCCCCAAGACAATCCCGTCACCTTGCCCGGCCTCGGTTTCCCCTCTGTGCAGTGAGAAGCTGGGCTGGACCATCTCAGGGGACCTTTCTCACATACCTCGCTGTCCTGAGATTCCTCCTGCGAAGCCTCCGCACTAACCGCGTCAGCCAGGTGGAGGCTGCCTCTCCTCTCCCGCCCGCCCCATTTCTCTCTGCTCTCAGCTCTGTTCCCCAGGTCCTTTTCCTTTTTCTTGGTCTCAGACATTTGTCGAAGCGCCTATCACGGTTCAGGAAAAGGGCCTCACTCTCAATCCACGTTGCCAGGCTCGGCCACCAGTAAAGCTGAGGAGGTGATTCGTTTCCCCGCCCGACCTGCCTCACCCCACCTCTTTCCACCTGGCTCCCAGCTGCATGCTTGCAGGGTCCCGCACTCACGCGGCTATGAACGCTGATGGGTCCTGACTTCCGGGAGAATGTGGGCTGCCCGTGGCCCCTGGGTTACAGAGGTCACCAAAACTCTGGCTTGATCCTCACCAAGGAATTGTGGTACTGTGAGGGGAGGGGGGCTCTGGTTTCACAGCGAGGTGAAGAATGAACGTGCCTCTTTTTATGGGACCTTTGGAATGACAGGAATTGGAGGCCTGAGCCCCCTCCACCCAGCACTGCCCCGTCACCACCCTGGGCCTTCCACTCCGGCTCAGGGAATGCTCCTTTGCTGAAATATGCTTGGGTAGTATAAGTTCAAGCCCTCCTCTGTTGAAATGTGTGTGCCCTGTTTAGCCAAGAGGTGTCTGCATCTGAGCTATGCAGAGCAAAGTATTATTAGAGCAGGCATCAGTGTGTCTGTAACTGAACCCAGCTCTCCCTAGCAACCGTTGTCAACAACACATCTAACAGAAGGAGGCAATACCTTTTTTTGAAGAAAAAAAAAAAAACAGAAAACCCTCACCTCACCAAGTCGTAAACACAGCAAGGCTGTTGGGAAAAGACAAGGCAATTCAGAATCTGGCATGTGACCAGGTTTCAGAATAAATCGCTGTCTGCCAGCACCTTCTAGAAGACAGCCTGACCTGGAACGAGAAAATGGATAAGCTCTCCAGAGTTTTTAGCTGGGTCACCCATTAAGCATCGTGTTTGGGGCTTTTGATACATAGGAACTCAATTGCTTGGTGAAGGGGCTCCATGGCGCCTCTGGGAGTGATTTTAACTGTGGGTTTTAGCCCCAGAAGGGGCACTCAAGATTTCCTGGTCTGGCTGCCCCATCAGTGAATCAAAATACAAGCTGCACCTTCAGGGCTTATGTGACCCATCACCCCACTTTTACCCCGTTTCTGCTATCTGTGTCCCTGTCTTTGTTCCACATTTGCTGGCTTGGGCAAAGGGACTGGGCTGTTTCTCTAACTCAGCTCATAAAAGGGAACCTTGGTCTTCCCTGATGGCACAGTGGTGAAGAATCCGCCTGCCAATGCAGGGGACAGGGGTTAGAGCCCTGGTCCGGGAAGATCCCACATGCCACGGAGCAACTAAGCCCGCGCGCCACAACTACTGAGTCTGCGCTCTAGAGCCCGCGCGCCACAACTACTGAGTCTGCGCTCTAGAGCCCGCGCACCACAACTACTCAGCCCACGTGCCACAACTACTGAAGCCTGTGCACCTAGAGCCCGTGCTCCGCAACAAGGGAAGTCACCACAATGAGAAACCCACGCACCGCAACGAAGAGTAGCCCCCGCTCGCCGCAAATAGGGAAAGCCCGTGGAGCAACGAAGACCCAACACAGCCAAAAATAAAATAAATAAAAATAAATTTATTTAAAAAAAAAAGGAACCTCGTTCTTCCTGGTTATCTCAAGGTTCAGGAAAATCAACAGTTGTTCCTCTTTACCCAAAATTTGGAGTTCCTAACCCCAATCTTTTACCGAGGGAGGGAGGAGAGGAACAAACATTGATCCTTGGTGTTCTAACCAGCTCTGAGTTGTAAGTTCCTTGAGGGCAGGAATCCTGGTTGTGTGATCATCAGTCCCCAGCTCCTAGCATCATGACATGTACACAGTAGGTGCTCAGCAAGTGCCTGAGGAAGGGAGGGATGGAGCCCTCAATCTTAGGTACCAGAGCTCCCTGATGTGAAATGGGCTTCTCAGCTCTTCTGAGCACTTTCATGCAGTGAATGTGGAGATTCTCTCCGAGGTGGGTTCCAGGGCAGGATCCATTCCCCACGTTTACAGATGAGGACGGTGGCTCAGCAAGGCTACGAAGTCATGGGGGTGGTCAGTCCAAGACCCCAAGCTCTTGGCTCCCTTACCTCCCAAATAGAATACACCGTCAGAAAGTTGGGAAAACCAGGAATCCGTCTCATGAAGCTATCAGTGGGGATATCAAAATCCGTCCTCCTATAAGACTCCCACTGGGTTTCCAATGGTCTGAGTCTCTGGGCTTTCCAGGCCAACAGAGAGCTGAGGGTGTCTGAGGAAACACCTCCACGACTCCATCTGCTTTATGCAGATGGACCACACAGCTGTTCTTCCTGAGGCTGGCTCTCCCCTCGCACCCTCTCCCTTGGCCCAGAGCTCCGCCTTCACCCCTGCACGCCCACCACTGAGCCGACGTGCACTCCAGGCATGTAAACTAATTTTACTGTTGGCCCAAGCCAGGCATACTCAGGGATAGAAGCACATTGTTCTGTGCATTCCAGAGCCTGAGCAAAGCCCTGGGCTGTACCCACCCCGAGCTCCCCTCCACTGGTTGCTAGAAATCAAGAGGGAGAAAGCGGAGGACTGGCAGGCAATGCAAGCAACTCTCCCGTGGGCAGATTATGGAAGGTGATTCTGAAGGCCCACAAAAGGTCTCTCTTTCTAAAAAATGTTGCTCCAGTGGCACCCTGTGAGTTGTCGGTGCCCTGCAAGGGCCGGGCAGAGCTGGCACACACATTCCCCGACGGTGGGCGCCAGCAGGCTTGCCTCCATGTCCTGTCACAGGAGCTTGACCTGCGTAAGAGTCTGCGGCAGGTAGAGCTACCCCGCCGGGGACAGCGATGCCCGGCTGGTACCCATGCCCTTAGTCCACCGGACCCAAGCCAGAGGCGAGGCCTGTACCTCCTGCCAGACTTGTTGCCCACACTTGCTTTGGAATGAGTGAATTTTACCTTCTTTCTTCTAACCCTGATGTCTTCCCCTCAACAAACACTTACTGAGCACCTGCTGTGTACCACACGCCATGGCACAGCCCATGCGTGTGTCACCTCTGTCAGTTCTCCCTCCCCTCTCGTCGTCCCCCAGTTTGTGCCGGTGGGGCACTGGCCCAAGTCTAAGAGGTTTATTCAAGGACCCAGCTGGAATGCCTCAAGTCAGCTTTTTCTGCCTTAGTGGGGGCACCGTGGCTTCCGAAAGTCCTAAATCTGAGGCCCCTTCTAGAACTTTGGAAAGCCCCGTGAGACAGAAGCAGCCTGTGACTCGAAAAGAAAAAAAAAAAAGAAAGCATTTTGATTTTTTAATCTGAAAATAAGCAGAGGAAAGAAAATGTCAGTCCCAGAAGGAGCCCAGGCCAGCGGCCTCTGCCAGTCAGGGTCTTCTTGTCTGAGGCTGTGTCCCCAGGTGTCTTGGGGGGCAAAGACTGCGTCCGAGAGCTCTTTGTGTCCCCCACCAAGCCTGCCCATGGCAGGTATTCAGCAAGCATCAGACGGCTGCTTCCAGGAGCTTCCGCCCATGGGGACAAAGGCATATTGGTGGGCAGGTGCTGGGACAGCAGAGGGATGCACAGTGTCCTACTCTCTCCCATCTCTGGGCCGAGGAACTTACCCTGGTCAGGAATTATTTCACCATCACCCGTGTGCCTTGCCAGGCCGTGTCCTCTTCCCTGCACGCCCTCACCTCCCACCCCGTCTTCATTTTCCCTGCTAAATCCACTGATAGGACTTGGCCAGGCGCTCTCCTGTCTGAGGCTGCCATGCCGAGGCAGGCCCTGAAGATAAGTGGGTTATTGGAGAAGGCAGCTCGGGTGTCCCGGGCCCCAGAGGGTCACCCCTGGCTGGCTGGCAGCTCACCCCCAGCACCTCCTCCTCCCCTCTCCCCAGAGCCAGGCCAGCAGGAGACAACAGTTCCTTTCCCTCAGCTCAGCGAGTGGCCGGTCCCCAGCCGCCGCCGGGAATCTGAGCTATGCTAAGCCGCTCCAGATCGCCACATCGCTGCCCTGCCCGGGCACGGCCGGCCCAGACAGGGCGCCTCTACCTGCTGCGGCTGCCGCTGGAAAGCTGGCACCGCCCAGGCCGATGGAAACAAATCTCCCTGCGGGTTATGTAACTGCTCACCGCCCTGTCCCTGGCTCCCTAGGGAGGCGCCCAGCCACCACAGAGGGAGAGCGGTGGCCCCTGGGCAGGGAGGGGACACAGAGGGTCATTCTTTCAAAGAGATGCACATAGTCTTGAGTGATTGCCCAAGGTCCTTCTCTGGATCCAAGGTCCTCAGCGCCCCAAGGAGACTGGTGTTCCCTGTAAATGCTCGCTGAGCACGGAGGCCAGCTCAAGACGCTAGCCCAGCAGAGTGAGAAAGGCTCATCGGGAGAGCTGGACTCGCAGGAGAGGTTAAGGGGAGAGGGCAGCGCAGTTTCATTGTTGGCTTGTTTGGTTTGATTTTTTTATTTGGCTTTTTTTTTTAATTGTTGTAAGATATATGCAACATAAAATTTACGTGCTTAACCATTTTTAAGTGCATAACTCAGTGGCACCAAGTGCCACCACAGCATTGCACCACCACTCCCACCATCCACCCCCAGATCCCTCCCATCTTCCCAGACAGAAGTCCTGTAGCCACCAAACAACTCCCCAGCCCCGCTATACCTCCCCTCTCCCTGCTTTTTCCGTGAGCTCGCGCGCGCCATGCTCTGTGCACATACCGCGCATGTAAGTGGAATCATATAGTTGTCCTTTTGTGTCTGGCTTATTTCATTTATCATCGTGGTTGCTAGGTTCATTCATGTGGTAGCACGTCAGAATTTCCTTCCTTTTCATGGCTGGATAATGTTCCATTGTGTGGAGAGACCATATTTTGTTATCCGTCCATCCATCATGGATGGACACTTGGGTTGTTTCACCTTTGGGCTATGGTGAATGATGTCCCCATGAACACACCACATACAAGTACCTGTTTTAGAGCCTGCTTTCAATTATTTTGGGTGTCTGCCTAGAAGTAGGATTGCTGGATTATATGAAAACTCTGCATATAACTTCTTAGGAACTGCCCAACTGTTTTCCGGAAGGTTGTTTTTGATGAGGAGATGCAATGAAACAAGACCCAAGTGCGGGACAGTGAGGATGCTGCCTTACCTGGAATCCAGGGTCAGGGTGGAAGTAGAGAGTTGGAAGTCTGTAAGCTGGAACAAAAGGATTTGGACTTTATGAAGTAGAACCAAGGAGCCATTGTTGGTTCTTGAGCTGTGGTGTCCTAAGATTAATTGAAAATCATAGAATAATATAGACCTGAATGATCTATAGATTATCCATCGAACCCATTCCTATTGTAGATGAGAGATTAGAGGCTCAGGAAGGTTAACAAAGCCCTGCTTTAGGAAGACGTGGGTGCTGCGTTATAGGCTGTCATGCTTGGAAATCTGTTACATAGAGGACCAGGGGTTTTAGGTGACCACAGTTGTCTCTTTTACAAACAGAGCCTGCCCCTCAAAGATCCGGCTGCGGTGGCAGGCCTCATTCCCCACCTCCTCCCAGGACCTGCTCCCGGCCCTAGGTATGCGGAACAGTAGCATTTGGCCCACGATCCAGAGGCTGGAAGCTGGGGGCGCTACCACAGGGACAGTGGGTGGACGTAGGAGATGTACTCCTCCACCTCTGCTCCCCTTCCTTCTGCAGGGGCCACAACAGTCTCCAAAAGCTGCAAGAGTGAGTCAGTGGGCATCTCTGAACTGAGGCTTCTCAGCCGAGGGCACACAGCCTAGGTTTCAAAGCCGGCACTGAGCACGTGGCCTGCTGGCCACCTAGGGGGAGAATGAACGGGAATCACACCGTGTGCCCTCCCACCGCTGCCTCGATGCCCCCTCCACACTGCTGTGGGCACCTCTCCCCCTCCTTTCTTTGCCCATACCTATGTGCCTTGGCTGCACTCTGGGTGCCTGCCACGAATCACAGTGATTTATGAGAAGTCAGTGAGTGTAGCGGTGAGGCAAAGGGAGTTGGGGGATGGAAACTTTTTTTTTTTTTTTAATTTTTGGCTGCACCGGGTGTTCGTTGCCGCGTGCGGGCTTTCTCTAGTTGCGGCGAGCGGGGGCTACTCGGTTGCGGTGCGCGGGCTTCTCATCGCCGTGGCTTCTCTTGTTGCAGAGCACGGGCTCTAGGCGCGTGGGCTTCAGTAGTTGTGGCGCGCGGGCTTAGTTGCTCCACAGCATGTGGGATCTTCCCGGACCAGGGCTCGAACCCGTGTCCCCTGCACTGGCAGGCAGATTCTTAACCACTGCGCCACCAGGGAAGTCCCCGGCCACACTTGTCTTGAACTCACTGCTTTCAGGGTGGCTGGGTTCCGTCTCCTCTAGGTAAAGAAGAGATGGATTTAAGCGGACAGAAGTCTTCCCAGCTCCCCCTCCAGATGACAGCTAAGAGGTCACCAGGCATCCCAGGTTGCAGAGTGCGATGCAAGGGTGCAGGTGGGAGTTCACCTGTGCCTCAGTTACTCCTCAGCCCACTGGCATCATGTGAACCATCCAAACCCAGTTACGCCCAGTGCCTAGTTTCTTCTCATTCTAGACCTTTCATGTCTGGGGGCATGTCTGTCCAGGAGACGTTGTGACCCTCAACCAGGAAGCCGGGGCTGGACTGTGTGGCCCCTTGAGGTCACCTTCCAGCCCAGGAGCTCTTGCTGCAGCCTGAGAATCAACACAGGGAATCTGCCCTTGGAACCCAAAGTTCAGAAGCAGGGCTCCCTGCGCACCCACAGACCCTCCATCCCCTACTGCTTAATGCCTGGCATGCTGAGTCTCCAGGGAAGAACGCCAGCCCCTTCCTGGCCCCACCTCAACCCCAGTTCAAGCCAGCAGTGCCAGGGAGAGGGTGGGCGGCCCCTTCAGGGGAGCAGATTGTGACCTGCAGGGAATCGGCTTCACTTGACCCTTTGGTGACCTTCCAGAGCCCAGTTCACAGAGGGAGAAAAGCTTCAGGCCACTAAGAAACGTGGAGACTGATATGCCCAGCCAAGAGCAGCCCGCCCCTCC
>NW_020174429.1:1395777-1410641 GCF_003031525.2 Neophocaena asiaeorientalis asiaeorientalis
TAGGACCAAGCATATTCCAGAGACGTTGTACCACTATGTACGTGCACGGCCAGACTACTCGCACCCAGAAGGCTAAGCAGAGAGGACTCGAGGGCCACCACGCTCTCCTGTAGTGCCCCCACCTTCCAGCTCCTCCCCTGAGCAGGGGCGATACCAAAGGAGGGAGGAGCCTAGGTGGTATTCGGGGATGGCTGGGCTCCAGCTACAGCTTAGGAACATCTGTCTATAATTGGAGTAAGTGCATTCTTGAGCAGCTTCATGTCAATCGGAGCTCCACATACTGGACTCACACTTGCCATTGGCTCCGTTAGATGACAGTCATTGCATTACTCTGAGTGTTGAAAAAAGTCTGATTAGAGTAGTATCTCTGCGGGGGTTGGACGCAGAGTCACCTGGAATTCAGCCTGCAGGCCCCAGAGACTTGCTCTTAATGACGTCCTGCTGTGTTGCATAAGAAATCATTGACAAAGCACAGAGTCCAACATCTACCTCCTAACCCTGGTTCTGGCACGTCAGCTGGCGACTTTGGGCAGACCTCGCAGACTGGCTGCCCTTCACTTACTCTTCCATTAAATGGGGGTAATAATACCTGTTCCCTACACCTGCTTACTCTACAGACATAACAATTGTTAAAATCCACTGAAATACACATCATTTGGTCTGTGTCCTCTTAAGGCCCCTCCTCCAAGAGGAATTTCTGAATTTCATATAAACATATTTTTCCTTTTACCTTCGATGAATCCCATTCATTCAAGGTTCCTAGGAGAGACCCCACACAGACCTTCTTCCACAAGCCCAGGGGCCCCCGAGTCGTGCTAGGGTTTGGGGTTTAGATGCAGCACTATGGCTAGCCCTGGGATCCGGCCACAAGGAAAGCTCTCACAGGGGCCCTGGAACTGGTGTTGAGGCCCTCTGGGTGCCCTGTGCTCAGCATTGTTGAATCCCAGTAAAGCAGGGGCCACTGGCCTCTACCAGATACTTAGAGGCCTACTGGAGGGGCAAGGCCAGCTAAACCAGAGAGCGTTTTAAGCAATTCGGAGGAGGGGGCAAGCCCTTTAAGTACTGGCATCTGAGGAAGGCTTCCAGGAGGAGGCAGCATGAAAGAAGAGGCAGGCTTTGGGTGGACAGAGGAAAATAGGAGGAAGGAGCCAGTTTAGCAAAGGCTTGTGGGTGGAAGCAGCCGGGGGGCAGGGGGCACAACTGTGCAGACAGCGTGGTGGGATGAGATAGGTGTACACGCCAGCCTGGCCGAGGGTGTCCAGGCAGCAGCAGGGGGCTCTGCAAGTGTCAGCAAGCCCTGGTGTAAAGCTGCCCGGCCAGGCCATGACCCCGGGTCACAGTCACCACTGTGGCCCATTCATTTGCTGGCACTAGCTTCTCGCCATTGCAGGCCAAGATTGTTTTAAGCCAGAACTAAAACTTCTACCTTAAGATTAGGGAGCTGCCTGCCAGCACTGGGCCTCGGTCAGTCTTGGGCAGGAGGCGGGGAGGGCCACCGCCTCTGGGGCCCGGTCCAACCTGCTGGCGGGCTCCAGACACCAGGGTTTCACTGAGACAGGTAGTATGGGGGCCGGCATTCAAGGCCGAGAGACCCTCCCTTTCCTGACCAGTTCAGCGCTTTGTGGGAGAGGGCAGGTCCCAGGTGCCCACCTGTAGTGACCCACTCAGCCCCTCTTTATGGATCAGCTGCCCCCAAGAGCCATGTGGAGGTGGGTGCCCTCCACACACTTATCCACACACAGCCTGCAGTGCCGGTGCTGTCATAGGGCCCCTTCCTCCAGCAGAAGCCATACAGCCTGCAGGGAACCAGAAGCAGGGCTACATGGGATGCCTGGGGCTGGGCAGATTCACAAAGCAACGTCCACTGCACAAGCCCCATCCCTCCTCCCCCAGCACATTTTTTCTGGCCTGCCTCAAGGGGTACGGCAGGAGACAGGAAGTCTGAAGCCAGCATCTTGCCTGGCTCTGGGCCTCAGTGCCCTCATGTGGTCCAGGGGTGTGGTCAGTCTCCCCACCGGGCAGCAAGGCTCACGGCTCCTCCTGTTCTGCTCCCACAGTCCCTCGGGTGCCTTGGGCTTATGAAGGTTGTGTGCGTGTGGGTCAAGGATGGAGAGAGCCTGGGAAACATTTGAGGGCTGACTAGGGGCAGGAAGAGAAGACGGGGTACTGCTCAGAAGTAGGAGACTCGAAGGGGCAGTACAGGAGGCGCCTGGGCTGCAGCATTCCAGGCTGCTGCTCCAGCCCTGCCTTTCCCTAGCCAAGTGACCACAGGCCAGTCCTTCCACCCTTCTGGTGGCTTCCTTGCTCATAAAATAAGGGGGGGGGGAGGTAGAAGAAGTGACTTCATAGGTCCCTTTCAGCTCTTTGTTATTCTAAAGCAGACATGCGGGGCGTACAGACAGTGCCTGTTAATTGCCCACTGCTGTTGGTGCGTTGACCAGTGAAGAGCAGACGCTCCCTGCCTGGAGGGGTCTGCAGTCCTGGCCACTCCTGCCCCCCACTCCTGGTTGGGTGTCTGGAGTCAGTGGCCGCCTGGCGGGCAGAGCAGCCTGCAGGGGGCGCCAGTGTGCAAGGCTGGCCTCACCTGCCTGCAGGCCCCTCCCAGTCCAACCCAGCATCTCGGCCTCCTGTGCTTTGTCCCACAGAGAAGATGTAAGCCATCTGATGGTGACTCTTCCACAAAGCCACCCTCCAGTGTTTCAGTTTCCAGCCCGTGTGGGCTCCCATCCCTGAGACTCTGTCTTGGGGTCCTTTCCAGACCTCCAGGACAGGCCAGCATAGTGTCTGAAGGCTCCTGTCAGGGGTCTGGCTGAGAGCTCCGTTTCAGCCGGGCAGTCACTTTGCAGGCACTTACTGTGCACCCTAAGTACCCGTTAGACTTTTGCGAGGTGGGCATTCTTAGTCCCATTCTACACGTGGGTAAAGAAAGTGCCAGAAGCACACCTGAAGTCATACAGCCAGTCAGGGACAGAAGCGGAACTGGACCCCAGTCCCCTGGTGCCCTGCGCCCTCCTCAGAACCTGCTGCTACCTGGCGCCTCTGTTGGCCAGAAGGGTATTTGTACTGGGGGTGGGGTAGGGCCAGGTAGAAGGTAGAAGGCAGAAGGGTATTTGTACTGGGGGTGGGGTAGGGCCAGGTAGAAGGTAGAAGGCAGGTGGTGGGGAAACAAGATAAGAAGATGCCTTTTAGATGACTTGATCAGAGCCTCCTCCCCTGCAGAGTGAACAGTGGCTGGGTAATCTCCCCATTGTCATCTTATGGCTGAAAGCATCTGGAGACAGTTTCCAGGCCAGAGCTCTGTGGGTACTTGGGGTCTCCTGCTCCCCGCCTGTCACAGTGGGGCCAGGGGGCAGGGGTGTCCTTCTCCACCAGGCTGTCCCAGCCGGCCCTGGCTTCTCCTCTGTGGCCATCCCACCCACTGGTTTCCAGCCCATCACCCTCATAATTCACGAGAAAAGGCAGAGAGAACTCAGTTCGGTTTGATTTGCTCCACTTGGCGGCCCCAGGGGCTGGAGGCCCAAGCTCTTGGTTACAATGGCTCCTGGTGAGTGGGCGCCGCTGGTGCCCTGTAGGGCACACGGGCGTCTGTGAGCACCCCTTGGTTCGCAGCCCCGCAGTCCAGGCCAGCTTGAATCTCCTATGACAGGTCCCGGCCACGGGAGCCCGAGTTAGCGGATCGTGTCTCACATGAGGCTTCGCACCTCCCTCACCCCTCTAGACCAGAGGAAGCGGTGGTGACACTTTTAACTGGTCCCTTCCTCACTGCTCACCAAGCCCAAGAGATCAGGACATCAGGCTTGCAAAGTAAAAAGGAAGAAGAGAGAGAGAGCGCACGCCTACATGCTGTCTTGTTTCTAAAGCTCTAAATTATTAAGTGAGGACCCTGGGGTGTAAGCCGGGGCAGACGGGTTGCTCAATCCCTAAGGAGCCCTTCTAAGGTTTCCCCGGCACCCAGCCCAGAGTGTCACCCCGGAGAAGGAGCCACGCTGTGAAAAGGCTTCTTTGACGCTGCTGCCATGCCTGGTCTTTTTTTTTTTTTTTTAAAAATTTTTTTTTTTTTTTTAACCCCCCCGCCCCCACCCGTACAACTTGACTTATGGCGACCCCTATGCATTTCAGCAGCTGCGGCTTCATTTCAGAATCGGGTTAAGTAGCCCAGGGTTCAAAACGGAAAAGGTCAGAAGGGGGGCTGCAGGAAGGCGAGCCACACTTAATACAGCGCGTTCCCATGCGTGCCTCTGCAGCCTGGGGTTCACATGCATCCCCTCCCTGCAAACGTGGTGCCGCCATACACACACCGTGGCGCCTCTGCCTGATAAAAGGGGAGTTCAAAAACATGGTAGGTTGGCACACTGCGCCAGCTGCCCCACGCTTCCTCTCCCTGCAGCCCTCTTGAGAGCTGGTCGGAATGAGAGCTGTACAGGGGCAAGCAACTGTAGAGCCCCCTCTGTGTACCTAGGGGGCAGAGTGCTGAGGTGGGGCTTGAGGGACAGGAGTGCAGGTAGGCTCGAGGCCCCTTCTGTCCCTTCCCTCTGTCCCCGGCCCCCCCTCTGTCATCCTACTCTTTCTGGCTAGCACAGCTTTCAGGTACTCAGACCAGACGATCGACGTTTGTGGAGACCCCCATCCCTGCCTTCAAGGAGCCTCTGGCTTTGCGAGCCCCCTGCTTGTTGTCAGGCTCCCAACTGACCCCAAAGGGCTTGCTTGCAACAGTTTGTTCTCTGGACTTCGTGTTTTCCCCGTCTGCTGTACCCTCCCAGCGCCTCCTGGCTCCGGCCCCAGCGCCAGCCCCTGTCTGTCCCTGCAAACACAAGTCCGCTGTGTGTGCAGACAAAGCCATGCGTCGCAGTGGGGGCCGGGCCTGCAGAAGGGACATTTCCAGGGAACTCTGGGGGTGGCGGCTGGGAGGGCAGAGGCGACTGTCTGATAGCAGGGACTCAGCGTCACCGTCTAGGGGACTTGGCCGGGCCCCAGGGGCCAGTGGCTATGGGTGGTGACTGGGAGAGACAGCCAGGCTGGAAGAAATCTGCTGTGTGAGAAGTGTAGGAAACGGGCTGGAGAGGAGAGATAACAGCCCGTGCTCTGTGTGTCTGTGCGCGTCTGTGTCTGCCGGCGAGGGTGGCTGGAGCCAGGCGGTCTGAGGCCATATCTAGGGAGATTTTTGTCCTGGGTTGTGAAAGTGACCTATGGAGCCAGCAGCAGGGTTCAGGGCCTGGGAGAGAAGACATGTGGCCCTGCCCTCCCCTCCCCCTTGTCTTATGTTCCTGTCAATGTTCCTCCGTGTTCCCTCTTGCCAAAGAGCAGGAAGGGGGGAAGGGGGTGGCAAGAGGGAACATTCCTCAGGCAGTGCAAATGGTTAAGGCCTGGGTTTCAGTCTCGATTGTATCAGTAATTTGACATATGAACTTGGATACATCCCCTAATATTTCTGGCTCTCAGTCTTGTTGGCTGTAAAATGGGGAGTATTTATATCTGCCTTGCACATTGCTAAGGGTGGTCAGAAATCTCTGACGAAATAAGGACGTGAAAATAGTTTGTGAACTGTAAAGTCCCACATAAACGAAAGCAGTTGTGACGATTAGACCGGTTTGTGAATGCCAGGGCTGCTGAAGAAAGGCCGGGACTACAGGAACCTGGCGGGGAGCAGCAGGGAGGGGGGGAGTTATGGGGGAGTTTGGGGACAGTGGTAGGTCATAGCCCTGCCAAGAGTGGGCCCTGCAGGAGCTGGACCCGGGGCCGGAAGGGAGGCGGCAGAGGCTATCTGCGGGTGTGGGGCTTGGTCACAGGTTTGCCTGTGAAGGTGGCCTGGGTTGGGCACCCACTTCTCCCAGGAGACAGGAAAGCTGTGTGAAGCCCTTACCCATCAGGGGCTCTGGGCACTTGCCTGGCCTGGAGGCTAAAGTCCAACCGAGCACAGAGGAACAAGGGGGAACTCTGCTTTCCTTTCCTAACCTCCACTGCCCAGGACAGCCAGGTCACTCTGTCCCCTTACCCCCTCCCCATCCTGACCTGGAAATCAGCCGTCTCTGGTGTGGAAAGTGCGAGAAGGAGCTGGCAGGGCTGACAGGGCTGCTAGGCTGAGAGAAGCTGAGCTATTTAAAGCTCGCAGCAAGCACCCGGGGGGCATGAACACCACCCACCCCCAAGGCCCTCTTGGCATTCAGCTTTTCGTTCCTTGGCTGGATCCCAGGCCCTCGGGGCACCCGGAGGGCCACAGGTCAGATGCCAGGGGCTCTGGGAAGCTGCAGGCGGCAGCTCCTGGGGCTGGCATGGGAGAGCGGCTCCCCCTCACCTCAGGCTTGGGTTCCCTCCTGGGGCCTCCAGACTGAGTTGTCGGGGCCACACAGACTGCTTGGCTCCCTGTGGCTTGCAAACGGGGCTGGGGATGCATGGGGAGCTTAGAGGAGGAATGCCCGGCGCCTGTGGCCCAGGGCAGCTGCCGTACCCCTCCTCCATTGGCCACCACGCTGCCCAATTTGGGGAACCAGAACCAGCTGGGGCAGGATTGGGAAGTGGGGAGCTTTGCTGGGTACACGCTTCTCCCCTGCCTGGGCCCGCCTTCCCAGCACACCCCAGATTACAAAGGGTTTTCTCCTTTTTCCCCAGTTGACGTTCACCTGTCCCGTGTCCTAACCCGTTACTGAGTCACGCACTCACTGTGCTGCCCTCCTTCCCCAGGTCTAAAAGGCCACTCCATGCCTCGGCCCGGAAGAGGGAGGGGAAGGAAGCCTGTTAAGATACGAGTACCAGCTGGGAGAGCCTTAACTGAGCGGCTCCTGGGTGCCAGGCCTCAAACCAAAGCTGGTCTGCCCCACAGGCTGCAGCAGCGTGCTTTATGTATGGCGTGACTTGAACAGCTGCCGACTGCCCGGGAAGGACTGGCCATTATTCTGAGACTGCATCCTTCCTACTATCTTGGCATTAAATTGTCCTCTCTTTTATGAAATGATGGATGAAAACTCTTTTAAAAACATCCTTAACAAAATAAAACACTGGCAACCCTCAAATTTCACAGGTCCAAGAATTCCTGGAGCCCAGGCCCAGGGCCCTGGTTGGTATCCAAATCAGCGCAGGTCACCTGGGTACCCGGCTGTCCCCAGGCCCGGGCAGCCCTGGCCTACAAGGCCCCTTGGGTGGGAGAAATTGATGAGTGAGTGCGGTGCAGCGTGGAGAGCAGGGCCGGGGCACTCCCGAACCTGGGACTGCGGGTCTCAGCCCAGCACTAACGGGTGGCTTCACAGCTTGGGTCTCCAGCCCAGCCCAGCCTCCCCGCTCTGTTCTCTTGGCTGGAGATGCTTCCTCCCACTCGATGGGAATTCAGTGTCCCAGCTGCCTGCCCGCCACGGGCCGCCTGCGGCCGAGTGCAGCACGTTGACCCCTGCCCTCTTGAACGTTGACCTCAGTCACCAGGACGGCGCACACTCCCAGCTGCCCGACCCCCACTTGCTCCCGTGTGCCGGCTTGCACGCTCTCTCTCTTATGCACCCTCTGTGCGTCTTACATAGCTCCATGTGCGGACTGATCAGTGGCCTTTTCCACACCAGAGAGTCATTCATTCATTAGCTGAGCATCTGCTACATGCCAGGCAGCGTGCTAGTGGAAAAATGGGAGAGACCCTCTGCCGCCGTTGGGTTCCTCATAAGCTGACGGGCGACGCACACACATAAGCGGGGAACTGCCAACCGGTGTGCTGAGTGCTGTACTAGAGGCCTGAGCAGACCGCCTGAGCGGCTGGGCAAGGAAGAATGCACGGGCGGGGGGCACTGGAGGCTGGCGCTCAGAGGAAGGGACACTCAGTGGCTGGGTGGGAGCTTCCAGATGAACAAGTGTGTGTAGAGGGACATGTTCTAGGCAAACAGACGAGCATGCGTAAAGTAAAAAGCAGGAGAGAATCGTGTGCAAGGAAAACGGAGGTGGTGTTACTGGAGGGAAGCGCGCATTGGGGACAAGGGGGCTTGGAAGATAAGAAGCAAGAAAGAGGGACTCGGCATGTTTTCCTAAGGAGCCTGCAGGGGCCTCCTTTGTTTAACATGCATCAGGGTGCTTGGGCAGGGCAAGCGTGCGCGTGCATGTGTGTGTGTGTGTGTACAAACTCTCACATACATGCTCTGGGAAAGCCGCACCATCGTCCTCACTCTCAGAAGTGCTCGCCTCCAGTATCTCCCATCCTTCCTGATCACCAAACCCCAAAGAGACCAGCCCTCAGCCCTCAGCCGTTCGCTGTACTTGTGAGCATCAGGTTTACACACTGACTGGCTCTGGCACAGGTTTACACACTGACTGGCTCTGCCTTCAGTTCCTTAGACCTTGGGGTGGATCTCTTTTCTCTTATCTTTCCTTCACTTCTTCCTTCTTCGCTGCCTCCTTCCTCCTTTTCCTCCCTCCCTCTCTTTTATGATTAAACCTCACAGAAATGCAGAAAGAGCTCATAGATTATTGATATTCTCATTCTTGCAGGGCTCCAAACCTGAACTCAGCTATGGCTGCTTTAAGTAACTACAGAATTAGGAACATAACTTGCAAAAAGCAAAAGCTGACTTGCCCTTTCATGAAGTGGTCTTGATGCACCCTGAAGCCCCTCCACTGCTGCCCGCCCTCCGGGGGGGCTCCAGGCACCTCCAGGCGGGGAGGGCGGAGGATTTCCCCCCGTGCACACATCCACCACCTGCAGAAACCCGTCCCCCGCAGATAGCTCACGTTCCTCTGAAATGGACAAGGAGCCTGGCCCAATCATCAGGTCATCAAGGAGAGTAAAAGGCTTTCAAAAGCGAGCATCCCCAAAATCCAAACTCAGGGGGAGGAACTGGGGCGGTTCTGAAGAGACTGCCTGGGACTCAGAACCAGGCTGTGGTTCATTGGCTTTGCCATGAACTAGCTGTGATCTCGGTGTCCACATCAGGGGCAGCTGCCCTTTACCAAGTTTCTACCGTGTACCTTGGCCACACCTGGGAGCTCTGGACATGCCAGGGCCCAGGCCGCACCCCTGGCCAATTGAATCAACATCTCTGGGGGGTGGGGCCCGAGCACCAGCATTGTTCAGCTTTCCCCAGGTGAGCCCACCTTGCAGTCAAGCTTGAGAACCATAGCCCCGGGCATCGCACTTAGAAGTTATGGGTTAAGATCATTCTCACAGCAACCCTGCCAGCTTTTATGAATGAAGAAGCTGAGGCTCAGAGAGTTTGAATAGCTTATTCATGATCTTTGAGGTTCTCCCTTGTTCTAAAGCCTGTTCCTCCTTTGCAGGACTGGATGTACCTGTGCAAACACCACACAGCATGGGGGGGGGCGAGGAAATGAGTGAGCAAGTTGATGTAGGCTGGAGAGAAGGGGAGTTTCTGGTGTTTGGGAGGGGCTGCAGGCTTAAGGTCTCTCTCCAGCCCGCCTCACGGGGCAGAATTGACCCCCGATACTGGGGACTGGAGGGCCATCTGGCTCTGCTTGAACCTAATACTTGAGCAGATACTTACAGGGCCTCCCGGGCCCAGCAGTGAGCATCGTAAGAGCCTAGCTAGACTCAGGAGCTATGTTCCTGCCTCAGTTCGAATCCCAGCTCCAGAGCTCACAGGCCAGGCGACTTTGGACAAGGGACCTGATGGTTTTCTCTCTGGTTCCTCATCTGCATGATGGGGATGATGGTAGAGTCGTTATGAGAATAAAATGAGACACTGCATGGAAGGATTTAAAGCAGTGCCCGGCACATAGTAGACACTCAATAAATCCCAGATGTGCTAAGGATTACTGCTGTCATTATGCAGTCTTCCAGTGCTGAGCAGGAACTAGAGGGGCGTGGGCCTGAATCAGTGCAAGGTGCCATCCTAAGTCAGTGTTTCTCCTTTGACCTTACCTACTCTTAGCTAGAAGATCAGAATTCCTGGGGCAGAGAGTCCAAGCCTGGAACGTTGAAGGGAGAGGAAGGACCCAGCCCAGCTGTCTTCCCTCCTCGGCCTCACCCCAAACCAGCCCAAGGGGCCTTTCCTCCTCTCTCCACCATGACCATTGCCACCTCCACCCCACAACCACTGACTCTATAAAAGCCTTCTTCTGGGGGCAGGGGGTGGACTGGATGACCTGGAGTCCCTTTCCTCCCTGCACTGCAGTAAATCTCCCTTCTCGCACCCTGTCAGTCTGTGTCCTGCTGGGGACCACAGCCCATCCATATGGTTCAGCCAGCAGCCTGGGAGGGGCCCTGGAGATGGGACTTTGTTTGGGGGGCCTCCAGACCATTGAAGCAGAGGCGGGGCTGGGGTCAGGATAACAGCAGGACTTTTCACTGGCTCTCCGGCAGCAGCTGTGAGGGCTGCCAGCAAGAGACAGATGCTTGAGATCTGCCCCCATCCCGGTCCTTACTGTTTGTGAGGGGTGGGCAGAGGAGGGGGACCCAGGTGGCATGGACTGTGGCCACATCGGTTCACATCTTAAGTATCAAAAGGAAGGAAGGAAAGGAGAGAAGGGGCCCATATCTCTCAGAAAAGCAAAACTGTGAGGCTTTTCCCAGGTCATTATCTCTCTACAGGGTGGTTTTATACTTGGGGCTGTGCAGCCTAACTCCAGCCCTTAGATGCCTCCACTCAAGGGGCCTTAAACACAGCTGCCCCCAAACCAGGTGTGGCAACAAGAGATCACGATAAGCCCCTCTGTTCTCCTCTCCTCTCCTGGTTGAGTTCTCTCCCTCCTGGGAAGGAAGAAGGGGCGGGGCGGGGGGGGGAGGAGTGTCTGTGTGTGTGCGCATGTATGCATGCACATACGTGTGTGTGCGAGTGTTTACACACGTGTGTGTTCATGCTTGTATGTGTGTCTGTGTTGCCACGTTACGCATTCCATCTCCCAGGCAGCATGCGTCTGGCTGCACGCTGTCTGGCTGTCTGCTTTTCTCCCAAAGAACGGTTTGCAGTTTAGATGAAGGTCTCCCGCTATAAATGGTATTTCCTCTGTCCCCACCCCCGCTCCCTCCACCGTCTCCCACTCCCCACACACTGCCCTGGAGGGGCTTGGCAAAGCAGAAAGGTTGGGGAAGCTGAGGGCTGGGAGGCCCGCTTGCGTGCTTTGGGATATTTGTCTTGATCACCTCTCCTGAAGGGGAGGATCTCAGCAGGTGAGGGGAGAGCCAGACCCTCCTGCTCCTGCACGTGACATGCTGCTCTGGGAAAGCAGCTTCTTGGACCTTGAGCCAGGAGCTCCCCCTTTGCAAAATCTCCAAGTGATAACACCCACAGGGGACAACTGGATGCCTGACCGTCTGACCTTTAGGTTGGGGAGGAGAAACCTGAGTTGCTTTGCTTTTTTTTTAATATAAATTTATTTATTTATTTATTTATTATTTATTTATTTATGGCTGTGCTGGGTCTTCGTTGCTGTACGCGGGCTTTCTCTAGTTGTGGTGAGCCAGGGCTGCTCTTCGTTGCGGTGCGCGGGCTTCTCATTGCAGTGGCTTCTCATGTTGCAGAGCACGGGCTTCAGGCGCATGGGCTCAGTAGTTGTGGCGCACGGGCTTAGTTGCTCTGCGGCAGGTGGGATCTTCCCGGACCAGGGCTCGAACCCGTGTCCCCTACATTGGCAGGTGGATTCTTAACCACTGCACCACCAGGGAAGTCCCAAACCTGAGTTTTTAACTTCTGTCTCTTTCCAGGAGGAAGGTCAGAAAGGTTTGGAACCTGCTCAGTTACCAGGGCACCCTGACATTGGGGACAGAGCCTCACTCTGAGGACCTCATGTATAAACCACATTTCTGCCCCCTGAGGAGGGACAGACACCAAGGCTTCAGCCAGGACTCAGGATGCTGAGTTCTAGGTCCTGCTCTGCCCCATACTCTTAAGAAGAGTGAGTGAGCTGTCACTCCTCCCTGGCCTCAGTGTCCTTGCCTGTAAATCAACATCAGTGCCAGTAGTAAGTCCTGGGACCGTGTTCCTCCCATTTTCCTGAGCATCTCAGGACCACGCCTGGAGCACTTCTGCCCTGCCTGCCTGCACACCTGCCCTTCCGTGACCATGTTGCCAGGAAGAATTCATGGAGCTGAAGGAGGTCAGGGGGAGCAATGGGAACAGCCAGAAAGTACAGCGATAGCCTTTGTAGATAAGATTTCTGAGTCTGGGAGAGGCAGAGCTGTGACTGCAATAGGGATAGAATGTAGATCTCATCACCATCACCGTAAATCCCGGAACAGAGAGGCTCAGGGGTCGCCCTTGGACAGGTCACTATAGGAAAATTAAAAGGAAACACTTGTTCTGTCGCACAGGATGGGGATGAACTCATCATTTCCCAGGAGGTGCAGGCCCAAAGTGGACACGGCTGCTAGGAAGGCTGAGATAAATGCAAGCATGATGCCTTCAGGATAGACCGTGAAGGAGCCTGGATAGTGATGCCAAGAGAGCCCCCTGCCCACCCTCTCACAGTAGGCCCCTCAGCCTGGGAGACCCTGGGCAGACTCAGGAGGACATGCGCTGGGCTGAGCATGGCAGAGGTGGCAGGGAGTGGGTGTGTGCATGCGGGGGTGGGGGGGGTGCTTCTGGGCTGCAGACCCTCGTCCTCCCACAGCAGGGTCACGTGGACCTTCCCTCCATTACTTCTGCAGCCCCTTCCTTAGCAGGGAGTACTGAACCAGTGAGAAGCCCCAGATCATTTTCTTTGGGTTTGGAGATATGTTCACTGGGTTTTATTTTCTTATAATGTGGTAGGTGATAGCGTGGAGTAGAGGGTCCAGCAGGCCTGGGTTCAAATCCCAACTCTCCTTTACTAGTTGTCTGATCTTGGATGAATTTCTGAGTCTCTTTAAGCCTCAGTTTCCTTGCTGGTAAAGTGGGGATGGTAATAATACTCCATAGGGTCCCTGGGGGATTAAATGAGGTAATATATGTAACGGGCTTAGTATAGTACTGACCCTCAGTACCTGTTCATAATGCCGGCAGTGACTCATCTGGGTTTTGCTTGGGGTGATGCTGAAAACTCGGCTTCTGTGCACCTGTGCACCGGTGCCGAGTTCAATCTCAGAGTTTTGGGTGAAGTAGAAAAGAATAGCTTTATTGCTTTGCCAGGCAAAGGAGAACAGGGCAGGCTAATGCCCTCAAAACTGTGTGTCTCAAGCTGGGGGGATTTGGGGAGGAGTTTTATAGCAGTGGTTCAAGGGCAGGGATGTTGATAAGGATCAGGTGTGCGCAGGGCTGGCGTTCCTTTAATCTGGGCTCCTGATCAGGTGGTCTCCTGATGAGCTTTTCTGGTTCTTGAGGTTATCAAAGCTGTGACCTTCTCTCTGGAATGAAGGAAGCTTCATCAGGTCATCAATGTCTTCCATTTGTTGGGGGTTTTAGTTCTATAGAAGAGCTCAAAGATATTGTTATAGTATCCCTTGAGCTGGAACCAGGACCCCGCCCCAAAGCTGCACTATTGTCTCTTAACTGCTCTTCCCTTGTCTCTACATCCCCTCCCATTCCTTATTAGCAACTGTTTGAACCTGCCCTTTGGAACGCAGGGAAAGTCATGGAGGCTGGAGTCTGTTCCCTACAAACAAGAAATGGGGGACACAGAAGGGCTTCCATGCCCAGAAGTCCCACAGGGTCCTGCTTGGTTTCAGGGGTAATAGTGAAAAGAATTTGTGTTTGCATTCAATTTATCTCATGTGCATTAATACCATGGGTCTAGCCCCATGTGAAGGACTGTGGAGATACAATCAAATATAAATCAGGGTTGTACCATGTTCATGGATTGAAAGACTCAGTATTGCTAAAATGTCAGTTCTTCCCAAATTGATCTATAGATTCAACACAGTCCCAGTCAAAATCCCAGCAGGCCTTTTAGTAGAAACTGACAAGCTGATTCCAAAATGTACCTGGAATCGCAAAGAACCTGAAATATCCAAAGAGGTCTTGAGAAAGACGAACAACACTGGAAGTATAGATCAAGGACTGATTTTTGCTGTCAAGAAGCTTAAAGCTCTGTTGGGAAGACTAGACATTATAGTGAGAGACCCAGTAGACTGTAGGGCAGTGTTTGAGTGTAGATGCTAGAGCCTGACCCCTGGGCTTCCAATGTCAGCTTTGCCTCTACAAGCTCATGACCTTGGGCAGGATACTTTTATCCTCCCTGTGGCCTAGATTTCTCTTCCGTTAAATGCGGGTAATGACAGTGCCACTGCCATGGGGCTGTTGTAAGGTTAAACGCAATCTACTGATAAGGTACATTCCACCAACAGAACACCAAGATCTGTCTTGTTGCTTGGGTTGAGTTAGAACTCCTAATCTGGTAGGGAAAATAAGACACATATACACATGGCTGTATCTGGTGAGAGCCCTGGGACTGGGACACTCAGTGATGCTCCAGGGGATTCAGAGGGCAAGAAAGTCTTCAGCTGGGTTGGCAGCAGACCATGCAATGACAAAGCAGAACCGGGTATAGTTCGCATCTGTGAAACTCCTTCAGTGCCCAGGGCTGTCTCCTAGATGTCTGGGAGGGGACAGAAATGGAATGAAGGCAGTTCCTGCCTCAAGGGTCTCGTGGTCCTGTGGAAGAGGTGAGCCTTGAAGGATGAGCCACCTTTCCCAAGGGTGAAAGGCTGAAGCTAAGGACCTGAGGCCTGGGAGTCCAGCCCCTCCCTTTCCGAGACCCAGACTGGGGAAGTAGCTTGCCCAGGGTCACTTGGCCAGAAGTTAAATATAGAGGAAGTTTTAAGCCCACGGGGACAGTGAACAAAGATCTCATGGCGAGGGGGAACTGCGAAGGTGTTGCTCATGGCCTTAGGAGTAGAAGGCTCCTTCTGGAACCCTGAGTTCATGGAGGTTGTTGTGGGGAAGGGACGACCCACAGGCTTGAGTCACCAAGGGGCAGGCTGCCAAGTCCCACAGGACACCCCGCAGAGCCCTTCGGCCTGGGCCCAG
>NW_020174429.1:1410747-1447243 GCF_003031525.2 Neophocaena asiaeorientalis asiaeorientalis
CACCCCCATACACACACCCCACCAGGCCTGGAGACGTTTCCTGAAAGACCGAGAAAGCACCGGGAGCTGGAGGGGCGGGCTCAGCCGCCAGAGGCCGGGGCCAGCTCTCTCCAGAGAGGCCCCGGGGAGGGGAGGACGTGACCGGCAGCTCTCTTTCTCCAAGGCCAGGGATTTCAGAGGAATGCAGCCAACTCTGGCTCTGAAGTTCTCACTCCAGACCCCACCCGGCGGGAGCCCAGGGCGCCTCCAGTCACTACCCTGGAAGTCAGAGAGGCATGTCACAGGCCCCATCTGTGTGGGGGAACACGTCCTCCCGGTGGCTCTGTGGGCCAGCCCACCTGCTGGTGTCCCCAGTGTCCCTTCTCCTGCCACAGGGCCTGAGCCTTCCCGATCTCTGTTCCCCTGTGTCCCCACACCTGTCTACCTGCACACACCATCTGCCCAGGAGAGCCGTGGCTACTGGAACAGCCTCCCAGGAATGTCACGTCTCTGAGGTCGCGAGCAGATGAGGGGGGGAAGGGGAGAGCAGTGCACGCCCTTTACAATGGCTCAAGCCAGGAGAGCGGGTGACACCAAGCCATCTTCCGGTAACCCTGCAGCTTTCTGCCTCGCCAGCCGATCAGACTGTGAGAGCCACGCTCTGGACCGATAAGGAAGCTGAGGCCAGAGAGGGGTGAGGAGGTGCCGAAGGCCATATACCGAGAGGCAGACCTGGGTCTAGGATCTAGGTCTGAGGCCAGTGCTTTCAAGCTATTTTTGCCGTTTTGTTTCATTTCCTTCTGTAGGAGAAAGACAAGTTCTGGACAAACTGTCAGGGCCACAGTCAGGGCCCCTGGAGACCCAGAGAAAAGAGGAGAGTGGCCAGGTCCCAGAGACAGGCTCCCTACCCACGCCACCCCTATGCTAGGTGGAAGCTGCCACCTCCCAGCCCCGCCCTGAGGGTCTCCTCTTCTGTAAAGCAAACAGTTGCAGACAGGAATGCGCTGTGGCTCACCCAGATCGCCGGAGGACAGGCACTTTAATCCCAGCATCTTCCCATCCTCCCCAGAGCCTGTCACTGAATTCACCGTAGCTTTTATCGTCGGGGCTTTGTTTTCCTTGAGCTGCTCTGTTGAGTGTCTTCCCCGGGTCCAGTTGACCCTGTTTGTATTCCATCCATTTTTCCAGATTTCCTGGAATCCTCTCTCCTTGGAGCCTGATCTATGCCCTCCCTGGGCACTTGGCTTTTGCTACCTGGTGTTCTTAGCTTCATTTCGTGGGTCTGCTCCTGTCCCTCTAACAAAAGTTTAGGCAACTTCATTCGTAAAACATTCGATGAATATTTATTAAGGGCCTACTGTGTACCAGGCACTGGGCTGGGCCCCGGGTTCTGGTGGCATTCAGCGGTGAACAAAACAGTCTACACAGCTTGCTCTCGTGGAGTCATATTCTAGTGAGGAGGGAGATGAAGAGCATCCAGACAATAGGTCAGTCAGTAAGTAAATTAGGATAAGACTGTGGAAGAAGATGAAGCCAGGCGTGTTGGGGCACAGTTTTAAATAGGGCGATTGGGAAAGAGCTCACTGAGGTGACCTTTGGATAGACCTGAAGGAGTGAGCCATGTGGCACCAGAGGAACATCCTAGACAAAGGGAAACAGCAGTGCAAAGGCCCTGAGGCCAGAGTGTACCTACCCCATGGGGGCCAGGGGTCAGGGGTGGGGCGGGGGCCGGGGAGCTGGCGGGGTGGGTGGAGGGAGGGATTGTGGGAGGAGATGAGGTCAGAGCCATGGCAGGGCCCACCTTGTGCAGGATCTGCAGGCTGTCGTGAGGACGTCGCATCTACCCTGAGTGGGATGGGACACCTCAGAGGGTTTTGCACAGGAAGTACAAGATCTGGCTTAGATTTTAATGGGACCACTCCGGCTGCCAGGCTGCAGGTAGCCTGAAAGGGTGAGGTGGACCCAGGGAGGCCAGCTTGAAGGCTTTAGGAAGAGGCTTTAGGAAGAGACAGGGCAGAATCTGGAGCAAATTTGAAAGAAGAGCTAACGGGATTCACTGAAGGACTGAATGTGGGTGCAAGAGAAAATGTTGGCGTCAAGGATGATCCAAGGTCTGGGGCCTGGGCAACTGGAAGAGGGGGTGGCCGCTCACTGAGATGGGAACGATCACGTGGGAGCAGCGTGTGGAGGACAGGACCGGGAGTTCACTGTTAGGCACAGAATGTTTGAAACGCAGAACAGAAAGTGGTCGTGTGGAGTGGGTGGTTGGAGTCCTAGGTACAGCGATCTGGACAGCAATAAGCCTCTGAGAGCCATTCAGTGGCATCTGAAACCACGAGGCTGGATGAAATCTTAAGATAATGAAGATAAATGGTTTAAAAGGCCACTTGCTTTGGAGCAGAAGCTGTGTTTTTAATTATCCAGAGTCATGAATGGGTGGCCGATGACTAATGGGCTAGCTACCCCCATAGCATGGCAGGCTGGGCCCCTGCACCTCTCCCCAGGATCCTCTCCCAGGCTAGCAGGGCACCAGGACGCAATTAATTATGCTTGTAAATGAGGAGGCTTCTGCGAAGGAGAAACAGGGAGGGGCAGGCTGCAGCCCCATCACCTCTGAACCTCTTGACATTTCATGGGAAAACGGTGTCATTTTAGCATTTCGTTCCTTGGTGAGGCTTAAATTTCAGCTTCCGGAAAACTGACAGAGAGCTTGGGATGGGCGCCTAGGGCTATCTTTGCTCCCTGCGGCTTTATATAACTCAGACCTTTCCCCCACAGCCATCCACAACTCCGGCTTCTGTAGGTGGTGCCAATGAGATTAAGTATTTAGCGCCCACTATATTTTGTGCGCGGTATTTCTGACAAAATGTTTCCTGCCTCCACGACGATCTCTCAGTAAACAGAATACCTTGGAGGAGGGTGGCATACTGCGTGGCACAGGCTCCAGTGGGCTGCTTACCTACCCCCTCCCTCCCCTTTTTCTTGTTAACCATTAGCCTGGCTGAAGTTCCTCTTCAATGATCTAGTTTTCCCTAAAAATCACTCCCAAATACTTCTTTGAGGTCACCATGTAAATGCCTAAGCAGGAATAATGGAGAAGTTCAAACTGTCAGCCTGGGGACTTCCCTGGAGGTCCAGTGGTTAAGACTCCGTGCTTCCAACGCAAGGGGCACACGTTTGATCCCTGGTCGGGGGACCAAGATCCCACATGCAGCACGGCGCAGCCAAAAAATAAAAACAGAAACAAAAAAAAGTCAGCCTGCCCCAATTTTATTAGATTTGAGTGCCATTAGGTCCAGTCATTTCCCCAGGAAAATGGGGAAGGGTTTTTAGGAAGAACCTGATTTCAGGACAGCCAGTGCCCAGCTTGCGGGAACTGTGAGGGCGCGGCCCAGCCTTACAGATAAGAAGCCTCAGAGGGTCTCCCAGCCACCCATGCCTGCACAGGACTGGCAGTGGGACACCAGAAATGGAGCACAATTGAGTTGGGGGTCCCCCTCTGCTCCTATTACCTTCTCTCCTGCTCTGTGGAAGATTTCATCACCATCACCATCTCGTACCACCTCTGGATCCTTTGGGCCTACTGACAAGGGGCCAAAGGATGACTTTCAGCCCCCCACAGAAGTGCCACAGGGGTGCCCGCTCTAACCCCTAGCTCAGCTTCTGCTCCCCACTCCTTCCTCATAGAGATACACGGACAATACTGCTCTCATTTGTTTTTTTAAAATATGCTGCATTTTTAAAAATAAATTTACTTATTTATTTATTCAGTTTGGACTGCGTTCTGTCTTTGTTGCTGTGCACGGGTTTTCTCTAGTTGCGGCAAGCAGGGGCTGCTCTTGGTTGCAGTGTGAGGGCTTCTCATTGTGGTGGCATCTGTTGTTGCGGAGCACGGGCTCTAGGCGTGTGGGCTTCAGTAGTTGTGGCTCGCGGGCTCTAGAGCACAGGCTCAGTAGTTGTGGCACGTGGGCTCAGTAGTTGTGGTTCACGGGCTCTAGAGCACAGGCTTAGTAGTTGTGGCGCATGGGCTTAGTTGCTCCGCGGCATGTGGGATCTTCCCTGACCAGGGCTCAAACCCGTGTCCCCTGCATTGGCAGGCAGATTCTTAACCACTGCGCCACCAGGGAAGCCCCTGCTCTTATTTTTTGCTGCTCCCTCAACAGATTCATTCCTCCCAGCCCGGCACAAAGCTGAAGGCCAGAGTGAGCTTGTAAACAGTCTAAAGTCGTGTCGGGCAAGGAATCAGCCAGCATTCTAGCACAGACTGATGGAAAGACGGAACAAGCGGGAAGAGCCAGAGCTAAGGCATCAGCTAAACTCCCACCCAGCAAATGCAGGCTCCCCAAAAAGGCCTCCGCAAGTGGGGGAAGAGCCTTAGACCAGCAGGGGTGAGCTTTGGCTGGTGGTTCCAGAGATGAGGACTCTGGCATAGCCAGGGGGCTGACTTTTCAGTAGTCAACTGCTTGGGGTAGTGGGTAGAGAGAAAACTTGGAAGCAAAGGGAAGTTTGGGGACATTCTTCCCAGAATAGCTTTAAAAATAGGACAGCTTTACAAACCACCTAGGACGATTGAAAGCAGGTGGGATTGAAGCAGATGCCCTCTGGAGATGCCTGTCAGACCCAGAGTTTGTCAGAACTCTGTAGGTTTTCCTGATTGTTCAGTAGATCTCAGAACGCAGCTTAAGACATCCCTTCCCCCAGGCCCCCTGAGTACACTTCGTGAGAGTCAGTATCTGCCAGAAAACAGGCCCGCAAACACCTGTGGAGGGAGGGATGGAGGGAAGGGAGAAGGGAGGGAGGGAGGGATGGATGGAGGGATGGATGGTTGTAGACTCTAAGAGTCCTATGTGGGGATCCATGACAGAGACCACAGAAATACAAATGGTTAGTTTTTTGTTTTGGGGGGGAGGTTTTTTGCGGTACGCGGGCTTCTCACTGTTGTGGCCTCTCCCATTGAGGAGCACAGGCTCCGGATGCGCAGGCCCAGCGGCCATGGCGCACGGGCCCAGCCGCTCCGCGTCATGTGGGATCTTCCCGGACCGGGACACGAACCTGTGTCCCCTGCATCGGCAGGTGGACTCTCAACCACTGCGCCACCAGGGAAGCCTGACAAGTGGTTAGTTTTGCCTTCACTTCCTGTGTTGGCTTTACCTGATGTTACTTTCACGTTAGGAAGAAGCCATGTTTTGGAAGCAGTTGGCATTACTCCAGGCCAGGTATTTTGATCCTCAGGCTGGTGAGGTTGCCTTCTCCTTGAAGGACGGCATATCCAACCAGGACTTAGGTGCTGGAGGGTGGCCCATCTGCGGCCCTAAGAGCCTGGGTAATCGCCATTCTCTGCCAGCGTCCCTGTGGCCCTTTGCTTCTTCCCCAACCTCATTTCTCCAAGGTCTTCAAATCCCTTGGGTTATAATAACTTGCAGTTGGTGAGAAATGGGCCGTCTCACGGGCCACCACAGACGCAAGCCTGTATATCACCTTTTCATTCAGCCAGGATTGTTGTAGGGACTCCCCAGATTAAAAGAAGCTTGCAGTGAATTCTTCCATTTCATGAAGATGTTTGTTGGGAGGGAAAAAAATCACTTCTTAGTTTTATTTATTTATTTAAGTTTCTTAAAATGGCTTATAAAGAGGTGCTTGTATTCTCTGAACTCTTTCAAACATGTGGGTTGCATTTTCCCCAGGAGCTTACTAAGCTGGGGGGTTCCAGAATGGGGTTCCGCACTTGAGTATGCACCCCTTCTTTTTTGTCACTTGCTTGATGACTCAGAATTCTGTGTGTGGAAGAACTTCAGACGCTCTCTCTTTGTGTAAGAGTTTAATGCTTATGGAAAATGGAATTATTTTCCCCCAAAAAGGAAGGAACCTTAACCATCCATGCCTTGGGAAAGACAACTTCTTTGCCATCCACAGAACTAAGCCCGGCACCATCTATCACGCGCTGGTGCTGGAATGGCAGGCTTAGGGCAAAGGAGGGAAACACCTACTGAGGGACCACTTTTGAAAATGGCAAACATTTCCACACTCGGCCTTTTTTTTTAGCCTTTGGATCAGTGAGGGTTTATGCACAGGAAGAGGGGACTTGCTGGAGGTGGTTGGAACAGAAAGCAGCTTATCAACGTGCACATTATCCTAAGGAAGCGACCATATCTGACCTTGCAGTGATGCCCATGCATCCTGCCCTGCACACTTGAACATGTGTACCCCGCAGCCACCCCGAGGCTGACTGGGGAGCAGGACCTAGAATTAGAACAGGCTGACCTCTCTCACGTACTCGTGGCTTCGGGAATATTCGTAAGTGCTCTCGAGATACTTTTGCAATGGGAATTCTGAGTTAGAGACCTACAGCTTCCTTAGGGCCATCCTTTACACCGTCCAAGCTTTTCTCTGACAGCTGGAGTCAGATGTGCCCAGCCCAGAGTAAAAGGGCCATGTCAGCAGCCTGCACCGACAGCCTTCCTGGCCTGGGTCGCCGATATCCTTGTCACAGTCCCCCATAGACTCCAGGGCCTCCTGTGGTCAGTCACCCTATAGCTGATTTCCCATGGTACTACCCCTAATTTTCTAAACTATCCCTAATTTTCTTCCCTTCAGATCCCACCTGTCTTAAGTCTGTTTCTTCTCATAGAAGGGCACGTTTCTCATAGTTGAACTGTGCCAGTGTGATTTGTAGTGAATGTTTTACCCTGTGGTTTGACTGGGGGGTTGCTGGAGAAACAAAGTCTTATCCTAAAGGTGCAGTGTGGATGGGGTGCCCTCAGGCACCATGCATGCTGGTTGCAGGGGAAATGCTGTAAGGCACAGAGGGGCCTTTGGGCTCACTCCACAGAGGCCCATGCTTCTAGGTCTGCAGCCGTCCTCTACCCCATGGGACAGCATTCAGGCATCTGGATCTCACAGTATCTATGACAGGTAGTAGGGCATGTTGTATGAACCCATTCTCCAGATGGGGCTCAGCAAGGCCAGGTGATTGCCCAAGCTCACACAATGCTCTCTGCACTCTCCTTGGATGTTTGCTAAGGAAGCACAGCCTTCTATGGCGGGCAGAGCCGGTGGCCTGTGAAGGGACACAACACCAGGCCCTCTGCACTCCTCTCACACAGTCAGAACATCACATGTCACCTGGGTAACCCTGCCTCTGCCTGCAGCAGAGCCAGCGCCACCAAGGGCTGGCGCGGCGGGGAGGAGGTGCCAGACACGACTGGTACCGCCGGCTTCCTGCCCTTTCTTTCTGCAGACCTGTGAGCAAGCTGGCGTTATTTTTATCTGGGGACACAGGCGTGGGAAATACTTGTCAGTGTCATCTGGTAAACGCAGTTGAATTATCTGTTGTCCAAGGCACCCCCAAATAAGTAGTGTTAAGTGTGCCAAGCTGTTCACATTTAAAAATACGGTCAGACTGATGAAAGGTAATTTGCTCACAGAGCTGACATCACAACCCAAGCACAGAGCTGTCAGTGCCAGAGCCCAAGCTTTATTTTTACCCTCTTGGGGTTTTGAACCCCCCCCCCATGCTTTTCTTTAAACCATCACTCTGTATCTATAATCCGCAAGAGGGGACATGGCCGCAGTCTGCGGACTGGGTGCAGGGGCAGGTTATACACGCCGCTGCGGTGTCTGCTGAGTTACCGCCAGCTCCGTTCTGAGCCCAGTGAAGTAGCTGCTTGGCGCGCAGGTGTGTGTCCTAGGCAGCCCCTAGAAGGTTTCTAAAGACAGTTGCAGGGGTGCCCCCTCACAGGCCTTACACTAGATGGAACCCCTCACTGCTTTGTTTCCCAGTGTTATTCAAGGACCTCTGCATCTTGCTGGGTCCTAATAAGTTGCCCCAGTGGGGGCAGGAGTGCGCAAGGGATCGCTCCAGGCAGTGGCTCTCAGCTGGGGGTGATTTTGCCCCCAGCAGACGTTTGGAAATGTTGAAATATTTTTGGTTTCTACAGCTATGAGTGAGGGTGGGGACTGCGACCGGCCTCGAGTGGGTAGAGACCTACAATGCACAAGATACCCCCTGCAAAAAAGAATAATCCAGTCCAGAATGTCCAGTGTGCTGAGATTAGGCAAGCCCACTCTAGCAGATGGCGCCTCCTCCACCATCCAGCATGTGGCTTGACAGGAGGCGCCGGGTCAGCTGGACCACAGGTGGGGAAAGTGACCAGTGGTGGCCAGCAGCTCTTGATCACGTGAATCAATTCAGGAAGGGTCTATTGAGCCAACTACCTTGTGCAAGGTCAGGACCAAGATGGACTTTAAGGGGCTGGTGGACCATTGCTGGTCCATCCATGAGGACCCACCACCCAGTCTTGTAGAGCACCCTCAGCTCACCAGCTGATTCACCACCACTCAGGGGCCTGATGGACAAGTATACTCGGCTTCATTTTGCGGATGACCAAACTGAGGCCCAATGAGGTGAATAACTTGCCCAAAGACACATAGCCCCAAAATGGCAAGTCTTCTGGTCTTCCCGCTAGATGATTTCTTAGTAAGGACAACATACCCCTTCTGATCTCAGAGGTCCCTCTTCTGTCTTGGGTCATGTTGGATCCCGTATTGATGAGGAATCATTCCTTCCCTCCATCCACCTTAATATGAATGGAAACATGAATAAGGGCAGGATGAGCTTCCCATCTTAGCATCTACCGTTTTCCCTAGGAAACTCCCCTTTCTAGGGTGGCCAAGGGGTGGGAATTCAGACAGATCACACCTGCCATGGAGGTCCTTGGGACCTAACTGGGGAAGGCCAAGGAAGCGAGGAAGGGCCCATCACCCACTGAGTCTCTCCCTGGCCAGGCAGTTTTCATTCTTGCTGTGTCTAGCCCTGTTACCCTTTCCCGCACGGAGAATGTGAGACTGTGGGAGGTCTTGGGGTTTGCCGAGGTCTGAGGGCTGGGTAGGTGTCTGATGATCCAGGCCTGTCTGGCTTAGAGGCCATGGTGCATACTCTTGACACACCAGTGGTTTTCAAACATTTTTAGCAGCAGAGTTATTTTTTCCAAACTCGATTTCGGGCATATCCTCCACCATGTGAAACAGATCCAGTGGAGGGGCTCTGCCTGAAACCAAGGCGTTCAGAGCCTGCCCACCCGACCCCCGTCACCCACCCCCAGAGCTGGCCCGAGGCTCCTTGGAACACATGAGGCCCCATCTGGTCTGCGGCCTGGAGCTCTCGGCTCATCGAGAGAGCCTGAGTGCTTCCTTTGGGGCCACCCCAACCCCTGCAGTGCTGAGCACAGAGCAGACATCAAGTCCAGATGGGTAGGACCAAAGGGAATGGCATGTCGCAACAGCGGGGCCTGTTCAGACAGAGCCCGATGCAAACAGCTTCCATCCAACAGCTTCCATCCACATCTTTGCAAAAGATACCGGGCATGACGATCGCTTCCACATCCGTATCTCCATACGGTCTCCAGAGGTAGGGCAGGAGCCAGGATCCCCATTTCACAGATGCAAATTTTGTCCTTCCCTGCGCCCACTGCACCTCAAGGCCTTCTCCTCTGCCCCAGCTCTCGCTGCGTGCCCCACCTATAGCTGTTGCTTAACTGTCGTCTGGTAAACATTTCGGGATACAGATTGATAAAAGATGTGTGCCCCTCCAACCATCACAGCTTCCCTGAGGGATAATGCCCCATAAATGTTAATGTGACTTTCGAAGACTTCATCTGTGGCAAAGTTCAAAGTCGCGGGTGGATTTGGGCTTCAGGCTGAGTCATTCTGGAATCCCCATTATAGGCCAAATCTTTTCGTGAGCAATTCAAGGGGTTTTCTCAAATTCTATAAATAGTTTAATAATGCCTGTGTGATCATCTATTTTTATCGCTAGCCTTCCAGACAGTTTCACAAGTAATGTGGCTGCTCACTGAAAGCAGGATTTCACAAGTCTTCAGTTTCCAGTTGCTTCCAGAGCGTGGCCTGTGGGCCTGGCACTGAACAGTGGGATCCTGGACAGCGTTTCTGCCCGGATGAGGTGGCCTGACTCTTCTGGTAGAACCTGGTCTGGGCAGAAACTCTGGGAGCAGACTCTAGGAATCTCCAGAAAGCTGATAAGCTGGGCTCTGGCCCCAGCTCCCACTTGCCTCCCACAGAAAACCCTGGACAAAACATTTGTCTCCTGTGTGCCTAGTTTCTCAGATTGCAGGCTGTGGGCATTGCCCTGTTCTATTTAGGGGACTCACGGCTTTTCCCCTGGGTTTTCACATCTGTTTCATCACTCCATCACCCCATTGGCCCTGTGCAGGTCAAATAGTCTCTTTCCATTTTACAGATGAGGACACTGAGGCAGATTTTTCACAGACCGGCCTGGTAGTCACACGATGCCCTGCCCAAACTAGACTCGTTGCCCTTTATTTTGCAGTTCCTCAAGCTGAGGCCTTGGTGAGCACGCCCCCAGCCCACTCCCCACCCTCTCCACACAGAGCCCTGCATAACGGATGAGACCTACCTGGGCCGCGGCCAGACCCTGGTGGATACCTGCCTTCAAGCCCGTGGCCACTCTCTGGGCAGGACAGCAGCCGGGCAGGGAGGAATCCCAGTTCTGCAGAGTCAACAGCTGGGCCCTGTCATCCGGGGGGACCCGCAGGGAAGTGCAGGGCAGAGGCAGGCAGCTGTCCTATGTACAAGTGGGTCTTTTCAAACAGGATGCCTCTGGGGGGGAAAGAACGGCAGAAGCAGAACTAGAGACCCGGGTTCCAGCCCTACCAGCCTCGGAAGGATGATCAGATCCCAGGATCTCTTCCTCCCGCGTAAGATGCTGTGTAGAGCAGAGGTGGCAATGTTTGTGGGAAGTGCTTGGGAAAGAAAATTGTTATGTAAATGTATGGTGGTACTATTACAACAGCGTCAGGCTGCAATGGACGCAAATGGACGAGGCCAGGGGAGGCCAGGGCGCCAGCACTGCAGAGTCTGCCGAGTGTCTGGTTACCGAGGGCTGCCCTAGGTCTGTGGACTTAAGCGCTCTGACTCACCCGTACCTGGGAAGTGGTACCTGGAGCTGTCTTCCTGAGGCCAAGTGAACCCTGTGACACCCTGCTTGCAGGCATTCCTGCTCATCCACCTGTAGTCCTGTCAGGCAGTCCGGCCTTCTCTTCCTGCTCAGAGTTTTCCTTCCAGCCTCTTTTGAGGGCATTTCAAGGCCACAGCCACAGCAGGTGCTGGCTCCCCCTCGCCTGAGAATGAGGCTTCGTGCCTGCATAAGTGCGAGACAGAATTCCCACTGAATCAGCCCAGCTTCTCAGCTTCTTTTCACTGCACCCCGGCGCCACTACCCCGCACCTCCTACGGATCAGCAGAGCTGAGCCTACCTGACCTGATTTTGCCAACCCAGATTTTGCTCGCACCCTGGGAAGCTTGAAAAATGTCTCCAGAATATTCCAGATTAAACTGGAAGTGGCTGATGGCAGTTCCCAGCCACAGTGTATTCCCTTCACCTGGAGCCAAATGCCAGGGAGAACGCATTCTCAGCCTCGGTGTCCGTCAGTCACAGAGAAAGCCTCCAGTGCTTTGTTTATTAATAATAATAAAGGACCAGCATGTGGGGCATGACGTTCATGTGTGTTTACTAGAACAGATTCAAGATTATCCCAATAATGTTACTCTCTCTTTATTCTTTTGGGTGGGACTCAAAGGGCAGCAGTCACAACCAGCACATGGGGAATTTGACGTGATGCTCAGGAGAGTTTCAGGCACTGGGGACGGCCATGCTCATGGTTCCAGGCCAGGGTCTATGTTTGCAGGAGGCGGCTGTTGTCTGTCTGTTGTCTGGGGATCTGTCACAGGGCCCCACCTTGCCCAGCCACAAAGTTGGCCACGTGACTTGGGTCTGGCAAATCAGGGAACCCCGTCTCCACATCCACAGTGATTGGTCTGAGTGATGGTCATCTGACGAGCAGGGCCAATCAGAATCCTTCCCTGAGATTTGCGGGTTGGACACAGGAAAGAGGGGTCATGATAGAGACTGGGAGCTACTGGTGGCCATCTTTGCCATTGCAAAGGGAGACCCAGGCAGGAGACAAAGTGGTCAACATGCACGAAGCTAAGACAGGCAGAAGCAAGAGCAGGGAGGACCAGCTCTGTCATTGTTTGAGCCCCGTGGACCAGCTATGTTCTTGGGGACCACGCCCTTCCGCCCCTGCCACATAAACCAGTTCAGGCCGTGTGTGCTTTAACTAGTTGGAGAGGGTTTCTGTCCAGCCAAGAATGCCATCTAACAGTGTCTGGGGGCAGAACAGAGGGAAGCAGTGGAGTGATAAGGGCTTTGGCATCACATGGTTGGGTGTCTGGGCCGTGGCCTGTGGAGGTCAAGGCTACTCAGGGAAAGGTCCAGCCTGGAGTGGGAAGGGTAAGGACATGCCCAAAGGCAGGGCCCAGTAGACATCAGAACCCAAAGTAGGAACCAGTCCCAGGGCGGAAGCTGTAGTCTCATCCTCACACCGGCCTCTGGGGTGCCTTCTTTCTGCAGACAAGATGCAGGCCTGCTGCAAACTATTGCCCAAGCCAAAGTGACCTGCAGGTCAGAGTCCCACTGTTCCAGAGTAGAGGTACAGCTGAATCCCCAGGGCCAGGCCTCAGGGCCCAGCAGGACTGAGCCAAGACTTGCAGCTGTGGCCACACAGATGTGGCCGTGATGGCCAGCTGTGAGTGCAGCCTGGCCATACACCCCCTGGCTGGGGCCGCACACACAGCCTGCCAGAAGGCGAGGGTGGCCAGGTCTGGGGCCAGCTTTGGTAGACAGAATGACTCAGGACACGATAACCAGGAGGTCTCTCTGCCACTTGTTAAACACCTACTGTGTGTGCCAGATCCATTGCACACGTCACTCTTTGAAGCCAAGGAGGTCTGTCTGACCCAGTCAGAGTGATGCCAAGACTTGGGCGATCCTTCCGTCATGCTGCCCCAAGTGCGTGTGCAAAAGGCAGGGCGTGGGCTGCCACCCAGGGAGGACCGTCCAAGACACAGGTGCCGGCCAGCTAGCCCATTCTCCCCTCTCCTCCTCTCCTGGTGCCAGGCTCTGCTGGAAGGATGCCCACCCAGCCTCAGCCCACCCTCCTTTCCCACTCGGCCCCATTTCATCCCCTGGCTGGGAGCCACTCTTCCCTCACAGAGGAGGGGCCAGCTGTCATTCTGATCAGTTCTTTTTGGTCCTAAGTCACAGAAACTAACTTGAGGTAGCTTCACATCCCTGAATCCTTCTTTCATAAGGGTACAGAGGTGTCTCATGGAGCCCACATGTCCCAGAAAAGGACAGGAAATGGCACATTCAGGGTTCTCTCTCAGGCCAGGGGAGATTGATCTGCAATAGTGTCTGCAGTTTCCCCTCCAGACCAGTCATCAGCCTGGGAACGCCCCTGCCTCTGCCCCTGTGACCAGGTGCCAAGAAAGGACCATATCACCTTCTGTGAGGTGGAAGCTCCTGCCCTGGGGTCCCCCCAAATGATAATGACTGAACAGGACAGGAACTTCCCAGGAACTACCCAGGGCCTATTTCTACCCACTGGGGGCAGGCAAGCAGGCCCTGGGCTGAGAGAGGAGGACAGAGGAGGGAGGGGGAAGTGAGGAGGGGAGTGTGCAGGTGGGCTTCGATGGCTGCAGCAAGCAGCACTAAGGGGCCAGGTGACTGAAGGGGAGGCCCAAGGCGGGGGAGTAGCCAGGTGAAAACCACAGATGACCCCGTCGCAAAGGGCAACTCTACAGAATGGCATGGGCTTACTTGACGCAACCTTGAAAGGGGGGGGAGAAAAAGCCCCAAATAAGCAAAGAAACCTCACCCTGTGACAAAAATGTTACCCTCAAAAGTGAAACAAATACTACGAGATGGACTGGACCAGACTGGCGCAGAGCAGTTGGGAAGAATACGTCTGGGGAGTGAAATAACAGCCACAAATGAAAGAAAAGGTGGATCCTGGCAAACGTACTGGCTCTGTCCTCTCAAGTCTTGAATTAAGAAAAGAATGGTAGGAGGGTTCCTTTTCTCCACACCCTCTCCAGCATTTATTGTTTCTAGATTTTTTGATGATGGCTATTTTGACTGGTGTGAGGTGATACCTCATTGTAGTTTTGATTTGCATTTCTCTAATGATTAGTGATGTTGAGCATCTTTGCACTGTTGGTGGGAATGTAAACTGATACAGCCACTATGGAGAACAGTATGAAAATTCCTTACAAAACTAAAAATAGAACTACCATATGACCCAGCAATCCCACTACTGGGCATATACTTGGAGAAAACCATAATTCAAAAAGTTACATGTACCACAATGTTCATTGCAGCACTATTTACAATAGCCAGGACATGGAAACAACCTAAGTGTCCATCAACAGAAGAATGGATAAAGAAGATGTGGCACATACATACAATGGAATGTTACTCAGCCGTAAAAAGAAATGAAATTGAGTTATTTGTAGTGAGGTGGATGGACCTAGAGTCTGTTCATACAGAGTGAAACGAGTCAGAAAGAGGAAAACAAATACCATATGCTAATACATATATATGGAATCTAGAAAAATGGTACTGATGAACCTAGTGGCAGGGCAGGAATAAAGATGCAGATGTTAAAAACAGACTTGAGGACACGGGGGAATGGGAGGCTGGGACGTAGTGAGAGAGTAGCATTGACATACATGCACTACCAAATGTAAAATGGATGGCTGGTGGGAGGCTGCTGGGGAGATCAGCTTGGTGCTTTGTGACCACCTAGAGGGGTGGGATAGGGAGGGTGGGAGGGAGGCTCAAGAGGGAGGGGATATGGGGATATGTGTGTGCATATAGCTGATTCACTTTGTTGTACGGCAGAAAGTAATACAACATTGTAAAGCAATTATACTCCAATAAAGATGTATTTTAAAAAAAAAGAACTCAGGAAAGAAAAAAAGAAAAGAAAAGAATGGTGGCAGCCTGTTCCCTCTGAACAGGTTGGCCTCTGAAAGAAGAGCTGTCTGATCACTTAGCATGGAATCTTTACCCACATGTTCACCAAATGCCTGCCATGAGCCAGGTACCATTCTAGGGGACGTGGCAATGGATTAGACAACAAGACTCCAGACCTAGTGAAACTTTCTTTCTAGTGAAGGGTCAGATCATCAACAAATACAGGACCTGATACAGATGATAAGGGCTAGGAGGAAAATAGAGCAGGGCCAGACAATGAGCCCTGAGGGCTGCTATCTTTGAGAGGCAGTCAGCGGAGGCCCCCCTGAGGAGCCAACATGGGAGCAAAAACCTGATGGAAGGGAAAGTTTGCGCCGAATAAAAAACAGAGTACCTTCTATTTGAAAACAACCTTCCTCTTGCCAGTGTAAAGAATTCTGGCAAATACTCTTTTTAAGCCCTCCAACCAATGGCCTGGGGGAAGGACTGGGATCAACTCATTGCTGGTGGACTGTCACCAGCTCCCAGGACCCACCCCTCTCACGTTTCCTCGTGACTTCTCAAGGAAAAAGAAACTTCCTGCCAGCAGTAAATAAAAGGGCACTTTCTCCTCCCCACTGGGGACATCGCAGCAGCAGCTACCTCTCTGCACAGAAACAAACCAGAGTCATCAGGGATGTAGAATGTGGATGGGTCAGGGATGTAGAATGTGGATGGGCAAATTTCCCTTGGTCATTTGTTTAGGAGAAGGAAATGGTGGTGAGTTTGCAGGGATTGGTGGGGCTGCCATCTACTTCAGGAAGCTTCAGAATACACTAAGGTCCTTGTGCCCTAATGCCTCCCATCTCTCAGGGCACCATCTCCCTGCTGCAGCCGCTGGCCGCCCGGTGGGGGGGTTCCCCCTTTGCCTGTATGCAGCTGTTTTTGGCTTGACCACAGGACTCTATCATGCCAGAGTTCATGTGGTTATACAGAGCAGGAAAGAATTTCCCAGAATGCCTTGAGAAACCTGAGACACTGAATGGCTTTCAGGGCTTATTGATGTGGCCGGTGCAGGAAATAGCAGTACGTCAATAAATAGTTTTAGGCAGGAAACGAGGCTTAAATGGTAGCCTTAAAGTTTGGGGAAAGGCACTAGGGGTTGCTGGGAGGGAGCCTGCCAGTCAGATGAGAACCTCGAGCCAAATACCAGTCTTTGAAATGGCTGCCACCAATCTGAGGCCCCTTGCTGGTTCTGGACGCGAAAGGCTGAGGTTGAAGGCAGAGCTGGAGACCCAGGGGATGGCTGGTTTCAGTTGGCAAAAAAGAGCTCCTTGTTCCAGGGGAGAAGTTGGCAACCTACAACGTATGCGCCCAGAAGAGACACATAGGCTGGCTTTTGGTGGCCTCTGGGCTGGGCAAGTTCACAGCCCACTTCCCCACCCTTGTAGTGAGAATCACCACTAGCTGGCAGGTCACTCCAAGGGTTTCGATGTCCTAATCAAAAACATCAAGGAAAAGGGTCACGATCTGCCAGTTTCTTTTTAAGTAACTGTTTTTCTGACTATAAAACTAAATGTTCTCAGAAAAGTGGGGAAATTCAGAAAATAATAAAATGTAAGAAATAAAGGCCATCCATAATTCCACTATTGAGAAACAACTACTGTTAACACTTTGGATATTTCTCGTCTTTTTCCTTATATAAAAAAAATTGTTTTTATTCATGGGCGAGATTATATAATATTTGCAAGTTTGCTTTTTCTTTTCTCATTTTAAAAATATTTTTGGCTGCATTGGGTCTTCGTTGCTGCGCTCGGGCTTTCTCTAGTTGCAGTGAGCGGGGGCTACTCTTCGTTTTGGTACGCGGGCTTCTCATTGTGGTGGCTTCTCTTGTTGCGGAGCACGGGCTCTAGGTGCACGGGCTTCAGTAGTTGTGGCACGCGGGCTCGGTAGTTGTGGCTCATGGGCTCTAGAGCGCAGGCTCAGTAGTTGTGGAGCACAGGCTTAGTTGCTCCGTGGCATGTGGGATCTTCCCGGACCAGGGCACAAACCCATGTCTCCTGCATTGGCAGGCAGATTCTTAACACTGTGCCATCAGGGAAGTCCCTGCTTTTGTTTTTCTCACTTAGCATTACACAGCCATTTTCCCAAGCTGTTATAAACTTCTCATAAACGTATTTTTAATGGGTCCATGAATCATCATTTACTTAATCATTCCCCTATTGTTGGATGCTTAAGTTGTTGAATTTTTGTGTGTATTAAGCTTATTTTTCCTGTTATTTTAAATTATTTCCTTATGATAATTATCCAGAAGTGCAATTACTGGATCAAACAATAAGAACACTTGAAAGACTTTTTTGTTTTTTTTTTTGGCTGCATTGGGTCTTCGTTGCTGCACACGGGCTTTCTCTAGTTGTGGCGAGCGGGGGCTACTCTTTGTTGCGGTGAGTGAGCTTCTCATTGCGGTGGCTTCTCTTGTTGCGGAGCATGGGCTCTAGGCGCACGGGCTTCAGTAGTTGTGGCACATGGACCCAGTAGTTGTGGCTTGCGGGCTCTAGAGCACAGGCTCAGTAGTTGTGGCACACGGGCTTATTTGCTCCGCAGCATGTAGGATCTTCCCGGACCAGGGCTCCAACCCGTGTCCCCTGCATTGGCAGATGGATTCTTAACCACTGCACCACCAGGGAAGTCCCCAAAGGCTTATTTTAAGATTTTTTTCAGGAAAGTGATACCAGTTTACATGGCCCATATTATGAGAGTGCCTATCTTACTTCATCTTCACCAGCAGTGCCAGTAGGTTTTTAAGCTTTGCTAACATAGAAGGTGGAAAAAAATGATATTTTCATTCTTTTGATAGCTACTGAGATTTAATTTCTTTTTATATATTTGTCAACAATTTATGTTTTCACATATGAATTATCTTTTAATGCCCTTTCTCATTTTGTCCATGAGGGATTTAGTACTTTTAATATCAATTTGAACAAGCTACTTAAATATTAAGACTATTACCTTTTGTCCCATTTATTGCAGGTATTTTTCCTGGTATATCCATTGCCTTCTAAGTGTGTTTATAATATTTCGATTTTTGATGCATTCCTCTTGTTTTAATTTAGAAGGCCCTTCTCCATCCAGAAATTCGATAAATACTTTAATTTTCTTCAGGTTCTTATGGTTTGTCCTTTTTTTTTTTTCTTTCTTTAACATTTACCTCTTTATTTCATCTGGAATTCATTTTAGGGGCCAGTGTGAAAGGAGACTCTAAATTATCCACTCCACCCCACACCCACCCCGACGTAGACAGCTGTTCCTGCATCATTGCTTGAGTGAATAACGCTTCCTTTGCTACTGATTTGTGGTTCTCTAGGGGCCATGTGATAAACCCTTATGGATGCCAAATTTGTTTCTAGGCTATCTGATCTAGCTATTCATTCTTATGTCAGTTCCACACCCTTTTAATTATTAAAGCTTTCGGATAGGTGAAAGTAATATAACTCTTTCCAATTTTGTTCTATTTTGTTTTTAGCTATTTCCCTATTATTCTTTCAAATTACTTTTAGGATGTTTTTTTCAAGTCTCCATTTCCCCTTTCCCTCCAAAACATTCCCGTTGGAATATGGCGTACAAATTGGTGTTAAACTTGTGAATTATTTCAAGGAAAATTACCATCTTTTCAGTGCTGTCTACCCATTAAGGAATATTATGTGTTTCTTCACTTGTTTAAGGCTTTCTCTTAAATTTCTCTGTTCAGTTTTGCAATTTTCTTCATAGAAATCGCACATTTCTTAATAATGTCATTTAAGGACTTTTATTGCTTATTAAATGAGCTTTTGTGCATTAAAATGTCTCACTGGTTAATTCTGTCATAAAAAAGCTGTTGATTTTTGTATATTAAGTTTACACCTAAATACTATTAATTAGTTACTAAACTCTCTTGTTAATTCTGGTCTTTATTAGAGAGTTCTCTTGGGGTTTTCACATATATAATCTTATCCAATCATTGTACCTCTCTCCTTCCAAGGGTCATAAATGTTGCTGCTGTTTTTAAATCAGGCCTATTGATACTAGGTTTATAGATGTACTGATACTATATCATCCTTGCCTTTCTGGGATAAAATCTACTTGGTTATAATGTATCTATTTGTTAGTATTTAATTTGGGACTTTTATGTCTACTCACATTAGAAAGATTAGCCCATAGACTTCCTTATTTGTAATTTACTATCATTATGAGATTTTGGTAATAAGGAACGGGAAAAGCTTATTTTTTCTGTGTTCTGGACCAGCTTACATAGCAGAGCAGATATCTAATTTTTTGAAAATGTGAATCAACTTACCTACAAGAGTCAGAAGTTTAGAGACCTCCTTATAATATGTAATTCAGAACTTTTCATTTTATGATTTTCTGTCTTTTCTGGCTTTTAATTTATTTTTTCAGTGAGGTTCGGTGATACTTATTTTCTAAAAAAGCACCTATTTTTTCCAAAATCATCATCATAGAGTGGTAAAGGGTTTTTATTGTGCTTTTGAATCTACTCCATATCTGTTTACATATATTGTTCATATTTTTTTCTTTTTTTTTTTTTTCAGTCATTGCAGGTTTTTTATTGAAGTATAATTGATGTACAATGTTGTGTTAGTTTCGGGTGTACAACAAAGTGATTCAATATACATATATATTTTTTTTCAGATTCTTGTCCCTTATGGGTTATTATAAAATACTGAGTATAGTTCCCTGTGTTACACAGTAGGTCCTTGTTCGTTATCTATTTTGTATATAGTAGTGTGTTTATGTTAATCCCAAACTCCTAATTTATCCCACCCCTCCTTTCCTTTTTGGTAACCATAAGTTTCTTATGTCTGTGGGTCTATTTCTGTTTTGTATATAAGTTCATTTGTATCAATATTTTTTTTTTTTTTAGATTTCATATATAAGTAATATCATATGATATTTGTCTTTCTCTGTCTGGCTTACTTCACTTCGTATGATAATCTCTAGGTCCATCCATATTTGTATATAGTAGTGTGTTTATGTTAATCCCAAACTCCTAATTTATCCCACCCCTCCTTTCCTTTTTGGTAACCATAAGTTTCTTATGTCTGTGGGTCTATTTCTGTTTTGTATATAAGTTCATTTGTATCAATATTTTTTTTTTTTTTAGATTTCATATATAAGTAATATCATATGATATTTGTCTTTCTCTGTCTGGCTTACTTCACTTCGTATGATAATCTCTAGGTCCATCCATGTTGCTGCAAATGGCATTATTTCATTTTCTTATGGCTGAGTAATATTCCATTGTATAAATATACCACATCTTCTTTATCCATTCATCTGTCGATGGACATTTAGGTTGCTTCCATATCTTGGCTATTGTAAATAGTGCTGCAATGAACATTCGGGTGCATATATCTAGTTTTCTCCAAATATATGCCAAGGAGTGGGATTGCTGGATCATATGGTAGCTCTATTTTTAGTTTTTTTAAGGAACCTCCATACTGTTCTCCACAGTGGATGTGCCAATTTACATTCCCACCAGCAGTGTAGGAGGGTTCCTTTTTCTCCACACCCTCTCCAGCATGTATTATTTGTAGACTTTTTGATGATGGCCATTCTGATTGGTGTGAGGTGATACCTCATTGTAGTTTTAATTTGCATTTCTCTAGTAATTAGCAATGCTGAGCATCATATTTCTAATTTTATTTCTATTTCTGCTTTCTTGTTTTTACATATAATTTCCTTTCTTTATTTTCTAATTAATTAATTTCTGTATTTGGTCCTTTCGTATATTTCCTGAGTTATTGGTGGTTTTCTAAGTTTTCTGAGTTGAATGTACAGATTAACACTGTTCATAGAAGTATAACATGACCCACATATGTACTTTTAAATTTAATATTGTATTGCTCCATGGCATGTGGGATCTTCCCAGACCAGGGCTCGAACCCCTGTCCCCTGCATTGGCAGGCAGATTCTTAACCACTGTTCCACCAGGGAAGTCCCTATGCTTCCTTTTTAAATAGCCAAAATAGTTAAGACTATAAATTTACCTTTCATTATAGCTTTGACCACATCACACAAGTTTTTACAGCTCTTTATTTCCTAAATAATCTATTATTGTATATTTGATTACATCTTCATTCCATCTTTCTTTAGGAGAATGCCTTTTTTTTTTTTTAAACATCTTTATTGGGGTATAATTGCTTTACAATGGTGTGTTAGTTTCTGCTTTATAACAAAGTGAATCAGTTATACATATACATATGTTCCTATATGTCTTCCCTCTTGCGTCTCCCTCCCTCCCACTCTCCCTAGGAGAATGCCTTTTAAACAAGTAATTGGCTATTTTTAAAATTGTTCTTAATTCTTAGTCCAAGTATGTAACCTGTACACTTTCTGTATTCTGACATATGTAGTAGAATCACAGCTTATAATGAGGTTTGTTTCAATTTTGTCTTATTCATTACACTATTTAAGTCATCTAAGTAATACATTTTTTGTTCATTTAATCAGCAAAAGAATACTAGTGATTTCATTTTCCAATACTATTTTTCTATCTTTTTCTTAATAGCTTTTGTTTTATGTAGTTTGAGTCTGTGCTATACAGTATATTTTTATCTATTATGGATTGTATTTTAATCTATATAAATAATTTTTATTTTACTTAATGAATGTTATCTTGAAAACTACTTTGATTTTACTTGTGTTTTACTTTTTTTTTTTTAACATCTTTATTGGGGTATAATTGCTTTACAATGGTGTGTTAGTTTCTGCTTTATAACAAAGTGAATCAGTTATACATATACATATGTTCCCATATCTCTTTTATATCTATTAATGGCTGCTAGTGTTTTAATATTTTTAAAAGCACATTTTAATGTCTATTTCTCTATTTATCAAACTTAAGAAAGAAGCAATAACCTGCGAATCTTTATGGTCTAAATTATGAAATTTTGTGTGCTTACAAGTCTTCTCTCCTTCTCCCACCAGTATTCATCAGTCTTAAGTAATTTAATCTTGGATTGTTAGGTTACTACTACTATGAAATTCTTATTCAGATTACATTTATTTATTAAATATCTTCTCTCTCGAGGATTATTTCTGGATTTTGACTCAGTCTTATAACCAAAATTATAATTACTTATTTTGATTTAACTTCATAAATCTACCTGCTTTCAAGTTTTCACTTCTGGTCCTTCTACACCATGATTTTCTCAGAGTTGAGTAGTAAATTTTTTTTGGCTGGAGCATGTATTCAAGAAGGTTTTGATTTTTAAGTTATTTTTAATTGTGTTTTAAAAAAGCATAAAGTTCTCACCTCAACCATTTTCTAAGTGTACCGTTTAGGCATGTTAAGTATAGTCACATTGTTATGTAATCAATCTCCAAAACTTTTTCATCTTATAAAACCAGAATTCTAATCCATTAAACAACTACTCATTGCCCTGTCTCCTCAGCCTCTGGCGACCATCATTCTACTTTCTGTTTCTATGAATCTGACTACACTGGATACCTATATAAGTGGAATCATACAGTACGATGATGATTCTCTCGGTCCCTTTGTTCTGTGCATCCTGATGTCCTTTTTGCAACTGGTTTATTTCACCTAGCATAATGTCCTTAGGGTTCACCCACGTTGCAGCATGTATCAGAATATTCTAAGATTTAACAATATTCCATTGCATGCATAGACTACATTTTGTTCATCCATTCCTCTGTCAGTGGACACCTGAGGAGATTTCACCTCTTGGCTATTATGAACGGTGCTCCGTTGAACATGGGTGTGCAAATATCCCTTCAAGATCCTGCTTTCAGTTCTTTTGTATATATCCCCAGAAGTGGAACTGTGGGATCATATTGATAATTTAATTTTTAATTTTTTGAGGAATCGCTATACTATTTCCCATAGCAGCTGCACCATGTAACTCTTTTAAAGATAAGCATATGGGTGGGATTTTTTTAAAATCTGCTCGTGTAAAATGTCTTTGTCTTGCTTTCACTCATAGCTAGGTGTGTTCTTTTCACCTCAAACATATGATGTTGCCTCAGTGTCTCTGAATTTTAACATCAATTATAGAAGTATAAGGCCAACCATATTTTTGTTCCTTTGTAAGAAACCTAGGGTTTTTTTTTCCTTCAAAGCTGTTTTTAGAATTTTTCCTTTTCCTTGAAAGTAAAAAAAAGAAAATTCTCCTGCTAAGTATAAATAGTGGGGCTCTGGAACACTGTGAACCCTTTTTGCCTGAAGAGTCAGCTCTTTTTTTTGTTGTTTTGTTTTGCTTGTTTTCAACTTTAAGTTTCTCTCTCGGGTCCCTTTGTTCTGTGTATTCTGATGTCCTTTTGAAAACCTCTATAATTCATGTCCACTCTCTATCTTCTCTATCCTTTTTCTTCTTTCTTTTTTTAATCTATGGCTTTGTCTTCAGCTAGTCATTTTCCAAGTCTGTCTCATGTATCGCTTTTTCTGCAGTATCCATTCTATCCTTTATTGCCTCCAATTCACATTTCATTTTGCTGTGGATTTCTGACTTCCTTTGGTTCTCTCCTATCCCCATTTCCAGTCTCACACTTCATCTCAACCTAGGGTTTTTTTAACTAATCACATGTCATAGAATCCATGTTGTTGTTCTTAACAGACATACAATCCCACATGTTTGTAGTTGGGTTTTTTATTTATCTTTGCTTTATTGTAGTTGACATTTTCAGAGTTATGCATTTCCATTAGATCTTCAAGATAATGCTCCCCTATTCTGCGGTGCAGGATTTTTCCACAGATGCCATAGTTCTTTGCTCCTCCCTGACCCTTGAATGAGAAAGGCTGGGTTTGGTTTTGGTGTTAGCTGTGCAGATCATCCTTAGAGCTGCTCAGTGTCTACTGAGGTAATAGTAGAGTCTCCCCTCAGACCTGAAGCTGGTGGCTTCATGTGCACATCCCAAGTTCAATATTCCCATATTTAGCAGGCCTTCGGTGTTCTAGTGAGTTCTACTAGCCCAAAACAGAATCCTCTCTCAATGCCACTGATTATCAGGAGGAAACTGAGTCAAGCTGTAGTTCTCTGATCAGATGTAATCATTTTTTAAAAAAAAACTCCAGTCCCTGGTTTGCATTGCCCTGAGACTTTTCCTTCCCAGAGGGCTTTGCCTGAGAACACTGTGCCTCTGAGGACTCAGGGGACCACCTCACCTCCTTCTGTCCTGAATCTGCAATGACTAGAATAAGAGCAGTACTGATGGGAGCTGCCGTAGTGCACAGGCACGGGGGCTTGTTAACAGTTACAGGCTCATTGCCTACGAGGCAGCGGCAGACGGAGGGAGGGCTTAAGCTTGAGCTCCCTCCCCATCTCACCCTTGTCTTACGGGTAGGGGCCAAGAGTCTTTGGACACCCAGAACTTCTCAACGACAGCATTTTGGTCAATGGTAAGGCGTCTGCCGTGAACTGTAATCTTCCTTCTCGGTGTGTGGGGCTTGTGTCCACTCTCATGGGTATTTTTATGGGAGATGGAGAAAGGGCGTCTCAGGCACTGATACAGGGGCACCATTTTTTTTTTTTTTTTTTTTTTGGTACGGGGGCCTCTCACCGGTGTGGCCTCTCCCGTTGCGGAGCACAGGCTCCGGACGCGCAGGCTCAGCGGCTATGGTTCACGGGCCCAGCCGCTCCGCGGCATGTGGGATCCTCCCAGACCGGGGCACAAACCCGTGTCCCCTGCATCGGCAGGCAGACCCTCAACCACTACGCCCCCAGGGAAGCCCCAGAGGCACCATTTTAACACCCGTGCTGGCACTTATAAAGGTCTAGAGTTGTTCTCAACCATGGTTGCACATTGGAGTCACCTGGGGAGCTTTCAAAATATACCAGTGTCTTGGCCTCACCCTGGCCAATGACACAAACCTCTCTGGGTGGAGTCCAAGCATCAGTAGCTTCAGAGTTCCTCCAGGTGACTCCAGTGAGCAACCAGGGCTGAGAACGTTTAGCTCAGAGCAGAGAGTAATGGAAGGGCTTAGGTTCTCATTCAAGTTCTTGTACTGGTGACCTTGGTCAAGTCTTTTCAGCTCTTGTACCTCAGTTCCCCCATTCTAAAATGGGAATGGGAATGCCTGCCCCTGCGCTGACCACATAAAGATATAGTGGGATAAACAGAAGTTAATGAGGATAGAACTACCCAAAGTTTCATGACTTCAAGGCCCGCAGTACAGCACCCTCTGCAGGGTCTGGGGCAGCAGGAAAAGTAATTCCTCCTCCTCCTGGGACCATTGGGCCACCCCACGGTGGCCACCCCTTCTCACAATGATGGAAGCAGCACAGGACAGTAAGCGTAAATACTTAAGGCCTCTTAAGGACCAGGATCAGAACTGGCCAAAGCAAGTCACAAGGTCAAACCCAAAGACCAGGGGAAAGGTGGAAGAAACTTCTGAGCATAACCTAATCTACCACAGATTCTAACCTTTCAGTCGCCAGAGAGTTCAGGTTTTTATTTCATTCTGTCTGGACCTTTGCAGTGGCCTCCTTTCTGGTCTCCACATCTATGCCATATTAACCTTCAAAAGAGCACAGGTGGGCTTCCCTGGTGGTACAGTGGTTGAGAGTCCGCCTGCCGATGCAGGGGATGCAGGTTCGTGCCCCGGTCCGGGAAAATCCCACATGCCACGGAGCGTCTGGGCCCGTGCGCCATGGCCACTGAGCCTGCGCGTCTGGAGCCTGTGCTCCCAACAGGAGAGGCCACAACAGTGAGAGGCCCACGTACCGCAAAAAAAAAAAAAAAAAAAAAAAAAGAGCACAGGTATGACCAAGGCAATTTCAATGACCCCCCAAAAGCTTCCCTACCAACCATCACATGGAACCTGACTCCTTGGCTGGTTTCAATTATCCACACTCTAGCCCCAACCTCCTTTCCCAGCCCTGCCCCCATTTTCCTCTCTACCCACCTACAATGGGGACAGGTTGGCTAAGACCTCCCTGGTTCCCAAACTTCCATGTTACCTTCCTGGTGCCTCACCTGTGGTCATTGCTCCACCTGAAATTCCCCCAGGTTCTCAGGTCAGAATCCTAGCTCTTCCAAGATGCCAATTTCCAGTTGAAAGGAATAACTCCTACCTCTGAGTTCTCCAAAGTTCCTTTACCTGGAACCCTCCAATGGCTTTTAGTTCATTCATAACTGAATGAACTAAAATGAATGAACATGTCTTATCTTACCTCCTAGAGCAGTGCCTGGCACACAGTGGGGCAATGGTATTTTTAAGGAGGATGAATGAATGAGTGAATGAATGCCTCTAGTTTTCCTTCTGTGCTCTGGGCCACTTGCTGGCAGGGGTTGTAGCTGTGTCTCTAGCCCAGTGCTGGGTGTGTGGTTACCCTTCACTGCTCAGATGCCCATTGCTGGGTGTGTGGTTACCCTTCACTGCTGTGGGGACATGATTTGGAGGTTAGCAAAGGAGATAGTTTAGCCCCAGGGAGTTGAATGGAGGAGGTGATGACTGGGAAAGGTGTCATCACCCCCTTTATCTCATTCCCTCCACCTCAGTATCTGGGTCAGTGAGGCAAGTCTGTAGCGCCCCCCAATCTGGGGACACTGAAGCAGAGGTGCTATGGCTAAAGGTCAAGGTGGTCTTTCTGCCCACAAGTGAGTCTTCAGCATTCATGCTCCAGCCACAGGTCACCCATCGCCCTTCTCATGGAAATCATGGGGTTTACCAGTTGCCCAGGCCTAGCCCTTAGCCAGTAGGCACCGCAGCAGACTGGGGTGGTGTCCGGGCCCCTCCCAGCTCCTGTGCAGCTGACGTGGTCTCTTGTGTCTCCGCAGAAGGACTTCACAGTGCGGGAGGAGCTGCAGCAGCAGGACGTGGAGCGCTGGCTGGGCTTCATCACCTTCCTGTGCGAGGTCTTCGGCACCATGCGCAGCAGCACGGGCGAGCCCTTCCGCGTGCTCGTCTGCCCCATCTACACCTGTCTCAGGGAGGTAAGTCTCTGCCGGCCCTGCCCGAGAGCGTGGGCGCTGCCCTGTCTGCTAACGACGCGCATCTCCATCTCTGATGCGCCAGGAACGCTACAAGGCTTGTACCACTTAAAGTGATCAATTATTTGGTTAAGAGAAACGGAACTCCCCGGTGCTTTTGTTTACTCTACCCAGGTTTTTATTTATTGAGTTTACGTAAAAGGAAATAATCCCCCAAAGGAAAGTATTATGAACTCAGACTGCAGTCATTCATACTCTAGAACACTGCCTACAGAAGGGAGATCTACAGAAAATATTGGGTGAATAGATCTTTGGACTGGATTGGTTTACCATTGAATTATTCATTTTAAAAAATATTTGCTTCTAAATTTCCTCTGATAAAGAAATAAATAAGGATAATAAAGAAACTTTTAAGAAGCAAGAAGTCACTGGGGTGATTGCCCTACCAGGTATCATAACCCACTTTGGAGGGTCACCCTTGGCAGCTCTCAAGGGGTAGAAATTGAAGGGCAAATGTGGAAGCTATTGGTGTGTCCAGTGAGAGGCTGGTGGCCCCAAACCCAGTCATGAGAGTGAGGAGGGGGAGGACCAGTTGCATTGCAGTTATATCTTTGAGTTAGAACCAACAGGACTTGCTGACATGAGATACAGAGAAGGGAGGAAGTGACGTAGGGTCCTCATCTACCACCCTGCTGGCACCATTTCCCGGGACGGGGAAGCTGGAAGAGAAACAAGTAGAGTGTGGATGAAAACCAAGAGTTTGGGTGGCCTGTTGGCCATCCCTGGGGACACAGGCTTCAGCGTTGTGTGAAGTGTCGACCTGTACCTGGTGCTGGGGACTGGATGGGATCACCCAGGGGTGGGGGGCGTGGGGGGGTGAGATGGAGGAGGGGAACTGGACAAGGAGTGGCCGGGAGGCTGGAAACAAGCCAGGAGGGCACAGTCATCACAGCCCTTGTCCAGTGGGGCCAGCCCACACCTCACAGGTGTTGGTCCCCTCCCACCCTCAGCAGCTGATCCCAAGAGGAACAGCCTCTGGGGAATCAGTGGGACCAGGAGAGAGAAGAGGCCTGGGTTTGGCAACAAGGAGGGGCCCCACGGTGTCAGTGGAGTGAGAACAGAAGCTACGTTTGCCTCGCTGGGGAGTCGGTGGAGGTGGGGGCGTGAGTGTGGACACCTTTTTGGAGAAGTGCTTCTGTGAAAGGCCGCAGGGAAAGACAACTTGTCAGCTAAAGGGGAGGTATGCGGTCAAGAGACACTTTTGTGTTTCTGAAAGAAAGATAATAGAGCAGTTTAAGGGAAAGGAGGGGGCATCTGTAAATGTTTTTGAAGCATCCATTTATAGGAAAATAACACATTCATTCCAGACTGTGTGGAACTGCATGAAAGCAGAGCACACAGGCCTCTCCTGCGTGCTTGGTGGCCCTGTCAGCCTCTACCACTTCACGTAGCCAGAGATGTTTCTTGATAAATGTACTTGAATTCAGACTTGTTTCTCAGATTCAGACAATGACCTCTTCCAACTTGAGTTCACTCTCAAAGTGTCCTCAGCTCAGAAAGAAGTACCAAGATGGGCCATGGCTATGCTTTTTGCATCCCTTTGGGATGCTTTGAAGGTAGCCCTCTTGGAGTCCTCTCATCCTTGCCTGAGCTGCCCTGCACCCCTGACCACCCACCTGAAGGCAGGGAGCAGCATTGTTCTAGGGCGGTGACCTGGATTGCCCCATGTTCCCTCTGCGTGATCTGGGCACCTCCTGGTGTTGCTGTCACCTGCTCCCCCAAGCAGGAAGCAGGGCTACAGCCGAGCCCTGGCCCTGGCTGCTGGGACACTTCTGACAACACCTGAGGTAGTGCGAACCTTCTGGTGTGAGATCCGGCAAGTGCCAGGAGGTCTGCACAGACCAGAAATAAGAAGCCTCCCCTGACGCACACTTGTTTGTTGCATTAAACTCACACAGACCCCGCCAGGCCCACGGTAAACTTGAAGGGTAAATAAATGATCAGTGGTTTTCACCATTTTATAAAAGAGGAAACCACCGCCCCGCGTTCCAGACTATCTGCTTGAGGCCACATGGGGAGACCCCTGAATTCTTAGAGTCAGCTGCTGCCTCCTGTACCTTATGACACATACACGCACACCCAGGCCTGACCCACGTCCCAAAGCAGGTTGAGCCAGCTCTAGGATGTTTCTAGAAGCCAAAATCACTGCTGCTGCCTTTCTCTGTGCTGGACAAGTTTAGGCTCTTCCCCCGGGGCCATGCAGATGGCTGACCCCAAATGTACAGGGCCCACCCTGCCCTGAGGTCATCCCAGCTTCCTGAACCATCCCCAGGCCAGCATCTCTGGCTGCCCACTAGACACGTCCCAAGTCAAGCCTCGAGCCTTCCAACAGGTTGTGCCAGCAGTGCCCCAAACCCTCCTGCTCACTCCCTGTCTTCACGTGGCCCAGACCCAGCCTTCCTGCCCCACTGTGGCCAGACAGCAGCCCCAGGACTCCCCAACTGCCCTTTCTCAGTGTCATGGGACACCCACTCCACCCTCTGCTTTGGCAACACCCCCTAAGGCTTCCCCTGCTCCCCTTTCCTTGATGACCCCGAGTCACACACAAACCCATGGGCCATCTTGGTGCCAAGAGTCTCGTTTGGAACAAACCTAAGGGAAAGATACAAATTCCTCAGTCTCGGGGTCTTCGTGCTCATGGAGGCCACCTTCAGTGGATGAGGGGCTTACCCAGATTGAGCGTGAGCTTGGCCGCTGAGCCCTTTCAGGCTGGAGGACAGCCAGCTCTCTGAGAGATGCCCTGCCCTAGAGCGAGGCCCCCGGGCATTTCCTTCCACACTCTCACCTAGCTGAATTAACCCTCTCTCAGTCACTCAAGCTTGAAATCCTGGACTCCATCCTTGGAGTCTCTCTCTTCCTTCCCAGGCCCAGCTCAAGCCACCTCTTCTGGAAACTCCCCTGTCCCCACCGCCAGCCGAGTGTACCAGGAGCTCCCTCCTGAGCGAGGCAGTGCACTCCATCCTTATAGCTCCAATCCTTTTTACATCACCTTAGAGGATTTTTTAGTATAGATAACAGTACAGTGGAAGGCATTGTCCAAAGCACTTAATGCATTCTCTTGTCTTTTAACTCGGGCAACACCCTGAAGATTATCATCCCCATTTTCCAGAGAACAGAGAGATCAGACAGCTTACTCACAGCCACACAGTTAGCGGGCTGCAGAGTCAGCATCGGAATCCAGACGTGACTGCCCGAGTCCCTGCTCCTAAACACCCTGCTTCACTGCCTTACAAGCAGAGCGGGAGCTGCTCTTACTCTATTCTCGTCCATACCCAGCGCCTACTCTGTGTTGGAAGCCAAATAGATCTTTGTGGGATTGATCCTGTTTTTGCCATAAATAGCATGTGCCAATCAGAGATCCCTCTTCGAGGGATGGAGAAGGATAATCTTCAACAAGCGCTTTAATTGTTTAAGAGCAAATAGTTTCTGCCAAGATGGTTTTCCAAGTGAGTGAGGAGTAGTACGGGTGACCAGAAGCCGCGTGAGTCTCCTTGCCCTACTGTTTACAGCTCATGTTTGCCTCATGAGCTCTTTTGAATTTTTTTTAATGTTTTCAAATGTTTATTGTGGTCAGAACCCTTAACATGAGATCTACTCTCATAACAGCTTTTTAAGTATACAGTACAGTATCGTTATCTGTAGGCACAGTATAGTACAGCAGATCTCTAGAATTTATTCACCTGGCATAACTGAAATTTTATACCTGGTGATTAGCAACCCCCCACTTCCTCCTCCCTGCAGCCTCAGGCAACTCCTATCCTATTCTTTGTTTCTATGAATTTGACTATTTTAGATCCCTCATATAAATGGAAACATGCAGCATTTGTCCTTCTGTGACTGCTTATTTCCCTTGGCACAATGTCTTCCAGATTCAACCATGTTGTCCCATTTGCGAATTTCCTTCTTTTTTAAGGCTGAGTAGTATTCCATTGTGTATAGATCACATTTTAAAATCTATTCATCTCTCGATGGACATTTAGATTATTTCCACATCTTGGCTGCTGTGAATAGTGTTGCAATGAACATGGAAGTGCTAATATCTCTTCCAGATCTTGATTTCAGTACTTTTAGAGAAATACCCAGGAGTGGGATTGCTGGATGATATACTGTAGAAGTTCTATTTTTAATTTTTTGAGGAACTTTCCTACTGTTTTCCATTGAAGCTGTACCATTTTGTATTCCCATCAACAATGTACAAGAGTTCTAATTTCTCAACACGTTTTAATCTTTTGTAGTTACGTATGTATCTATCTATCTATCTATCTATATATCTATATCTATATCTATATCTATATCTATATATATATATATAAAATAGCCTTCCTAACAGGTGTGGGGTGGTTTTGATTTGCATTTCCTTGATGATTAGTGACCTTGAGCATCTTTTCGTATGCCTGTTGGCCATTTGTATGTCTTCTTTGGAAAAATGTCTATTCAAATCCTTCGCCCATTTAAAAAAATCTGGTTACTAGTTTCTTTTGCTTTGGGGCTGTAAGAGTTCCTTAAATTTTTTTGAAAATTAACCCCTTATCAGATGTATGGTTTACAAATATTTTCTCCCATTCTGTAGGATGCCTTTTCACTTTCTTGTTAACTTTGCTGTAAGAAGCCTTGTAGTTTGAGGTAGTCCCACTTGTCTGTTTTTGCTTTTGTGCTTTTGGTGTCATATCCATGAAATCACTGCCAAGACCAATGTCATGAGACTTTTCCCTTATGTTTTCTTCAAGGAGTTATAGTTTCAGGAGTTATGTTTATAAGTCTTTAATCCACTTTTTAGTTTATTTTTGTGTAAGGTATAAGCTAAGAGTCCAGTTTCATTCTTTGGCATGTGAATATCCAGTTTTCCCAACAGCATTTGTTGAAGAGACCATGCTTTCCCCATTGTGCTTTCCTGGCACCTTTGTTTCTATCCACTCCCTCTCAGTTGACCATACATGCATGGATTTATTTCTGGGCTCTCAACTCTGTACCATTAGTCTATATGTTTGTTTTAATTACTGTAGCTTTGTAATATATTTTCTTTTTTTATATAAATTTATTTATTTTATTTATTTTTGTCTGCATTGGGTCTTCATTGCTCCATGCAGGCTTTCTCTAGTTGCGACGAACGGGGGCTACTCTTCGTCATGGTGTGGTGGCTTCTCTTGTTGCGGAGCACAGGCTCTAGGCATGTGGGCTTCAGTAATTGTGGCTCACAGGCTCTAGAGCGCAGGCTCAGTAGTTGTGGCACACGGGCTTAGTTGCTCTGCGGCATGTGGGATCTTCCCCGACCAGGGATTGAACCCGTGTCCCCTGCATTGGCAGGCAGATTCTTAACCACTGTGCCACTAGGAAAGTCCCTGTAATATATTTTCGAATCAGGCTGTATAATGCCTCCTGATTTGTTCTTTTTCAAATTGTTTCAAGATTGCTTTGGCTATTTGGAGTCTTTCTTGGTTCCGTATGAGTTTTAGATTTTTTTTTTTTCTATTTCTGTGAAAAATAACACTGGAATTTTGATTAGAGATTGCACTGAATCTGTAGGTCACTTTGAGTAGTATTGACATTTTAAATATATTAGTCTTCTAATACAAGATCAGGAACAAGACAAAGAATGCCCAGTCTCATCACTCTTATTCAACATAGTACTGGAAGTCGCAGCCAGAGCAATTAGGCAAGAAAAAGAAATAAAAAGATGTCCAAATCAGGAAGGAAGAAGTGAAATTGTCTGTTTGCAGATGACACGATCTTGTATATAGAAAACACTAAAGACTCCACACACAAAAAACTGTCAGGACTAAAAAATGAATTCAGTAAATTTGCAGGATAAAGATCAACATACAAAAGAATCAATTGCATTTCTATATGCTAATAACAAACTATCCAAAAAAGGAAATTAGGAAAATGATCTCATTTACAACAGCATCAAAAAGAATGAAATACTTAGGCATAAACTTAACTAAGCAAGTGAAAGACTTGTACGTTGAAAACTACAAAATACTGGTGCAAGAAATTAAAGACACAAACAAATGCTAAGACGTCCCTCAAGCTGTTTTTTTTTTTTTTTTTTCAAGCTGTTTTTAATAGCATTCTAAGAACCCCTTCATCCTGCTAAGGTCCTCAGCCAAACTGTGACTGCAAGCGTTCCACACACAGGAGGGCTGTAATCAGTGTCTGTGGCCTGAGCTAAGGGTTTTATCATCTCCCGTCTCACCTGGAACTGACCTGGCAGGTTTGGGGTCTGGCTCACCCAGTGCCATCCCTCACCCCCTTTTTCCTGACCCTACAAGGCTCTCTGCCACCTCTGTAACCCAGTGGTGATGTACCTAGACTCCTCCAGGCTATCAGTGAATGGTTCTCTCTGGGCCCCTTACTTCAAGAGCTTTGTTGAAAATTCCTCTGCAGGGGATACTGGGGTGAATTTTAACCCCTCACACTTGTTTCCTCTAAGCCGACTTTCCCCCATGCACCGTGGGCGTTTCTATCCACTCCCTCTCATCCTTCCTCCCTCCCCCAAACATCCCACCTTTCCTCTCTGCATTCCCATCCTCCTGCCCTCTTCTGAGTCCGGCAGCCATAGCCAGAGGTCAGAGTGGAGGAAGGGAGGAAGGGAGGGGGTGCCTCTGTCAGGAATCTCTCCTCCCTCTGCACCCCTCTGTGACCCCCACCAACCTCTCCCTCTGGTTGGCTCCCTTGCTCTCCTTCCCGGAGGCACCAGAAACCCCATCTGCCCCTCCCTGCCCTTCCTCTGAGGGGTGTCTCTGAGCCACAATCCCCCCAGGGATGCAACTGGCAGGGCTCCTGGAGGAGGCTGGCAGGCCCGCTGGCTGCAGAGGAGAACACAGAGGGCCACGAGTCAGGCTTCTCCGGAAATGAAATTGCTCCGTGCAACAATGAGAGAGCCACTTTTTTAACATTTTGCGTGAGCATGCATTCAATTGCTCACATTGTTTTGGCTCCAGGGGGAAATCTGACCTCGGAAAAGGCTGAGATGAAGTGGGTGTGGGTGGAGATCCTCCACTCTTTCACAGGGCTGAGAGAGTCAAGCAGAACATTCCTCAGAGGTAACTTCCAGTGGGACCATTCCTCCCTTCCAGAGAAGAGCAGGAGATGGGGCTGTGTCTAGCCACCCAGCTGGGGCCAAGGCAGGGCCCCCTGGGGCTGGAAGAGACCAAGGTCGGCTGTGCCCAGGGTGGTGATGGACCCTAACGGGAAGCAGAGACTCAAAAGTATCCTCCATGCAGCCCAGGACTCTCAGTTGCATCCCTGGCAGGTGTGGGGAGTGCCTGCCCCCTCCCTGCCCCCTCTAATCTTTGGGAAGCTTTTACAAAATCACAAATTCTCAGACCAATTAAATCAAACTTTCTGGGGATGGGTTTTGGGGAGGCACAGGAGTGGCGGGGAGAGTTAAGCTTCCCATATAACTCCAGTGTGCAGCCAAGGTTAAGAAACACGAGTAGCCGCATCCTAGGTGCATTTTGTGAGGCCACTGATGAGCAAAGGGCACGTGGAAAGGTACCACTGGAAGAGCCAGAGAGACCAGAGTTTGAATCCCAGCTCTGCCACTTACTAGCTGTGGGGCTTTGACCTAATTCTTCATCTTTCTGAACCTCAATATTTTCTCTTTGTGTGGGAATAATAGGAATAATTCATTCTGCGTGTTTGTTTTAAGGCTTAAAATAAGTGAGATGGGGCTTCCCTGGTGGCACAGTGGTTGAGAGTCCGCCTGCCGATGCAGGGGACACGGGTTCGTGCCCCGGTCCGGGAAGATCCCACGTGCCGTGGAGCGGCTGGGCCCGTGAGCCATGGCCGCTGAGCCTGCGCGTCCGGAGCTTGTGCTCCGCAACGGGAGAGGCCACAGCAGTGAGAGGCCCGCGTACCACAAAAAAAAAAAAAAAAAAGTGAGATGTTCACATGAAGCAAGTAGTGTGTGACAGCCCCTCGGTGAGCTGACATATGAATTGCTGTTGAAAGCAAACCGTATTCCAGGAGTTACTCAAGAGAAGTATCGCATCACAGGAGCCCCAGAAAGGAAGATCCATTCTCCTAACTGGGCACCAAAGCCCCCCACGATCGCAACCCCTGTTCCTGGAGAACCTCTCCTGAGTCCTACAGCTGCAGCCACCCTGCTCCTGTTGTGTTTCCACGGAAGGTCTCTTACTTTCCTCCTGCCTCGAGCGTAAACTTCCTCCTCCTTCTGCCTGACTCTAGCCCACCTTCAAGCCCAGGTTCACTTCCCACCGCGTCCCCACCCCGGGCCAATTTACTCTTCCTGCAGCATGCTGCAGAAGTCGCATCCACACCGGCCCGCCAACACCCGCTCTCTGGACATGGCCTTTACCAGCGGTTGGATGAATGCCTGCTGACCGCCAACACCCTTTCTCTCTCTGGACATGGCCTTTACCAGCGGTTGGATGAATGCCTGCTGACTGCCAACACCCGCTCTCTGGACATGGCCTTTACCGGTGGTCGGATGAATGCCTGCTGACTTCTTGATTGCTTTAAAATCATTTCCACCTTCCATTGGTACCTGAGGATAGGCTGTGTCTCATCTATCACGTGATCCTGACTGCGTTTTGTTCAGGACTCTGTGTCCATTCAGTAAGCAGTGACTTGGTTTGAGACAAAGCTAGTTTCTTACTGAACTGCAAAGTTTCCTGATTGTACTAGAAAGAAGGAGTACAAGTTGTGATCCTCTCCGAAAAGGCTTACAATCCACTTGGCTACCACATCCCCAGAAATCAAGCACCTGTGAACATTTATGATGGGTTTAGAGGTGGGGGGAGTTCAGGAGTGTGGGCAGCTGCTGGGGGCAAAGGGGAAGGGGGACTACAGCTTGAAGGGAAGTGGGCTTCAGACAGGTATTGGCAGGGAAGGAGAAAGGCCCCCAGGAAGAAAACTCTGAGCGGAGGGCGGGTAGCCAGAATGAAGCACGGCCCGTCTGTGTGGTGTGGTAAAGGGACGGCCTGATGGGTGGGTCGTGGGCCGGCACTGGCTCCCAGCAGAGGAATTCTGGTGGACACAAGGTGATACTAAGAACCTCTCTCTGAGAGTGTTTTAAGCTGGAGAGCAACACCATGGAAAGCATAAAGGAGAGTTTGTTTATTCATTCAACAAACACTGAGAAAAATGCTATTTCTTTACTGAATTGAAAAGTCTCCCAGACACTTTTCCTGCTAGAAGTGTGCTGAGACAAAGTCAAATAAATCTGGGGCACTCCCTGGCCAGAGAGGCCCACAGATAACTCAGTGCATGGTTGAAAGTACAGTGCTCTAAATAAGGTGAGAGTGGGAAGCGGGAGTGTGGGTGCCCAGAAGGCAGATGAGACAAGATCTGCCTGGCAAGGGCATCTTAGCCGAGAACCCTCTGACTAGAACCTTCAATCAAGCAGGCTAAGAAGCAGGAAGGGAAGGGCTGGAACGAAGCTTGAAAATTCAGGAGAACCTTCCTCCATGAACAGTTTATTCCAGCCCTAGTCTTAGGCACAGACCCCGCTTGGAATGTTCCTCTGAGATTGCAGCTTTCCCAGGGCAGGTACACAGCCCCTGGGCACTGGTTTAGCGGCAGAGTTCCTGCAGGTCCAGCAGCTGCTGCTATGAATACCCAGCTTAAGCAACCATTCCTGTAACCTCTGCAGAAATAACTCCCCACGGTTTTTTGTCCCCTCCAGAGCTGCCGTCCCCCTCTTCCACTCGGCAG
>NW_020174429.1:1447359-1458439 GCF_003031525.2 Neophocaena asiaeorientalis asiaeorientalis
CTTCTTTAGCCAGACTCTTCAAACTGAAATGTGAAATTTGAAGCCAGTGTTCTCCTTAGCAACCATGGTAACACAGGATCTGATAGAGAGCCTGGAGTTATAAAAATACCAGCTTCCACCAGACACTGGTTTCCAAAGGGAAACCAGTCTCCACGCCAGAACCGTTTTTAAACAGTCTTAAAACTCAAGAGATTTCCAAACCCGTCTCAGCATGGCTCAGGAGGACATCTCTTCAATTCCGTTTTGGAAGGTGGTGCAGTTGCAAGCTTTCAGTATTTTCTGTAAAATTTAGAGACGCAGAAAAGATGTGGCTCTCTGAGAATTCGGTAGCCGTGTCAAGGATATATAGGTGGGAACGGCTGTTCTTAAACAGCAAATATTCGACATTTTTTTTTTAAGTTAGATTGAATTGCTGCCACTCCTTCCAAGTTCCCTCCCAGCGAGTCCTCAGCGCCATCAATCCTCCTAATCATAGAGGGGGACTGATTTGATCTATCTCCCCTTCGTAGAAGACGGCTTTAATTAACATAAACATTTTCTAGCGGGAATTTACGTTTAAGCCCTCGAGTGGAGAGGTAAGAGGTACAGCTGCCTGAACTTCTCTGCTCAGGGCCAGAAAGAAACGTCCCGCGTCGCTGTCCTCCAGTTCCTCCCCTCCCCCACGGAGGCCCCCTGCGGCACGGCCTCTCGCCTTCCCCCGGCGCTGCCTGCAGGGGGCGCCTGGCCTTGCGGGTTGGGGGTGGGGTGCCCTTCCTGGAGGCACGGGGCCTCCCCCGGCCCAGCCCCCAGCCCCGCCTCCGCCGCCCGGGCGGACCGGCTCTCCCCACCTCCCCACCCAGCTCCGCGCTCTCCTGCTTCCTCTTATCTCCTGGGGCCATGCCTTGTAATTTTGAAAAATATTCTAACTCAGTAATTAATGTCTGAACTTCAAGAGGCCCCTGCTTTCTGCACAGAAGGCGGGCAGGGACGGGGAGGGGCCGGGGTGGGGATTCTTTTTCTAAGCTGGCGAGTGGAAGGTGGAGGATGCATTGTTTCTTGCTAGAGTTTGTGTACGAGATACACACATATACACGTGTACACATACGCATGCGTCTGTCCATAGATTTTTTTCAAATCCTTTGGGTTTGGAAAAAAAGGATCCTTCCCCTCGCTCCGTCCCAGTGGCGTTCTCCCAGCGGGCTGATGTCAGAGGCTGCTCAGCCAGCTGGGGAGCATGTGGGGAGACAAGCTGGGACACTTTGTGAGTGTTTAGGTCCGGGCGGGGGAGTGGGGATTGGCTGGGAGGGAGAGGGAGTGACCTATATGTTTAGAGGATAAGAAATCAGGAGCTGTGGGGTAAAAAAAATGGCCATCAGTAACTTCAGATAACACAGAAGTCAAAAACAAAATTAGCCTATTTCCCACCCACAAGGAGGTTGTGAGCAGCCCCAGTGAATCCTGGCTCAGCATCCCCCACAAAACGCCTCCCCGTGGTTTGCCCATCCCCCATCCCAGCCCTGCCAGCCCTTCCTGCCCCAGCTCGGGTCCCCTCCACCCAGCAGTTTGGGTGCCACAAGCACGCTGTGCGTGGCCCCTGCCCTCACAGAGCTGCTGTCTACTGGGGAGAAGAAGTAGAAACACCAAGTGCCCTGTGCTGGGAGCTGGTGCATAAACCACACGCCAGTCTCTCCAGGACCCACACTGATCTTTCTTTATGCTGCTCCAGCTCTCAGGGTCAAAGAATTTAAAGCCAGCAGCCGAGGATACCCCACTCGCTGCTGCTCCACCTTCAGAGTAGATGACGTCTAGGCAGCACTTGTTGGTGTGGAAACCAGCAAGTTAGGAACCACCTTTTCTCCTCTTTTCTGTCCACCTCAAGTCCTAGCCAGAGCCCAGTTCCTTATCGATGGCTCCATTGTCAGTGCTGCCAGCAACGATCGGTAGGTAACGGGAGGCCTGGGCCAGCCAGGATCAGCCTTTCTTGTAGCCAGAAGAGAAGGGTGTGTGGGGAGAGGTGGACTTCACAGCTAGACAGACCCAGGCAGCTTACCCACTCTGGCCCTCAGTTCCTTGTCGGGATGAGGATTAAACGTAATTTAGTAGATTTGCTAATTACAAGTTGACTTCCTCCCTTCGTTGTATGTAGCAGGACACACAAAACAAAGACATGAAAAACAAAAGACATAGAGTAAAGGGATCAGCCAGCAGCATATTCGTATCGTATAAAATGAAGTGCTTCTTAATGAGAAAAAATGTGAAGGAACACAGTAGATGAAGTTTCAGGGCCTTTGTCCTTGCCGTTCCTTCTGGGAGAATGCCCTTCCAGGTATCCTTCCAGACCTCTTCTGGGTGTCAGTTCTTCAGAGGGACCCTCCCATACGATAATCCTCACAGCCTGCTTTCTTTTTCTCCGTAGCCCTGACTAGTATCTGACTCCACCTTAAGAGTTTTCTTTGTTAATCTGCTTGTTTTCTGGCTCCCCAACTAGCATGGAAACTCTCTAAAGGCAGGGGCTGGACTACTCTGTTCATAGCTATACCTCCAGTGCCTGGAACAGTGCCTGCCATATAGTAGGTGCTCAATAAATCCTGTTGAATAAATTAATGAACTAGAATGTCTAGACTGAACAAAGCAGGAGACAACAGTCACCCTTCTAGAGTGAATCGAGGAAGACTGCTCAGGGGAGATAAATCCAGAATCCTTGAAGAGGCAAGGTGAGCAAGCAGAGTGGGGCTGGCTGATCGTGGTCCCTAGAGATGAGCTCAGAATGAGGGAGGGAAGAGGAACACTCCCCCCCGAAATCCAACTCAAAGGAGTGTGCGCAGAACGTGAGCAGAAACTTCTGCCAGTCAATGAAGCTGCCCATATTCTGGCACCACATTTCGCTCTAGTTAAGTGGTCTTTTCTCGACTTCTGTGTGCCAGGCTTCATGTGAGATTTAATTAGCCTCTCCAAAGTCAGAATCCTATGAGCCACCATCATGAGAAGTCAGGGTGGGCTTCTGGCCCTGCTTCTAGATCGAGAGCCTTGGGGAAGGGATTGTGGAGGGGCCACTGAGTAAGAACCTGCTGGGTTCCATGCCGGCTTCAGCTGGGCCTGGAGATGCAATCAGGGAGCAGAGCCTTCCTCTCCTGCCTCTCCCCTGAGGAGGAGTAAGGAGGATGCACAGGGTACAGGAGGGTGCTGTGAGGGTCAGAAGAAGGTGAGGCCTCGACACAAGAGGTGGGGGAGTGGAGCGGGTGAGAGAGGACACCCACAGTCACAAACGCTGAGGAGAACGAAACCTCCTAGCCCTCGACAATCACAGCACAATCCCAGCGATGGAGCAACAACACATCCAGTAAAATATAACGGCAGCCACTATGTCACTGTACCTTATCTAGTAGCTGCGTTTTTTAAAAGGCACCAGTGAAATTAATTTCAATATCTTTTATGTTATCTAATATATCCAAAGTATTATTTCAACGTATAATCAATATTAGAAAGCATCCGTGAGATTTTTTTCTATTATTCTTTTTTGTACTAAGTCTGAAATCCAACGTGTATTTTACATTTAAAGCATCTCTCAATTCGGACTCGGTGCATTTCAAGTGTTCAGGGCCACGGGCGGCTGGTGGCTCCTGTACTGAACCATGTAGGTCTGGAGGCTAGCTTCTGGAGTCCTCGGGCTTTTGGAACAGTCTGGATCCCAAAAGTATCTGGATCCCCAAAGCCTCAAAAGTCTTTTTATAGCTTCTCTCTCTGAGCACCCAGGAGCAAAGGAAGGTGGTGTGAGCTGAGGCTTTAAACTCATAGTCAACATGCTAACACTGCTCGGTTGGCCAGAGGTCCCTGATGGGGTCTGCAGAAGGCAATCCTTGTGACCCCAGAATGAAAAAAAATGGAGAGAGTGAAAGGGGGAGGCGGAAAAGCTAAGAGAGAAGAAAAACACAGAAAGGGGAAAAAGAGGTCGTGGGTGGCCAGGACGGCAGGCTGCGTGACAGAGCTAAGAACAGCGTCCACAGACCGAGGAGGGGCAGCCCCGGCAGGGCAGGCAGCTGCCGGCTCCAGCTCACAATGGCTAAACAGAAAGCGAGGCCCAGGCCATGCAAGACACAATTAGCTCATTCTTCCATTGCCCTTTTGGTTACACTGTTGTTCTCGGGACAGCCATTTCTGTAATTAAGACCTTGTCCCTTACTCAGAGGTACTGCAACATAAAAGTAGTTGCTGAATCTGGTTTCCCAGGGTTAAAAGCCAGACTTAGGAAATGCAAACACACATTCACTAACTAATTATCCTTTAATTAAGGCTGAAGCCCTGCTTAAAACAATTAGCTCTGGGAATTGAACAGTAGGTACCACTCCACTTTCTGCTAATTGCCCTCCCCGGATGGCCAGGATATGGCGCGTTTTGAGGGAGGGGGGGACAGGAGGGAACGAATTCGTCTGCTGCTTTTGGTCTGGATTGGACGGAGTTCGGCTTGCTTTGGACACGTTAGTCAGAGGAGAGCTGGAGGTGTGGGGAAGAGCGAGGAGGATGTGGTTTGGGCAAGGGGAGTCGAGAGGCTGCCCCAGGCTTGGACGCGGGCCGTGGGAAGTCTCAGGAGCTGCTGCTGGCCACACTGAGGTGCCTTGCCTGGCTGGAGCTGAGGGCGTGGGCCAAGGATTAGCTGACTGGAAAGCAATTAGATGAGGTGGGGCTGGCTGGGAAAATACCTGGAATCCCAGGGCCAGGGCTGAGACTTGCTGGGGCACTGCCCAAGGCGGGAGCCTCGTGGGCTCTGGGGAGCGGAGGTGCCCCCCGGTGAGGGTGACTACCACTGGTCCACCGGCCCGAGCCTTTCTTGCCTCTTGCCTGTGAGGAGAAGTGGATTCTAGAGTGAGGGGAGTCCAGAAAAGAGGCCCTTTTCTGATTACATTTCCTCTCTCCGAATGTCTCCTCCGCCTCGGTTTGCCCGCCCCCCTCCCTCTACCCCCCTCCGCAGACTCCCAGGACTTTCCTAAGGCAGGCCTCAGGGAATCAGACTACCTCCCCCTTTTCTAGGTAAGAGGGATGTGTATGTAGGGTGTTACCCTTCCAGGGACTTTTAACGTTTTGAAAGGAGAGGTTGGAAGAAAAAAAATGTGTGCCCCAAAGGAAAAAAAGATGCTCAGGGTTTTGGGGGGAGTCAGGGAGATGACTAACACCTCCAGGGGTCTCCCCAGAAAATAGCCACAGGCATTAAAGCTTGCAGAGAATCCCTGGAGCCTGTCCTCCGGGGAGCTTCCAGTTAAGAGCCCCTGCTCCAGAAGTGGAATTGGGATTTTCATCCAGGCAAATGATCAGAGGGGCCTTCCAGACCACCCTCAAAGCAACGGTGTAAAGGATTCTCAGGGCTGACCCAGCAGAGATAAGGACTTCCACGGATTCCAAAAGCCCCTGACAGCTTACTTTTTTTCCCCCTGGAAGAGATCCTAGCTCATCCCTGAGCTCTCCTCTCTCTCCCCAGATCAGAGGTCAAAAGACTTCTCTAAAGGGCCAGATAGTAAATATTTTAGCTTTGCAGCCCAAGAGGCAAAATCGAGTTTAACCACATCCCTGCGATGTGTACTGTGTTGAACAGCAGTGCGAATCAGTGAGAACGGTTTCTGTAGAAACTACTCAGCTCTGCCTTCTTAATGGGAAAGCAGCCGTAGGTGATATGTAAATAACTGAGAGTGACCGTGTTCCAACAAAACCCTATTTACGGACACTGAAATTCGAATCTTATATCATTTTTATGTGTCACCGAATATTACTCTTCTTTTGATTTTTTTCCTAGCTATTTAAAAATGTCAAAACTATTCTCAGCTCATGAGCCTGTAAAAGACAGGCAGGCTGTGGACTAGATTTGGCGGCTGGGCTGTAGTTTAACCGACCCCTGACCTAGATCTGTTGTTCTCAGCTGGGAAATTGCCTTCCAGGTAACGTTGATGCACATTAAAATTTAAGAATCACTGTCGGAAAAAGGAGAATTTGCCATTTCTCAGGCAATGCTGGTGCTGAGGTTAGGAGGACCACACACTGAGCAGCAAACACTGAGCTAGTCTGAACTTCACCCCCACTTTACAGATGACAAAACAGGCCCAGAGGTGACACAGCTCTATCATTTGAACCCAGGGAGAGGCTTCTCTGTCCCAGGATGCAGAGCTGGGTGGTTTTTCTATCTCTGGCCGCCTTCAGAGATCTACCCTTCCAGCAGCTCACGATGCCCGAGGCTCTAGCTGAGACACAGGAAATGTGTATGTGTCCCCTGGAGTCCCAAAGTGGCAGGGCTCCAGTGAGTCACTTCCCGTGAATGGCGATAGTACGCACTGAGACATCCTCACACTGTCAGTCAGCTCCCTCCCTGCCCTGCGCTTTAGAGAAACTCCCTGCCAGCTTCGGGGAGGGGGTCGACAGAGCGGCACGAGAGGGAAGCTAAAAGCCCCCTCTGTGAGAAAGGAAATGGAAAGAACAAGGGCCTGGACGTCAGATTTACATGATGTCAAATCCCACGCTTTTTGTACTAGCTGGAACCTGAGGCAAGTTAATCTCTTTGAACCTCAATTTTTCCATCAGTAAAATGGGGAAACAGCCTCTACCTCTGCAAGGTTGTCTTAAGGATTGATCATAATGTCTGTCAAGTGTCTGGCACAAAGTACAGAACTTTTATGGTTTATTTTTTCTTTTTCTTTTTTTTTGCCACGCTGCGTGGCATGTGGGATCTTAGTTCCCCGACCAAGAATCAAACCCACGCCTCCTGCAGTGGGAGTGCGGAGTCTTAACCACTGGACGTCCAGGCAAGTCCTAGGGTCTCTTTATCAGCCACCCTGGCATTGTGCCTTAACCACAGGGCTACCCAGCCACAGCCTAGACAGCCACGGAAGAAGGCGACACCTGAGACCAGGGCTGTGTTGATGTCACTGGCTTGCGCTTCTGTGACAGTTCCATTGGTGATTTAGGGGTATGGCTCATGTCCAGGGTTTGTACCTGGGCCCCTGGGTGGCCTTCAGGGTCTGGGAACCCACTGAAATTGTACGCCGACATCTGTGAGCCTGTGGAGATGTGCATTTTTCTGGGAGAGGTGCCAGAGTTTCCATCAGATCCTCAAAGGGCTCCATGTTCCCCCCGAAAATTACAGGATGCGTATCTATAAACACAGTGCAGAAGAGAGCACCAGACTTTTGAGACAGATTCCTGGATTTGGAAATCAGCTCCCTGACACTGACCTATGCATCGGAGGTCATCTAATTCAGATCTGAACTTCCATTTCCTCAGCCCTAAAAGCTGGGACTAGCATACCTGCCCTGCCAAGTCCAGAATCAGATGATACCCTATGAGGGAAAACCCAGAGTGGGCAGTCAAGAATGGGTAGGGCTCTCACAGGGGCCCAGGTGAGCAAGGTGAGTCACAGGGGGCCATCCTGCAGGGCCAGTGTGTTTGCTTCGAATTTAAATACTGGGGGTTTTAAAGTGGGCAAAATTAAACTCTGGTGATAAGGAGGATCATGGTGACCCTCGGGAAGGGTCAGTGAAACGACGGGGCGGGCGCAAGAGGACTGTGGGGTGTGATCCAGGTTCGTAGCTCTTGGTTGGGGCATCAGAACATGTTTGCCCTTTGTTATTTGTGCAAATCCATCTCACTGCACATTTTTGTATGTGTGATACTTAAACAAAAAGTCTTCTCAAAAAACGTTCAACTGAGAAAACTAGAAATACAATATAAAATCACCCCCTGGGGGCTTTTTCTATATAATTTTGCAGTTAAGTTAGCACATAGCTTGAAGAAAGAGTAATTTATATATAAACACAAATAATAGAGTAAGATTTTAAAATAATCCAAAAGCCAGGTTTAAGTATCTTTCTTCTTCACCCAAACTGCTATCTAAGTCTGCTTACATAACTTCTGCTTTCTTTAATTATCTCACAGGGCCCACAGGCCGTCTCGGGCCTCTTCGCAACCATGGTGGACCTGGCCTATTTTGGGTGGTCCGTCTGCCAGGGCGGTGGCTTTGCTTAGCACACTCCTTGATTCCAGAATGTGCCTGTCCTATCCCTTCTCTCCTTCTTTCCTGCAATGGATTTCTCTTCTCTCTCCCACCTCACAGGTTCCCCTCTCTCTAGTGTTTTCTTCTTATCAACCCACTAAATCCATCTGAGCGGGGAAGACCTTCCATTGCCCCCATATTCCCCTCCAGAAGCCACCCCATTTCTCTCTTCCCTAAGAGCCAGGATTTTCAAAAGAACTGTCTCCCTACATGGTGTCTCTGGGTTACTTCTGCCCCATCCAGCCAACAGCGTGGTCCCCGTTCGAGACTGCCATATCACCAAATCCAGAAGCCTACCCAGGCCTCCACACCACCATTATAGCAAGGAAGCAGCATAGATGATTTGTAAACCAATGACAGTGACTGTGCTCCAACAAAATTTTACTTATGGACACTGAAATCTGAATTTCATGTAATGTGTCACAAAATATTGTTCTTCTGATTTTTTCTGTCAACCATTTAAAAATGTAGGGACTTCCCTGGTGGTCCAGGGGTTAGGACTCCGCGCTTCCACTGCAGAGGGCGTGGGTTCAATCCCTGGTCAGGGACCTAAGATCCCGCAAGCTGTGCGGTGCAGCCAAAAAAAATAAAAAGGAAAAATAAAAATGTAAAGAGCATTATTAGCTCGCTGGCCTGTACCAAAGCAGGCTGAGGGTGGGATTTGGCTGGTGGACTAGATGTTATCCACCCCTAATCTAGATGTATGATTCTGAACTAGGGGCAGTTTGCCCCCCAATGCCAAGGGGCATTTGGTAGTGTCTGGAGACATTTTTTGTGGTCACAACTGGGAAGTGCTACTGGCCTCTGGTGGGAGGAAGCCCAGGTTCTACTCAGCATCCTGCCATGCCCGGGAGGCTCCACAGCAAAGAACTGTCTGGCTCAAATGTCAGTCATGCTGTGGCTGAGAAATCCTGGTCTAAATGATCTCATCTGGCCCCAGGACTTTAAATACCCTCTGCACCCAGTGCTCTCAAATGTGTCTCCAGCCAGGACCACTCCTCTGACCTCTAGACCCAATGGCCAAGTCCATTCCTCCCTCCAGCTAGCTTCAATCTTGGTAGATGAAACCACTGGCCACCCCTTTAGTTCAGGCCAAAAACTTGGGAGTTACCCTTGATTCCTCCCTTTTCCCCACCACCTCTCTTCTGTCATATCACCATCACCTTGGACGTGGGCTTAAAATAGCTCCAAGCTGGTCTTCCCTCTACCTCTTTGCCGCACTTTTCTTCATCCCAGATGAAACGCCTATTGCAAGGCAGGTGTGCCGCCACCAGGGACTCACAGAGGTGTTTCCAAGCCAATACCGCTCTCGAGTTGGGTGTGCTGGGCTGCCCAGGCCTTGGGCGAGACTCTGGGCTCAGCTCCACCCGGAGAATGTCTCACCTGGGTCCTTGCACAGGCAGCAGGTACTCTCACAGATGCTAGAAGAAAATACAAGGAAATAAGATTGATTTTTTTTATGTACCCCTGAAACTAGTTTCCTTTCTCGTCATGCTTCATATAACGTACATAGATAGATAATATGTTTGTGCATGAGTGTGTAGATACACACACACTTGGAGGCTGGCTCCAAGTACATGTATCACCCCGAGTTTAGTGTCGGAGCCTTCGCCGAGGGCCTATGCTCACCTTTAAGTCCTTCTCCAAAACTTCATTTGACGGCCCCATAACCAGAAACTTGGGGAAGTTGATGTCCTTTGGGATTTATCAAAGGACAGGCAACTGTAGCTTGTGGTGGGCCATGAGCGAGACCCCAGGCGGAGGCCTCAAAGCTTGTGTTGTGTTGGTCACAGGCAAATTCCCAGGGCAGCAGCAGCCCTCAGACTTGAACTGCACAAACTCTAGATCCGTATCTCCAGGCCTGCGTGCATCCACCTGACACCTCCCCCTGGCCCACCCACGGATTCCTCAAACTCTGAGTGTCCTAATACGACCCATCTCCTGCGCCCCAAACCTGCCCCTCCCCCCAGGGATAGTACCACCATCTTCCTGGCTGTGGTGGCTGAAGACTCCAGGCCATCCCTGACCAGCCCTCACCCCGTCAGTCCCCAGGGTCTGTGGGTAGCAGCTCTCGTAGAGTTCCTGGCTCTGGCTACCACTTTTCTCCCTCTCCATTGTCTAGGCCAAGGTCACCTTTCACTTGAATTACCCCACCAGCCTTCTAACCAGGCTTGGCCAGCTCTCTCTCTGTGGACTGCAGGCTCACAGGACTCTCAGGGGTCACTGCCTGGAATGTTCTTCCCTCCTTCCCTCTCCTGACCGCACTCTTTCTCTAGCTCCACCTTAAAATGTCAGTTTAAAGCTCTCTCCACCAGGAAGCCTTTTCTGAGCCTCCTCTCCCCGCACAGATGAGAATGGTCCTTCCTGCCACCCACCACCGCAGCACCCTTAGTTCTGTGCAAAACGAGCCCACTTAACTACTGAGAGCTGCCACTGATAGAGCCTCGCTTACTGTGTGCCAGATACTGCTCTAAATATGTCTCACAGATTATCTCATGTAATGCTCCCCCCACTTTCCAGATGAGAAAACTGAGACACAGAGAAGTTACCTGTGCAGCATAATTAGCAGGTGATCGAGTCGGGATTAGAAGCCAGGCAGTCTCACTTTACAGCCCCGGCTCCCGTCACAGATCTGCTTGTGTAAACTCTGTCTTTTCTACTAAACTAATAGGTCTATGAGGACAGGATTCATGCCTCCCTATTGAATGAATGAATGAAAAAGTTCTTCTATTCTTTCAGACTCCTTGGAGGAGGGTGCAGGACCAGCCATGCTCCAGGCCTGTCTGTCACTGGTGGGGCTGCATCCAGGGAACACAGAGGCTCTTCTGAGTGGCTTTGCCCCAGCCAGCACATACTTTCCTTCAAATCCAATCCACAGGTTTTCTGAGAGGGCCAGCTGGGCACAAGGTCCTGTGTGAGGAAAAACTAGTCTAGGTAAACTCTAGGCTATCGACCTAGAACTGGGTAGAACCAAATAACTGCTCCCGGGCTGTGAGTAATGAGGCTTCTCCCTACAGGGGATCAGGAGAGGAGGTCAGGGAAGGCTTCTCAGAGTTGCGGGGGGGGGGGGGG
>NW_020174429.1:1458515-1478729 GCF_003031525.2 Neophocaena asiaeorientalis asiaeorientalis
GCGGTCCATCTTGCAGGATCCAGTAAATGGAGCCAAGGTGAGAGAAGGCAGGCCTGGCTGAGTCAATGAGGAGCAAAAGCCGGAGGCAGATAAGGACAAGCCATGTTCATAGATGGATTTGGCTGGACTGGAGGCCTGTGAAGGGGAGAGAGGGGGATGGAGGGCCCCTGGGGTGGAAGTGGGCCAGCGAGCCCCTGAGTGCCAGGCTAAGCACTCTGTCCCCTGCAGCCCAGTCAGCTGGACCTGGTAAGGATGCGCTGTGTTACAGAACTTTGACGCACATGCTAATTCACCCAAAGAGCTTGTCTCAATTTAGAGAGAGTCACCCCATTATGAAAATGTATACTCTTCCTAAGGGTAAGGCTCTAAAGCCAAACAAACTTCCAGGTGCCCATTAAACACTCTTATCTCCAACCTTAGACTTGCCAGCGAGTACCTCTGCTGTCCCCCGGCAGCCCAGGCCCTTTTCTCAGCCCAGGCCTGTTTGCCCCTCCGTTTGGGTGGCTGCTGCTCTGAGCACAGATGCTAATTATGCCTTGAGCACAGCCCTGTTTTTTCTCTGCTTAATCGTCCCAGGCCCAGCCGTCCCTGCCCAGTTGGTCCTCGGTAACCTCCTTGCACCCAAACGCACCACAGAACCAGCTAAGCTCCTTTACCCAAGGGGCAGACCTCCCGGCCAGCTTCTGCCATGTGTCTTCAAACTCCACCCACCTGCCCCACCCCGGGAAGACTGGCACCTCTGCCTGGGAACCAGGCTGCTGCAGGCATTTCTTCTTCATACAAAGAGGACGTGATCTAAGCAAAGGCTTCTTCAGCATTCCGTGCTTGGGGGCAGAGTAAGAGGCCGGTGTGCCCCTCCCCCAGCTCCTCAAGGCCCCTTGCTGGTTACTTGCACCCTCCCCACTCCCACCCCCTGCAGAGTCTGGAATTGGTAGGAGGGACCCCTGGTTAGCTTGGCATACCAAGAAGAACCTTCTGAGAAGCTTCTTCCCAGGCTCAAGACAAGGTGGATTGGCAAAGCCCTTCAGATGACCGTGTGCCCATCGGTGAGCAATGCTGGGCTCCGGGGCTGCAGCGGCCTAGGGCTCTGTGCACAGGGAGGCCTTTCCTTGGAAGCTGGTGGGTCACCCTCTGTGGCAGTGCCCCTCTCCTGGTCCCCTCTGAGACTGCAGAGAGGTCAGCCCTCTGTCCATACCTACTTCCCCATCTCTTCTTCTTTCTGATTAAATTTCTTTGCCTTCATGAAAGGAAACATCTTGCACCCCCAGGATGCATCCTGTCTTCCCGAGGGGCCCACCGTGCTCTGATGTGTTTAAACCCGGGAGAGGGAGGACAGAAAGGCGATGGGTGTGAAGGGGAGGCCTCGCTCAGGGACTCGGGTGGCTAGACAGCGGCGCGGCCACCCGGGAAAGCTCACCCAGGGGAGGAAGGACTGTTTCGCAAGCGAGGCTGGGCAAGCGCTCTGAGCTGGCCCATCGGCCCTGGCACGCGGCTGGGCCTGTTAGGAAATCCAGGAGCCGCTCTGTCTGCTTTCCAGCAGGCGCCACTTCTCTTTCCACTGCTTTGCTCAATTCACGGCCCGGCTCCAGGGCCAGGCTGGCGGGTCGGCGGGCAGGCTGGGCACCCTCTGCCACAGGCCTGGTGCCCGGAAGTGCCCACTCCTGCCTCGGCCCGTGTTAAGGGTCCCCGGGCCTGAGCTGCAGAACTGCGCCGATCAGGCCGGCCGGCTATCGTGGCCATCTCGGGTAGGAGGGCAGGGTGACTCTCGGGGAAGGATTCCAGACTGTTTCCTTCTCTGTTGAGCTCCAACGCCCTTATCTCCTTTCCTGCCAGGCGGGACTCCTCACGAGTCACACAAAAGAAAACCCCACCCAAGACACACAACCCCGCACAGGCTTGAAGGAGGAGGGCTTGCGTCTGGTTCCGTTCAGGCTACCCGTTTATCAGCCAAGGGAGCAGTAAGTGTGCGTTGAGCTCATGTCATATATTTGGTCCAGAAGGGGTGGAGGGGCAGGTTGAAGAGACGAGGCCATCCAAGCCATGGAGCCACCTTGGAGGCTGCCTGTCAATCAACTGAGATGTTTCTTGGAGGAAGAACAACCCAGGGGAAAGGGGGCAGGCAAAGGACAGTTACACAGTTCGGGGGCAATTGGGATAGAGATGGGGGGTCGTGATGGGACTAAGTAGAACGAGGGGTGGGCGACGCGAGAGAGAATAAGCAAGCAGTGCACAGCCCCTCGCTCCAGCGTCTCGCAGGCATGAGTATTCCTCCCCATTCACAGAATACGGGGATACAGGAATGATAACCGGAAGAGGGGAACATGGAAAACGGAAGCCCCAGGAAGTCCGCTGATTCTGCAGTATACGAGGCTTGTCGCTCTGAGAACTGCAGGTAGAGCCCAGGCCGTGCAGCTCCTAACTCTGTCCCAGGCTTGTTGTTGAGCCTCAGAAGGGCAGTCTACCCCCAGCACGTTCAGACTTGCTGCTGGGCTGCGCTTCCTGGAGGCAGGGGGCTGGCCTAGTTGACCCCTCAAGTTCTCATTCCAAGCTAGCGGCTGCCGCAGCTTCTACAGGCGAGTTGCTATGGGAACTATAACTTTGAATTTCCTGGCTCTGGGGCTGTGAAAATCACAACCTGAACCTTCCATTGATGTGGGTTTCTCGATTAATTTCCTGTTTGATTGTTTACTTTAGAGAGCGGAAAATGCCTTTGCAGGCAGCTACTTCCCTCCAGCGAGCTGCTTATCACACCCTCCCCCCAAAGCCAGCAAGGTCAAGTCCAGGCCTCAGGTGGGCGGAGGTTGGGGGGCTGCAGAGAGCCAAGGGAAGGGGCCAGGGGAGGCGCCGGGAGAGACTTGTGAGTTCAGAGACTGGCCCCGTGAGGGGTGTCTGCCCACTGTCCCAGGCCTCAGGCCTGGGCCCCAGCCAGCCCAAACCCCTCCCCTTGTCTCAGGGAACTATTTGATGCTGAGTCAGACGCAAAATGCAGTCATTCCTTCAGAGGGGCGTCCAGAGGGTGCTGTCAAGGGAGTGACGGTCCCAGGTGCCACCCATTGCCTCCAGGCCAGGCACTCCTGGCCAGGCTCCACCAGAGGAAGCTTGGAGAACAACTGCTTTCCCATCTGCCTCTCCTTCAACTGCTCTCCCCAGGGCCCCGCCAGCAGCCTGTTAACAGAATTCCGTCCTGTTCCGGCTTCCATCCTTGGAGAGCGGTTCTCGCTGGTAAGCCCAGGTGAGGCCAAGTGAGGCCCTGCGGCAGGTACCCTGATCCGCAGTGATCACCGCCTCCCGCTGGGAGCAGGGCCGCTTCGCCGCCTTCGGAGCCCTTCTCCTCACCCCACCTGCTGAGCCGCTCAGAGGTGGGCAGGAGTACTTAGGCACCAGGAGGGGAGGTGGAACAGGCCAGAGGTGTACTGACTGTTCGGGTGGTGATGGGAGACGGGGGGCTCCCAGCCCCTCAGTGCCCCTTCCCTTGTCTAGGCGACTGTTATAAGGTACCCTCCTAATCAGGGCACTTTTGAAAGCGAAAGGAATATTACTAATTATTTGGGATGAACACGAGAAGCATCCCAGGCAAACCGGGGTGTGTGGTCACCCCACCTTTTGCTGACCTCTTGCCATTAGTCTTATTTATGTGGGACTTACTCATGGGGCAGCGGTTATGTCCTTTGACTTTGGAGGCAGACTAGACCTGGGTTCCAAAGCCGCTTTTCCATTACCCGTGCACTCGTGGGGAGTTCATTTCACTCTCCATGCCTCAGTTTCTACAGTTATACAATGAGAGTAATTACAATGGTATTTAACTCAGATAAACTGGTAAAAGGATAAAATGGATTTTAAAACACACACAAAGTTCAGAGCTTGGCATCTGGAGTCAGCACTCCAAAAAATGTAAGCCAGGTACTGACTGAGGACCCAGAAGGTGTGACTCAGCCCTCAGGAGACCCCTCCTGAAAGGTAAAACCTCAGGGCTACCTCGGGCATCTTGTGTTCCCCCTTTAAGAGAGATCCATGGACATCAGGGCAGTGAATATAGAAGAGGACAGACAAGGCTTCTAGAAGGAAAGGCAAGGGCATTAAAGGAGAAGCTGGAAGGTGTTGATAGCAGTCACGACCAACGTCCTTGATGTTTCAAACCCCGACGCAGGGTCCCGGGAACTCATGTCTGGAGGGACTACATGAACAGAACTTGCCTCCTGTCCAGGCTACCGGCCAGGGCTTGGCCCCCAAGAGGAGGCATTGGAGCCGTGGCCCCGTCCTCTGGCTCTGGTGTCTGCAGAAGGATTCAGTGTCTGCTCTGAGCCCCAGATTACGTTTCCACCCCCTGGGGCCAGCTGTGGGATGAAGCATTCCCCCATGTGACATTTACTGTGGCCACTTTGTACAGGCGGTTTGCAAGCTCTGCAGGAAGGAGGCTAATTATTCCCTCCAGGGCGCCTGGTCCACAGTTAGGGTGCCTGCCCGTCTTAGTTAGGAGGGCAGACAGCCAGACCACAGGGCACAAGCTTGGACTGAAGTCCAGTGCAGAACCATGAATTTCCTTGACATCTGACCATAGCTGCCACACCGGGTCTTCTTATTAGGCTAGTGGAAAAGTGACAGTTGGGGCAAATTCCCCTATCCCGGGGATGTCTGAAACGCAGGCAGTCACAGAATGACGGTAATAAGTAATGAATGTAAAACAACACTAATCTCCTAGTTGCCCAGACAGACCGGGCAGCGTGAGCATTACACGGGTACCTATCCACAGCCACACTCGTGCTTCCTGTCCACTTCAGGGGAGTGATAGCCTTTGTCTTATTTAAGGCTAACTCAGGCATCAGTCCTCTCCTCTCTCCCGCACGCTACGTGCTCATCTCTGCCCCTGCTCAAGTCTCTCCCGCTGTACCGACCATTCCCCCGGACCCTGGGCCAGTCTCTTTTTCCTAGCATCCTACCCTTCTTCTCTTCCATAGGCAAGTTCCCTGCCCCGCCCCCAAAAAAAGAGAGACGGAGGAGGAAAGGAGAGTGAGAGACAGAGAAGGAAGAACAGAAACCCCCAAAGAAAAAGCAATGGTCAGCTCTTTCTCTCTCCACTTCCTGCCCTCGCTCTGTCTCTCCAGCTCCACATTACCCAGGCTTCCACCCACCCCTCCCTGTATGAAGTCATCGTAGCAAAGGTCGCCTGTGCTCTCCTAATCACCAAATCCAGGGGGCCCTGGTCATTGTTCATCTCACTTGACCTCTCTGAGCTTTTGACACTGTTGACCTTGTCGACAAGAAGTGACCTTGACTTCTTAGCACTCCCTTGGCTTCTATGACGTCATTTTTTCCTGCTCTGCCTACTTGCCTGACCACCCTCTTCCTCCTTTGGGGGTTCCTCCTCCTCTGCCGCCCTTACGATGTTGCTGTTTCCGGGTTTGGAGCTCTTACCATCTTCTCTTATTCCACGTCATTCCCCAGGTCACACCTGTGGCCTTGACTCACACCTGGGCACTGATAGTCACAGGTGGCCAGTCTCCCACTAGTCTTCGTCCCTGATGACCCGCAAGGATGGTGGGCTTGGTATTTCTAACGCTGAACTCATTCCTTTTTTCCAGAACCAACTCTTCCTGCCTTCCTAATAGCGCTGGTGGCACCACAGTTTATTCCGCGGACAAGCCCCAAACCCGGGGCTTATCCACCTTCCGCATTGTCCCTTTCCTCACCTTTACTTCTGCCTCCTAAGCTATCTCCTCCCATTGTCCCTGCCCTCACTCGAGCCGCCATAATTTCTCACTGGTCTCCTTGCCTCCAATTCTCCCACCACCCCACCCAGCTCCAGTCCACTCTCCACATTGCAAACAGTGTCATCCTACGCACCAGTTGCAATTCTTTTCGGTGGCTCTGCAGTCCTTTAGGATAAAATCCAAACCCAGTAGCATGGCATCTAGAGCCCTTTAGGATGTGGCCCTGGCCTTCTGTATCATCATATGCTCTCTCTCCCCCAGCACCGTATATTTTAGCCTCTTGAAATGCTTGTTATTCACCAGCGCACTCCATTAGTTCACCTTTTTTTTTTTTTTTTTTGTGCATATGCCATGTGCTGCCACTTGGGGCACATGCCTGGCGTGTTCTTCACCGCCACCATTCCGTCCCAGGCTCCAACCCCACATACCTAGCACAATCTCTCTGTTTTCCCTACTAGACTCTAAGTTACAAGTTTTATTCTCCTTGTTATCCCGGTACTTACACCGTGTTTAGTACATAGTAGGTGTTCCATAAATGTTGTCGAAGGATGGCTGGCTGGCTGAATGGATGGCTGGATGGTGAGTGGGTGAGAGGGTAGATGGGTAGATAGGAAGATGGGTGAAAGGATGAGTGGGTAGATGGAAGGCTGGATACATGATGTGTGGGTGGATAAAAGAACGGATGGCTAAATGGATGCATTGGTGGATGGATGGATGGATGCATGCATGCATGCATAGATGGAGAGATGGTGGCCAATGCAGAAAAAGAATAGGTAAAATCAATTCAGTTTTGTGAAGGCCCGGATTGATTATCATCACCAATCAACAAAAGTAAGAATTATGGGGCTTCCCTGGTGGCGCAGTGGTTGAGAGTCCGCCTGCCGATGCAGGGGACGCGGGTTCGTGCCCCGGTCCGGGAAGATCCCACATGCCGCAGAGCGGCTGGGCCCGTGAGCCATGGCCGCCGAGCCAGCGCGTCCGGAGCCTGTGCTCCACGATGGGAGAGGCCATTTGCGTACCGCAAAAAAAAAAAAAAAAGAATTATGAGCTCCAACCAGCAAAGTAAGAATTAGCTAATGTGGGAGAAATTAAAGTAATTCCCCAAGGAAAAGGATGCTGACCCAGGGCTTCTAAGCACTTTCTAGTTCTTCCCAGACTTACTGTCTGTCTGGCTTGTGTAAGTAAGTCACGAACTACTGAGCCTCGGTTTCTCTGTCTATTAAGCAGAGATAATAATGCCTGTGTCCTTTCCCTGTCTCCACAAGAGTGTCACGGGGATAAATGGGATGGTACATTACAAAGTGGGTCGAGATCTTCAGGAAAGATACATGTTTATGAAGATATACATTTAATAACAATAATAACACCTTGCATTTGAATCAAGCTTTGCACTTTTCAGAACTCTTTCACATGCATTATCTCCAGTGACTCTCAAAACAATTCTAGGCAAGTATTCTCCCCATTCTCAAGTGAGGAAACTGAAGTGCAGGGTGACTAAGTGGCATGCCCGGAGTTACTCTTAGTGAGAAGCCAAACCTTCTGCACGTTTTGATTTTTGTTTTTTGTTTTTATTTATTTTATTTATTTATTTTTGGCTGCATTGGGTCTTCATTGCTGCGCGTGTGGGCTTTCTCTACTTGCAGAGAGCGGGGGCTACTCTTCGTTGAGGTGCACGCAGGCTTCAGTAGATGTGCTCGCGGGCTCTAGAGCGCAGGCGCACGGGCAGTTGCTCCGCGGCATGTCGGATCTTCCCAGACCAGGGCTCAAACCCATGTCCCCTACATTGGCAGGCGGATTTTTAACCACTGCGCCACCAGGGAAGCCCTGCTTCTGCACGTTTTTGATGACGGCCTCTTGTGGCTAGATTATCTACTTCCCTGCCTCCCTGAAGAGACCCAGATGTAATTGACCCTCTTCTTGAAGATTCAAGGCCATTATGAGGAGCTGTCCTCTAGACTCAGCTGTAGATGCCGGTCCAGGTCCACCAGAGGCACAGGGTGGAGGTGCCCTGACTCGAACCTGAGGGCCCTCCTGAGATACAGGTGGCCCTGTGCAGCTCCTCGCCCCGGCCACCATTCTAGACCACGTGCCAAGCATCGGGGCCATCTCCTCTGGCTCTGCCTCATTCTTCTGCCTCTCCCCATCTCTCCACCGTCAAGGCTTGTGCCCATCACTGTGGCTTCCTCAGCCCCTGGAGACCTGCACCTCCCACTCTTGCTTCTTCTTTTTCTCTCTCCTCTTCCCACTACTTCTTCCATGCTTGCAGGGTATCCTGCCACTGCCCTTCTGTAGGCCCAGCCAGCCAATCAGAGCTCTGGGTTTGTTCCCCAGCAAACCAGCCAATCACACACACTCTGAAATCTCCTCACTCTTGCTCCTTTGTTGCTGCTCCCAGCCTACCCTTGACTACCTTCAAAAGAGGGGCTCCTGCAGGTGGGGACTGGCAGAGCTTTTACTGGGGCTGCATTAGGCTGTCTGGGTTTGTTCTACCAGGGTTGGAACCAAGCTGTTGGTGAGCTGAGGTGGTTGGGGGAGCTTGGGCGGGGGGTGGCTAGAAGAAATTGTGATCTCCAGCACTCACTCCCCTCCCGCACAGGAAGACGGCCCCAGGGTCCCTCCATCAGCACCCTCTTTCCCTCCCCACAGGGTGGCATCCCAAGCAACCAGCCTGGCTGCACTGAGGGCACCCCTTGGGCGGCATGGTCCTGCCCTGGCTTCCTTCCCCCGGGGACTCCGAGGTGCTCCCACCAGGCTCCTTTCTCCCTCTGCTGTCCAGCCGCCCACAGCCTGACTCGAAGCACCTTGGCCTCTCCCCGAGGGAGGATATGAAGGGTGTGCCCACAACAAGTCTCCGGCAGAGACAATAGGACAGGAATGCATTAGCTTCCGAACAAACACTGTGTGGGCTCGCACAATTGCCTTGGATTCTCGTCCAAGAAACACATTTCGCTGTTCCAGGGTGCCTGCCCCGGCCCGCCCACACTCCTTTCTGTGCCAGAGACTTTGACGAGTGGGCTGCTCCTCCCCCACCCCCGGGGCCTTCAGCCCCCAGGTCTGCAGCCCTGTCTCCTCCATCCCTACAGCTTTTCTTCCGAAGAGCGATAGCAGAGAAAGGGGACAGTCCTGTCCAGGCAGAGAATGACCTGCCCACCAAAGAGTACCTGCTCCGTGCCACTGCTTTTAAACCATTTTTAAATCGTGGTTTAAAAAAAAGCAAGCATAAGATTGACCATTTTAGCCATTTTAAAGTGGACAGTTCGGTGGCATTAAGCACATTCACGTCGTTGTGCAACCATCACCACCATCCGTCTCCAGAACTTTCCCATCTTGCAAAACTGAAACTCTGTCCCCATTAAGCACTAACTCCCTAGTCCCTCTTCCTCAGCCCCTGACAACCACCATTCTACTTCCTGTCTCTATGAATTTGTTCCAGGTCCCTCATACAAGTGGAATCCTACAATACTTGTCCTTTTGCGACTGGCTTATTTCACTCAGCATAAGGTCTTCAAGGTCCGTCCATGTCGCAGCATGTGATAGGATTTCCTTCCTTTTTAAGGCTGAATAACATTCCATTGTATGGATGGACCACACTGAGTTTATCCATTCATCCATCAGTGGACACTTGGGTTGCTCCCACCCCTTGCCTGTTGTGAATCACGCTGTTGTGGACACGGGTGGACAAGAATCTGTTCAAGTCGCCACTACTTTCTGAGAGTTGCTTGGAGTTAAATGAAGCATTGTCTCCAGAAGACCCCAAATAGAACACGCATAAACAACAGAGTTGGCCCCCTCAGTGTACCAGCAGGGATTCATTTGTCCAGAAACTAGCTGTGTTTTAGGAAAGCAAGCCATGAAGAAGTGGAACACAAAACAGGTAAGTTTTGGCCAAGACAGAAAAGAGTGGAAAGGTCTTGCCCTTGGACACTGCCCACAAAGAGCGAGACAAGGACGGATCCCTGAGAAGCCGTTGATCACCCAGAGGCACTGGAGCCTCTCAGAGTGACACTGACAGGGGTCCTGGGGAGGGAGCCCCGTAGCATGTGTCAAGTGCTCCCCCGGGGTAAGGCCAGCGGCCTCTCGTTCCACCACACAGAGCAGCAGGGTGGGACTTCCCAGCTGTGATGATGGGGGCTGAGGGGACGTCCTCTCTGCAGCCCTTCAGCTCTAAGGCTCCAAGGGTCCGCCCTCAAAAGCTGGCAACGGACAGGCCGAGATAGCGTTCGGGGGAGAGTAGGACGTGGTCTGCAGCACCCATTCCCCTCCCGAACTCTGCATCCCAGGAACTGCAGAGGAAAAGTACAGTGAAAGCCTGTCAGTCCTCCCCCACTTCCTTGAGAAAACCCAGCAGGCCGTTTGCGAGAGGGCCTATCACTCGATGTGATTCTTGGCTTAACACAGACTTTCCCAAACAACCAGTGAAAGATAAGGTGGGAGGAGAGGCTCTGGGGTGAGAGCCTGCCCACAGCCCTGCTTGAGAGTCCCCACCCTGAGTCTGTCCCCCCAGAGCCCAGAGCCCCCCAGGGAGGGAGCAGGCCTGCGGGGGTTTGGGTGTGCAGAAGGGAGGAGGTAGTCCAGTCACTAAGATGTGGAAAAGGAAGGAAGAACGGGAAGCCCTGGACCGGCTCTGCAGTTCTGAACCGTCACCGGGGAGCAGACGGAGGGCAGGCGGGCCTCGGGCCATAGAAGGAAAGAGGAGACACCTGCTCATCTGGGCAAAGTGCTGGCAGAAGCATTGAGGCTCCACGAGGCTGTCCACGCAGTGCGGGCAGAAGTCGGAGGGCCGCTTGGAGGGAGAAACAGTCACATTTCAGAGCATCTAGTACTTGTCCGGCCCCGGCTGTTCATAGAATTTCCCATCGTGTTACCTCCCATGTCCCGAAGCCCCAGGACCCCTAAGAAGCTGGTCTCAGAACGGAACATGATCCCAGGTTCATCTCAATTTCCCATGACAGTCATTACTAGCACCTACTATGTGTCAGCCAACATGCTAGGTGCACCCAGAGCAGGACCCCTTTCTTCCTTCCCATAAGCTCCCAGTTCTGCCTGCTCCCCTCGTCCCCAAATGGCTGCCACCACCCACTCTGTCTCTGGGAGTTCCCTTCCCACCAGATACCCGACTTTCCCCCTTTCTTGTGATTTCTACCAGCAATTTTTATTTTAAGGTTTCTCTTCCTGCTAAGCACTGTGGGAAATCTATTCAGGAACAAAGCTACCATCAGAAAGAAGTCCCAGCAAACCTCATAGAGTTCTCTTAATATTTGTCCTCATGTTCCGTGCAGAGTCAGTGGGGCTACGCCCACCTTCCCCCCGAGACAGTCAGGGCCCTCCAAGTCCTGGAACCAGCCCCCTCCCAGAGCAGGCTGGGTTGGATGCTGGAACCAACCCGTGGTCCAGTACCCATGACTCGGTACGCCTGCTGCAAGGTGAGTCACCTCCCCCCAGCTTTTTCCAGAACCTGCTTCCAGGGTTTTCTAGATGAGAGAGGTCCTTCCTAGTGTGACCCCCAGAATTCCCCCCAGACACTGACTCAGTGGAAGCTTCCCTTGGCTCCCCTTGAGGGGCTGCAGCCCTGCGGGGCAAGAAAACTCCAGAAGCAGACGCCGGCATGGGGAGGAGGGTGGACAGCTGTGTGCTGTAGGGTATTCCTCTGTGCAAATGTATCCTCATAATTTAACCGGTCCCCTTGTTGGTAGCCATTCAAGCTGTTTGCAAAAGTGCAGCAAAAACCTTATATCCATGTCATGGTGCATATGTGGGCAGCGGGGGGCAGGTGTGGAATAAATTCCTGGAAGTAGTATCGCCGCTCAGAGGGTTTGTACACTTGTAGTGTTGATAGCTATCACCCAATTGCCGTTTAGAGAGTCACACCAACTTCTGTTTCCACACACGCTGTACGTTTGCAGACACACTGATGATAATTTTGTGCCGTGTCTGCTCTGACAGGAGAAGCCTGTGGGGTGGAGGTATCCAAGTCCCGCTCACTGTCGCCTTTTCAGGCGCATGCGCTGGGGTGAGTTGCCCTGGGGCTGCGGCTCAAGGTTAGTCCCTCCTCACTCGCAGACCCTCCCAGCTGGGTGGGTTTTCTCCCTGCTACTCAAGGCATATTTGTTAGCAAATACTTCCAGGTGCTTACTATGTGCCAGACACGGTGCCAGGTTTCGGGAAGAGAATGGACCAAACAGGCCTTGCCCTCCTGGAGCTTGCCTTCCCCTGGGGGAGACAGCAGACAAACAAATAGATCGTATGTCAGGGGTGAGAGATGCTGTGGAGAGAAGTAAGCCAGGAGGTGAACGGTGGGATCACTTACACGCAGGCCGGTCAGGGAATCCCTGGTGGATGAGGTGATGTCGGGGCAGAGCCCTGAGTAAACTGAGGAAGGAAGGTCTGCAGACAGGTGGTGGCTGAGAATTCCTGGCTGACAAGAGCACAAAGGCCCAGAGTCAGAAGTGTGTCATTGGGCCGAGCATGCCCACCAATGGCCGTCAGCGCCTGTCACTGCATGGCCGACACTGTTACCTTCCCCGGGTTGTCCCTTGCTCTCCACCAGCTCATCTTTTGAGCAGCCTGAGACCTACCTCTGCTCCTTCATCCCCAAATGATTTCTTTTTCGGCGTGTCTACTGTGGGATCAGTTAATGCCCAGCCCTACCGAGATACGAAGAGGAAGGAGGTCTGGTCCCTGAGAGCATCTCTGGGCAGAGCAGCCCACACTGATCTGGCCCCTGGACTCAATTGACATTTAATGCATGCCTCTTCAGCCCCCCCGATGTGACTGCTTGCGGCTTCTGCTGGGGGAGACCCTGGGCAATATGACAGGAGAAGGGGGAAGTTAAGGAGGGTGTGTGGAATTTGGATTTCGAGTCTGCAGTGAGAACAGTCCCCGGGGCTGTGTGTGATTTCACCCTCCTTGAACGCGTCACGCCCAGATCAGAAACCTTGACTCCAGTTCTCGGTTAGTGGACAAGGAAGCTGACCCTAAAAATGCCTTGCTCTTGTGCTGTCTCCTTACCCTCCGCCCTTCCTTTAAAACAAAAAACAAAAACAATGCATAAATCATATCGACCCACCTTTATCGAATCCCTGCTGTTGCCAGGAGCTGTGCTAGGTGTTAAAGGGCAGCAGAGATGAACGTCACACTGCCCTGCCTTCAGGAGGCCACAGTTCACACTGGAAGATGTCTTGCCACTTGTGTGGAATGCTGAGCGGTGGGAAAGCCAGGGGGTGCTCGGGAGTGAGAAGCAGGGGTGGGCACCATGGGCTGGAGTGATCCAGAAGTCTCCAAGGAAAGCTGGAAAGTGACCTGGGAAAAAATGGGGAAAAAGGCAGAAAATAACAAATATTGGTGATGCTGTGGAAAAATCAGAACCCTAGGCACTGCTGGAGGGAATGAAAAATGGCACAGCCACTGTAGAAAACAGTTTATCAGGTCCTCAAACAGCTAAACGTGGAGTTACCACATGAGCCAGCAATTCCGCTCCTAGGTGCGTACCCAAGAGATGAAAACCCATGTCCACACAAAAACTCGTACACAAGTGTTCATAGCTGCCTTGTTCACGACAGCCAAAAAGTGGAGACAGCCCAAATGTCTATCAACTGATGAGTGGATAAACAAAACGTGGTGTGTCCATACAGTGGAATATCTTCCAACCCCAAGAAGGAATGAAGAACTGACACAGGCTACAACATGGATGAACTTTAAAAACATTATAAGTGGAAGAAGCCATTCACAAAAAAATCACGTGTTATATGATTCCATTGTATAAAATGTCCAGAATAGGTAAATCTATAGAGATTAAGGGGTTAGGGGTTGTCAGGGGTGGGGGTGGCAGGGGAAAGGGGACTGACCGCTAATGGGTACAGGTTTCTTTTGGGAGCCATGAACGTATTCTAGAGTTAGTAGTGATGGTCGCGCGACCTTGTGAATCTAAAAGTCACTGAATTGTACGCTTAAAAATGGTGAACGTGATGTTACGTGAGTTATGTCTCAATTTAGAGAGAGAGGGAGAGAGACTGAATGAATGAAACGCAGCACATAGAGGAAAGCCCGGACGGGGGTGGGGTGGCCAGTCCCCGTGCTGAGCCTCCCGGCCGTGGCCTTGGTCAGGAAGCAATTCCACCCTCTGGAACAGTCTGCATGGCTTTGCAGGCTCACATTGCTGGGCCGGTAGAGAAGACTGCTGTGATTTCTGCAAGTCCTCCTATAACCAGGGCCCAGGAGCACCTGAGACCATGGCTGGGCCCCTCTCACTAATCAGGAAATCTACGCGAATTTCATTTTTGCTGACCAGCTGCTCATAGCTGATGATCCCAGCATGCTTGCCACTGCCTTCAAACCCACCTGTGGCCTTGCTCGGCCGTGGCCTCTAGTCAAGCCCTCTGACCTGGCCGGGATGCCCACGCTCCGTGACTACGGCCGTCCTCTAGCTGCTTAGATCCCGTCAGAGAAATCACTGCTTCCTGGGGCAGTGCCCCTGCTGCCCTCCGTCCTTTGTGGGCTGCCTCTCTGGCCCGCCCCTGGGAGATGCTTGTTCTGGGCTGCAGGGGGCTGAGAGCAGCGCACCCATCCTAAGCGGAATTCTCTGCCGCTCTCTTCCAGCTCTTGCAATCTCAGGATGTGAAGGAAGATGCCGTCCTGTGCTGCTCAATGGAGGTAAGCAGCGTGGCTTAGACACCTCCCACCTCAGACCCTGTGCGTCCCTCTCGCCTTAACAGTTATGGGGGCTCAAGGACCACTGGAGGCATCCACGGGTCCAGGGCAAGGGCGTGTCGAGCGGGGCTGGTGGCGGACGGCTTCCTGAGTGGATGTGGACTTCTGCTGGAGGAGAGGGAACTGCCGGCTCTCTGGCGGGAAGGATGGAGTGCTAGCATCGTCCACTCTCCCTCTGCCCCCAAGACCACCTCCTCCTCGGCCAGGTGCACCACATAAATGACTTAGGAGATTTTAGGTGATGCCCTGCCCCCACATATCTTCTTTGGCTTCAGTGGTGTGGGGTTTGGGGGGAGGTGCTGAGGCTTGAACCCCCAGGTTGGCACTGTCCACTTCCAAGCAGCCCCCATGGGAGGTCCCACTCCTGTTCCCAAGGTGTGGCCTCTGCTCTCCGGGATCTTCCTTCAGACACTTGGCTTTGGCCCAGTTACAGGGACAAAGCTGTGCCTTCAGAAAACAGTCCAAGGGGAATCCCCTGGCGGCCCAGTGGTTAGGACTCCGCGCTTCCTCTGCTGAGGACACAGGTTCGATCCCTGGTCGAGGAACTAAGATCCTGCAAGCTGCACGGCGTGGCCAAAAAAAAAAAGAAAGAAAGAAAACAGCCCAGGGACATTCAGAGTGGAGCGTGGTGAGGAGAGGAGCTTCCAGGGCCCACACCCAGGGCACGCCGGGGCTCCAGGCAGGGGAGATAGGAGGGGAGGAGAAAGCATGGTCCCTGCCTCCAGACAGCTTGTGGTCTGGCTAGAGATAGAGACCTCTGTCACATGCACAGAGTGGATGGGACGGTGTAGAGAATAAATATGGGTACAGAGCATGCATCCCTGAGGAGTTAGGAGAGAGGTCCGAGTGGGCCAGAAAGGTCAGGGAAGGTTTCGTGAAGAAGGCAGAGCCTTGAAAAAGCGGGTGGGCTGAGGCTGGAGGTGGGGCAGAGATGGGGACTTAGATTATAGGGAGAGGAGCTGCACGGGCTGCCGGCCGAGGGTGCGCTGATCCAGAGGATCGGGGCTCCTTCTTCCTAAGGGGGCTTTTCGAGATGACCAGGGGCCTCTCTTGGGGGCAGGCCCTCTGACTGGTCTTCTGCCCCAGTTCATATTTCTCTCCTCCCCTTCGTGTCACAGGTGTGGGCAGGGGTCAGTTCTGGGGGTATGTAGGTGCGATTGGGGGCAGGAGAGAAGGAAAGAGAGAAACAGGAGACCTCATCCCTGCTCTCGGGTTCCACACGGACACATGCAGGTAATAATGACCAAGTTCGTTTCCAGAGAGACATCCCAGCAAGTGAAAATTGACACGGTGCCACCTGGTCACTCTTGAAGGAAGCAGGTCACACGGCCATTGAGGTTGTGGGCGATAGTCAAAGAAGGCTTCCTGTAGGAGGGGAGGCAAGTGGATGAAGGGAGAAGCAGCGTGTTCCTGGTGAGGACTCTTAGCAGCCCTGGGCAGCAGGCAATATTCTGACCCCTCTTATTCCTCCGGCAGATTGGGTATTAAATGTGGGCTCTCGCATTGGCTGTGTCCACCCTCCACACTCTCCATCCTTCTGCCCTGTGGCATAGAGGCCTGGGCCTGCGCCTTCCTGGGATAATCCAGCTATTTCCCGTTCCTGCCCCCAGCACCCCTAACCAAGGTGGGTCAGGAGCCCTTTCAGGGCCCAGCTCACGTCCTAACCCCACTTCTCTGCCCGCAGCTGCAGAGCACAGGCCGACTGCTGGAGGAGCAGCTGCCCGAGATGATGGCAGAGCTCCTGGCCAGCGCCCGCGACAAGATGCTGTGCCCCTCGGAGTCGATGCTGACCCGGTCCCTGCTGCTGGAGGTCATCGAGCTCCACGCCAACAGCTGGAACCCTCTGACGCCCCCCATCACGCAGTACTACAACAGAACCATCCAGAAACTGACAGCCTGACAGCCAGGGGGCCTGGCGGGTGGCCCGAGGGCAGCTGGGGCCCTGGTGCACAGAGCCAGATGGACAGGCGGGAGGACAGGGGTGGCCCTGCCAGCAGAAAGAAATGGGGAGGAAGGCAAGCAGAGCCGGCGGCCAGTATGGAGCCAGACGGGGAAGGGACCAAAGCCCTAGGAGGAGCGCCCCCCTATCCGAGCCCCCCAGCCCGAGCATGCAGCAGCTCACACCAGTAAGGGGAGCATGTTTCTTCCTCACGGTGGCCCGGCCCTCCCCCCGCTCACTTCCACTCCTCCCCGCCCCATCCCAGGCAACATGTCCCCAGCAGGGCTGTGTGCAAGGGGTTCATCTCTGTGACTCCTCAGAGGCCTTGGCAGCCTGCACGCAGGGTACAGCTTGGGTCAGAAAGGACCTCAGAAGGCTGAAAAACTGGGTCGGAGACGGGCTCGCATTGTTCCCGCATGCTGTCAGCCACAGTCGCCAACTGGCAGCAGGCGACATGTAGCAGATGTCCGGGAGTACAAAGGCAGGCACGGTCCCCACCAGCCGCCCGCAATTGACGGCCTTTGTCCTCACGGCCGAGCGGGGGGACAGAGGCGTCTCCTCTAACCTTCATGCTCCACCCTCCCCACTTCCAGCCCTCAAGCTGCAGGCCCAGGGGGCCGGGGGCGGGCCTGGGGCCTGGAGGAGAGATGGAGTTTTTCCTTCTACTTGCACTCTTTCGTTTCATTGTGTTTTATTTTTTCGAAAGTCAGCTGCTTTGAAGTCTCCTCTCTCAACGCAAAGGGCCCGCAATGTGATCACACAGTCAGCACCGCGAGGACCCCCTGATGAGAGGGAGATCAAACCCGGCCCCCTCTGGAAGGATTCTAGCCACAGACAGCTTGCCAGTAGCCAATTAGGGTAACTGGAAACTTCTGCCCCGGCAGGGGAACCCGCTGGAACCCTGTGCCCCTCAGGCCCCGGCTTCCAGTACCTCTGTTCTCTCTTTTTCCAGCTTCCTCCCTCAAAGGGCTGATACTGTCGCTGCTGGGAAAGCATTAAACCCGTCCTGCCCCGGGGCCTTATAGTGAACCGGGCTCAGAAGGAGGCTGGCGAATTAAAACCAAAACGCCCGGTGATGCTTCCCCGCTCCACACACAGGTCTTGTCCCAAGCTCTCACTGGAGGGAGAATGGGGGCGCCCCGCAGGGCTCCCCAGGGCTAGCTAAACGGGCTGTGCCAGTGCCCTAGCCCATAGCCACGGTCTGTGCCCCGGGAGGGCTGTGGCACTGCAGCCCCAGGGCTGTCGGGAAGGGGTGAATTCATTGAGTCGTGGGGACCATCAGGGGACCCAGCAAGCCATTAGCTTTCCAGGCTGGGAACAAGTCTGGGGGTTCTTGGAGGGGCCAAGTCCTGGGAGCAGCTCCTTCTCTGATGGCTAGAAAGGAGGATGCGTGTTGGGCCCTGGGAGGCTGGCTTCGGGTTGTCACTGGCGTCCACACAGCCCATCTCCTGGTCCGGAGCCCACGCTTTGATGAGCCCCTGCAAAGCGACCTCAGAGCCCAGCAGCTCCCTCACTTGCTCCTTGGTTGAGGCCAGTCCTTCTCTGGGTCACCTTGGAGGCCCACTGGTTGCCTGGTCCGGTCAGGCTGGAGGAAATCCCCTTTGTTGAGTCTCGGAGAGGAGGCGGGTGGCGTGGGGAGCAGCTTCCTCCGTACTTCCTGGCTTTCCCCACCAGCTGCCACCTGCCTGCAGTCCCCAGAAAGAGCCTGTTGGGGACAAGGCATGGGGGCCCGGTTCACCTGGAGTGGGTCGGTCACCTCTGCCAAGGAGCCCGCGCTGGCCCTGGCCTCCGCCTTCGCCCTCCCGGCCCCTTCCTCCCAAGCTTCTCCTCACTGCCTTTCCTCCTCAGCCTACACCTTTGGCTCAGCCTGGGACCCAGGGACCCCAGAGGCCCCACAGGAGGCCTTGAGAGAAGAGCCGGGTTGATGTTTGGATGCTCAGAGCGGGCACCAGGGAAATCATGGTCCCGAGGAGTCGGCAGCCGAGGCCGGGCAAGCAGCCAGGCCCTGGCAGCCCTCAGAGAGCCGCACCTGGGCCGAAATGGGCCCTGCTTCCCTCCAGTGGTGTGTGTGTGTGTGTGTGTGCGCGCACGGGCACACACGAGCACATCTACTGAGAATGAAGCAGGGCTCTGGAAGAAGAGAGAGGGCCTGCGAGTGAGGTCGAAAGTCGAGGAGGCAGGGGAGTGGGTCTCCCACCCCTACCTTGGGCTCAGAGAGCGAGCTTTATGAAGGGGCCCCAGATACCACGGACTCAGGGGGCTGACGTCCCCTGGAAAGCCAGGCGAGGAGCGTGTCGGGCACCGTGAGCTTAATGCCCTTCCTCCTAACAGCCTTCCTTGGTGGTCTTGCCTCACGGCCAACCCCTCCTTGACTGTTAGGACCAGAGTGGGAAGAAGCGAGGTATAAATATGTAAACATATATAAATATATTTTTAATTACGTGTCGCGTCACCGTGGCTCCAGACATATGGTTTGCCTAGTATATTCCACTGCTTGAAAGTGCTTCCTAGCCGATCCGAGTAACAATTTAAGCTGTTTTTCTAAATGTGGGTTGCTGCTACTTCTTCAGACATGGAAGGAAAACATTAAAAAAAAAAATTTTTTTTAAGGAAATAAGAGTAAAGCCTAAAATCTGAGACACTGAGGCAGCTTCCCACGGGAGACTACTCAGACAGGAACTGGGGGGCAGAGGCGGGCGCCCCCAGACCTCCGCCCCCTCTCCAGGCCAGATCTCCCCTGCTGAGTGAGGGAGGCCATATCCAAGTTGACCTCTGAATGTATTTGATGGGAGGCTAAACTGGATATTGCGTTTCTAATGCTTGCGTGGCTCTCCCTCCTCGCCTGTGGCTTCCTTGGCACAGAGGAGGCAAAGTCCAGCCATCTGATGCGGGTCCTGTCTCGGTCTCTCCCCCGACAGTCAAGACGAGGTAGTCATTGTTTTCCTCTCAGGCAGCCGGCCTGTTCCTGCTCCCATGGCCTTGTGGCTTTGCCTAAGCTCTGGGACCACAGCCCCAAGAAGGCCCCCAGCCTCCCCTGCACAAGGCGGGACCTCACCATCCTCCACAAGAGTCTGCACCCCCCCAAACCCACTTTCGTCTGCTCGTCCTTCCTTAACCAGTCTGTACACCTTTAAAGTTTGGGGATCGTCCTGTCCATCCATGTAAATGTAAATGTTGGCCGAGTCGGTATTTATTCTAATTTTTATTTTATTTTATTTTCTCTGAGGGATGGGGAGGGGGGTGTGGGAAACGTACCACTGATCACGCCCTGGGCAGCTGCAGGGGCGGGGGCCCAGACAGCCAGGCCACCGCAAGAGCAGCCCCACGGGGCTGCCCAGACGCCAAGCCCCAGTCTCTTATCTGGCATCAGAAGCCGGCCAGTGTTCCTCGTCCAACAGACTGTCCGGCCTGCCCATGGAGTCCTGTCCCTCAGCTGCCGGCACTCTGTTGGGAAACCTCGGGCTGAGCCTTTGAGGCTGCAGATCAGAGAAATGGCAACTTTCCTCTGCTCGGGACACGTGCACAGAAGGGCTGCCCGCTTCGCCTGAGCCAGCTGGGAGCCTGGTGACGGGTCCTACCTCCCCGGAGCAGGGGCCTGGGGCTTCCCGCCAAAGCTGCAGCGGAACCCTGCTCATGCGACCACCTTCCCTCCCTCGGTATGTCCTGCTTTCCAGCTGAACCCAAACTACAAGTGGGTTTAAAAAATAAACCACACCGAAAACAAAAATGCCCTGCATCTGCGTTCTCTGTGTGTTTGGCAAAGGAAATCTCTCCCAAAGGCTTTTGTGCCTCGGCAGGTGCTGGCAGAGGCCTCAGAGGAGCCCCTACCCAGGTGATGAGCTAGTGAGAAGATTCCCCACC
>NW_020174429.1:1479053-1491932 GCF_003031525.2 Neophocaena asiaeorientalis asiaeorientalis
GAGAAGATTCCCCACCGTTGGGCCACTGTGGGGAGGGGGCACCTGGGGGCTGGGGAGGGTTGGGGAGGAGTGGTCCAGGATACCATGGGTGAAGGAAACATATACCCCCTTCCTCCCAAGCTTGGGACCTGTGGCCTATCCGAGGTGGGAAGATTAAGCCAGTCCTGCACAAAATCACTTTTCCACTACAGATGTAGTTTGCTGCTCCACTCCCCAAACCTACCCCTCCCATGAACAAGTCACTGTGACATCTGGCAATGACCCGTTTTAAAAAGACTGAGACTTGGACCTAACCTAACAGCCTCTAAAAGTCAGCGGCAAGTGGCTATCCTGTCCCCGTGAGTCAAATCAGTCTTTCATCAAAGGGTCCCAAATCCCTTCTGTGGCAAGACACTGGGGACACTGCCTCCTGGTAACAGGTCCCCCTTGGGGATTCTTTCTGGCTGGAACTTGCCAGGCTTCCAGCTCCTCAAGAGTGGCAACCAGAACATCCCCACCCTTCGTGCTTCCCTGGTCTGGCCAAGATGGTGGCCAGGCCAGCCCGGGAGCCTGGGGAGGGTCTGCAGAGACTGGTCCCTGCCCATTACTGGGTCACATGACAATGCGTGGTGCTAGCCAGAAGTACACAGGTTGGTAGAGGGAGATAACATTTTCTTTTTTAATTTTTGGTCTCGTGCCACGTGGCATGCAGAATCTTAATTCCCTGACCAGGAATTGAACCTGTGCCCCCTGCAGTGGAAGCACGGAGTCCTAACCACTGGACCACCGGGGAAGTCCCGAGGAAGATAGCTTTTTAATTAAACAATTGACCTTTGTCAGCCCGAAGTTTTTTACAAAAATACAGAGGGGTAGGAACAGAAAGTGAGGTCAAAATGAAAGGTGTTAGAAGGTGGGGAAGAGGGTAGGGAAGGAGAAATCTTACGTACACTGTTCACCAAAAAGAAGAGATTTTTCTGGGTGATTTAGTTCTGATTTCAGAAAGTTCTAAATTACTGAAAATTATAAAACAAATACTCCAAATAATAAATGTTTCAATTCTGCATTTCACCGCCATCTCTGCTGATACGTGTTATCTGTCGTGCTGAGGGTGGGTTACCTTTGCACTGGGGTCTTATAGGAGGGAGGGACGGGAAGACTGTTTGGGATGAATAAACTAGAACACGCACACACACGACTTGTAAGGTAGTACCAAGGCAAAGACAGCAGAAGAAGCAAGGATTGAGATGGTGGAAGGGGAAGAAGTGGTTATACTTTAATATTAAAGGTCTCTCATCCCCACGGTTCTTGTCAGGGCCCTCCATACACTGTCTCAGTTGGTTCAGTGATCTAGGCGGATGAGCATTTTTGATTCCCATTTTACAGATGAGAAAACAAAGGCCCAGAGAGGTGACACGACTGACCCAGAGCCTAAGGCCGATCAGTGGAAGAGCCAGAGGCCAGAGTGAGAGCCAGGTGCCCCTTCCCCCAGCCCAGAAAGCGACTGTGTCCTCAGCAGCCTCTGCTCTTACTGCTGTGAGCACCACCCCAGGGAGCCAGCCAGTCCCACCAGCCAGACAGAAGGAGCAGCCAGCTGCCCACTGAGACCGCCATGGGCAGGCTACATGGTCTTCCTTCCATATCCGTGGAAAGGAGGAGCATGGTGAAATACCCCAAATCAAAGGATTGCAGAGGGGTGGGGAGGAAGAGGAGTCACATGGCAAAGTTTGGTGCTATTCTATAAAAGGATTCGTTGTGACATCTTACAAGCTGTCTGGTTGGACTCCCTCCAGGCCAGGGGTCCTCAAGGTGGCTGGGAGGTGAGGGAGACCCTCCTGGGGGGCATATCCAGGGGTGGGGTCAACATCCAAATTGCCTGGGAAAGTTTTCAAACTACATGTTAAAAAAGGACACACACATAAACCAACGTTTTCAGAATTCTGGCGTTAGGGAGCCACTCTTCTTACCGGTGGGCACACATGGTTGAGGCCGCCACCCACCACTCCAGGAACACAGCACATAAGGAGCACAGAGATCAGTCCCAGGAATGTGGATTGGTACAGTCACTATGGAGAACAGTATGGAGGTTCCTTAAAAAACTACAAATAAGGCTTCCCTGGTGGCACAGTGGTTGGGAGTCCGCCTGCCGATGCAGGGGGCGTGGGTTCGTGGCCCGGTCCGGGAGGATCCCACGTGCCGCGGAGCGGCTGGGCCCGTGAGCCATGGCCACTGGGCCTGCGCGTCCGGAGCCTGTGCTCCACAGAGGGAAAGGCCACAGCGGTGAGGGGCCCGCGTACCACAAAAAAATAAATAAATAAATAAACTACAAATAGAACTACCATATGACCCAGCAATCCCACTACTGGGCATATACCCTGAGAAAACCATAATTCAAAAAGAGTCATCGGGGCTTCCCTGGTGGCGCAGTGGTTGAGAGTCCACCTGGCGATGCAGGGGACACAGGTTCGTGCCCCGATCCGGGTAGATCCCACATATCGCGGAGCAGCTGGGCCTGTGAGCCATGGCCGCTGGACCTGCATGTCCGGGGAATTAACACATAGTGCGCAACGTTGCTGCCTGCCTCACCCCAATTTACAGTGTTGGGACCTCTCATCCAAGCTGAGACCAGGCTGGCCAGCACACTGGCAGTGGGGGAAAGGGCTCCAGGATGGTCCTGGCGTGTGGACAGAGTATATACCATGGACTCAGGGCCACGTTATGACTCTCATGGGCCCTGGGCCCTTATATGCCTCCATAGGCCCTTCCTCCTTAAAATAATATAAAAATTGTATTTTATGACTATATTGGTATAAAGACAAATATATGAATATTCCTTTTTAAAACATTTTCTTTCAACCTAAAAATCCATTTCTTAATTCTGATTTTGAAAGAGCTGAGAACATCTTCCAGGTCCCTAAAGTTGTCTTATGTCCTAGGCACTGTGCTTGGTGCATACATCGACCCTGTGTGGACATCTTATCTGAGCCACAAATCTCACCTTCCCCTGCTGCTCACCTGGTCTCGCACGAGCGCCCGAGCAGAGGAGGGTGGGCGGGCGTGGCCAGAAGGAGGTTCATGCTGCTACCTCCCTAGGAAGGAGTTGGCCTGCTCTAGAAGCAGATGCAGTAGCTGCTTCTGCCCCAGACCGGCTGCCAGCCAGCCAGCCCGGAGTGTGAGGCAAGCAGCTGGGTTTGACTGGCCAAAAAAGACTCTGGCCCAGAGAGCCTGACCCACCACACAGCCCTGGCTCCTCTCCGCAGCCCCCTCACACACATTATCTGGTCTCACCAGAACCCTATGAAGGAAGTAAATACAATTCTTACACCCATTTTACATCTGGGAAAACATGTTTAGAAAACCGGACCTTTGCTTGAACAGTGCTCTGTAGTTTTCAAATATATGGTCTTGTTTGATCTCACAAATAGCCCTGGCAGGTGACAGATATTTTTTACTCCATTCTAAAGATAGAAGAAACAGGCTCAAGGAAGCAGGGGCAAACCCATGTCATGTGACCCCCAGGCACAAGGGCCAGGCCTTGAGAGGGGCCTGGGGGGCATGTATGGGGAATAGGCTGAGGACCCGGGTTCCTGGCCTCCAGCACCCATGGCCACCTTGGGACCTGAGTCCCCTCACCCCACTGTGTCCCCCAACTCTAATTGGCCCACGGGCTCCCAGGGACGAGCAGGGGCTCAGGTCAGGGTTCTTGGACACCCTGGTGACCAGCAGAACATCAGTGACATGGCCTTCAAAGGTACGCAGATGGATGGGAGAGAGGCTCACGGCCTGGCGTGTAATCAGTGCTTTTCCCGTTTAACCAGGGCCAGGAGCAGACTCTGCTGTGGGCTCAGCTCAGAGGAGAAGGAGAAGCGCCGGGGCTGAGGCGGGGACGGGAACTCCTGAGGCACACGCCGGGGAAGGGAGGGGTGCTTGGAGTCTGTGTCCGTTAACTGTGCCACGCAACTCTGTGCCGCTAATTGTGTAACTAACAAGCTTGAAATCTCAAGACTTACAACATGAATGTTCACTGCTCTTGTTTAAGGGTCTGCAGATGGGCTGAGGTTTGGATCACATTGGCTGGATGGCAGGGGACCCAAGTCCAGTCTCCAGCCTACGGACAGTGATTGGAGTTACGGGCGTGCATCTCCTCTAAGAAGTTCTCCATGACAGCTCCCCCAGTTGAGGTCACAGGTGCCCCCTCTGGGTTCCCGCAGCTCCCACAGATGCCTCTGCCATGGCCCAGCCCGCTGCGTGTGACCATTGGCCTGCAGGTGGCCGACGCCCACTGACTGTGAGCTTGACCTCGTCCGCTCTGCACCTGCAGCACCGAGCCCAGGGCCTGGCCCAAGCAGGCGCCAAACACGCATGCGGGTGCTAAACAGGTGAACCGTGACAGCGAGGTCCGGGTAATGAGTGACAGAGGGGCTTGGGGAGGGAAGAGCTGAGGTGCACCTTGAGCCAGGTCCTGGAGGGGGGCACCCAGAGCAGCGGAGGGGTGGGGACCCCACATGGGACAGGGACTTCCAGTGGGGAGGGCTGGGGGGTCCTAGGGCCCTGCGGTCTAACAGTCCAGAAAGCCTGCAGGTGGGGCGACTGCTGTGCTGCAAGGGGGGGCGGGGGAGGCCAGAGGCCTCCTTTGTGCAAAAGAGAAGGTGCCCTTCCTCCCTCGGGGGTGCCCAGCCCTGCCCAGGACCTTGGGAGCTGTCCGGACCCCTCATCTGGGCCCCTCGGGTAGGACACAAGCTGTGCGCTGCATGTGAGATCCTCTGGGGCTGCCTGGGCTGTATGCACAGGGTGGTGTGTGTGGTGTGCGTGTGTGTGTGTTTCTGATGTGTGTGAATTTGCACTGCAGTTTCTAAATCTCCTCGGCTGGTTGGCCTCTGAACAATGAGGGGTGTGAGGGTCCTGCTTCCCAGAACCAGAGACGCGGGGTGTCTTTCAGAGGAGGTCACGGTGGCTTTCACCCTGTTCCCTGGGAACGGGGCTGACACGGATCCCGCAAGGTGCCGAGAGCAGGCTGCCGGTCCCCGGTGGGCAGGCCACAAGCCTGCCTGCCTTCCCTCGGCTTAGTCCTTAGTGGGTGAGGGGAAAGGTGTGGACAGAGAGAAAGGAGGAAAATGTTCCCAACGGGGTCACGGGGTCTGGTCACCAAGACTGAGGTCAGAGGGAGAGACCCAGGAGGACCCCTGACTGTGCTCACAGGAGGTGCTGCCTGTGGATGAGTCCTGATTCGTCTGAGGAAGGGGCGTCCCACCCAGCAGGACGACGAGGGCTCCAATGGGACCACCGAGGAAAACTCCAGCTTCCTCCCCAGAACGCTCTGTGGTCCCTGTAAATCGACCTCAACCGCCCAGACAGTGGGCTTCCTTTCAGGAGCGGCAATCCTGTCAGACCCTGGTAGGGAAACATCTCTGGAAACGGGATCCTGGAGAGGATGTAGGACTTGTGTCTTCATCTGTCCCAGTGAAGCTGAGGACTGGACTGCAGGGGGACAAGCGGCTTCCGCTTTCAGATTTCTGACCCTCACCTTGTGCTGGAGCCAGGCTCACGCAGTCCTGGACGGCCCCTGTGGCTCTAGGGGCTTGTTTGAGCAGATGTCGTTAACTGACATTTGCTGGGGAGAAAATGCCCCTGGAAAAAACTACGCTCAAAGCAGCATAGGATCTAGAGGTGACGGCTTACTCTACTCTCCCTGGTCCAGCTGCACCAGGAATATTGGATTCTCCTTTGGGACTTCAGTTTTATTAGGCACACGGCCAAGCATGGGGAGCAGGCCAAGAGGGGGCTGGCGCTCGACGACCAAGGGGAAGCTGCTGGAGCCGAGAACATTGTGCCCGAGAACGCTCTGGGTGTACACATCTGACCTCAAAAGCCAGACATGCCACCGTGGGAAAGAAAAAACAAACAGGGTGGGGCGGACTGGACGTTGAGAGTGGACTGTGGACACCCAGATCCAAGGACACTGTGGGGACCAGCAGACGGTGTGGCAGGGGATAGCTGAGGGGAACACAAGGGCCTGAGCACCCGCCCCCCACCGGACATGTTCCAGCAGAAGCTGAGGACCCCGTGGTGTCAGAGCATTCTCTCCTTTCTGGGGCAGGGCGTGGATAAGGAAAAACCCCACAGATCCCTTCCATCCTGAGCTTCTGAAAAGGGACCAGGGCCTCTCGGGATGCCTCCCAGGAACTGCTTTTGCTCTCAATCCCTGGAAATTACTTAATACTTCCTCACTCCCACCCTCCTCCCTGCAAATACTCCAGGCTGTCAGGGTGTGGAGGGGAATTTAGAGCCCACCCTCCCATTTTACAGGTGAGGACACTGAGGCCCTTACAGAAAAGGGACTTGCCGAGGTCACGGTGGTGCCAACATTCATGGGCGCGTGTTGAACCAGGCACCCGGCTGAGCACTTGCCGGCTTCTCATTCCAACTCCTGAGGGAGCTGTCTCCATTTTACCCAGACTGAGAGAGGGTCATGGTTTGCCCCAGGTCCCACCACTAGAAAGAGGAGGGGCCGCATTCTAACAGGGTCCCCTCTGCTTCCAAAGCCCTTGCAGGTGACCCTGAACCTCAGACCTCGGTGTCCCACACACAGCGATAAAATCAGGTAAGTCCACTGAGAAATGCAGATGGTCCCTCTCAGTGATGTCTGCCGGGATTAGTCTAGTGAGGCTGGCAAGTCACTCAGTGTCTCTGAGCCTTAGCTTCCTCTACTGAAAGTGGGGATACTGAGATTTACCTTCTGTCTTGTTGGAAGATTTGGATAAAAGTGCCTGTCCTCTGAGTCCTTTGCAAATGACAACTCTTTCCTCTTGACCCCCAGGCTCTCCTGCCTCACTGGCGTGTGGCTCTCCTTCTGGGTAAAGGGTGTGCACAAAGGCGTGTCCACTCTGAGTGGGCACGGCTGCTGAAGTTGGGACTTCAGGTGTTGGCCTTGCCACCTCCATAGCGGCACTGATGGGTGAGCTGACCTGTCACCCACACATTCTCCCCCAAGCATCCATCAGCTGATCTTGAGGGCCCTGGGAGACACATGAGATAGACCATACTCCTACACCCCCGCCCACATTCAGGACCAGCAGGTGTTCAGGCCGATGTGACAATCTACTGTGTGCCAGGTCCATGCTGGGTTGAGGACATGGTGGGGAATCAAGCAGTCAGTGGAGGCTGCTGGCAGAGGAGGCGGGCATGTAAGGAAGGGACAGTGAGGTACAGTGGGTGACCACACGGAGCCGCACGTTCTGCTGATGGAGTCGTCCCTCCCTCGGGAGGGGGAGCCCGGCAAGGTGGTGGCCTGGGGACCAGTCTCCTGGTGTGATCTGATGGGGGGCCAACTCAGCACATGAGGTTGGCCTCAGGGTGGGTTCACGGTGCATAACCAAGTGCCGTGTGGGTCAGGTGGATGACGGTTGAAGCTGGGCACAGTCAGGGACAGCCATGCTGTGGGAGAGATGAACCAGCCAGACCCTGTGGGAGGGGGCTGGGTGGGTGGGTAGGAGAAGCCCCTTGCAAAGCCCCCGATGTGCCAGAGACTTAGAAGCTAGATCTGGAGGAGTGAATGTAGGAGGGGGGCCGGGTCCCTGCAGGAGAAAATGGGAGTCATTGGAGGCTCCGTATCAGAGAAGAAATGAAATTAGTGGAGATTAATCTTCCTTCTGGACGCAGAATGGATTAAAAGGGGAGAGAAACAGTAAAAACAGCAAGAAAAACCAGTTAATTATGCAGGCAGGAGGCACCCCCGATGGGGAAGAGGGGCTAAACCAGAATTCTCCGGTTCTGATTGTCACACAAGGCCAGCTCTCTCCATCCCTAGGCGCCTGGCATTTTCCAGAACAGAGATGTTGTTACACATACATTTATTGCCTGTTGCCATAACTTGCCTCTTTAAACAGAAAACATTTCATAAAATTTTTTTTGGTCAGAATCTTTCTACAGGGGATCATACACATCCCTGAGTCCTCTCACAGAAGGCCCCATGTGTCTCACCCTTTCCTGACGACTCAGGCTCATTCTGACACCACTAATTAGGAGACTGGACCGTAATACTGGGTTACCCTCAGGGATTATCAAGGTGTATCCAGTCTGCTTTGCTTTTTTAATCACTGCTTCCGCCTGTTACAGTTTCTCCGTCTTCTCTCTCATCATACAGCTCTTCTCACTCCTATCAGTATACCTGTTGTGGCCTGAGAAACTAGACCACCAAACTTGTCAGAATTGTTTGTGAATAAGAGCAAATAGGCTCTGAGTGAGGGCCCGAGGGACATTTTTATGAGCAAAGAGCAGGAGTTAACCGCGTGAATGGATGTTTCAAACAACCATTTCACCCACTCAGAAACCATTTTTGCCTACTTTCTGTCCCCCGGTGACTTCCAAACAGAGTGGATCCGCCAGATACGTAAGGTTTTGCCAACATAACCTTAAAGTCGTATCAGCCCACGTGATCCTCTTGGCAGCCTCCAAGCTGATGGGGTGGGTCTCACCCTCATTCTCCAGGGAGGAAGCCTGAGCTTAAGGGCTGGGGTGGGCCAAGGTCAGACAGCGAGAGTCAAGATGAATCTCATGACCGGCCTGGTCACCTTGCCTCAAGGCCGCCAGACCTCCCTCCATAAGAGCTGTGGGGAAAGTGAAGCAGATGCCCCTGGACTGGTGGGAAGAGCACCACCCTGGAAGTCAGCAGATCCAAATTCTAGTCCTGTTCCAGACTCACCACCTGGGTGCCCATGGAGCCATTGCTTCTTGGGGCATCAGTTTCTCCATCTGTAAAAGAAGGATGAGTGTATTCGTTTGTAAAGAATCCTCTCTGTAATTCTTGAGCTGTCTTTGCTCATTAGCAGAAGGAGGGAGGGAGGGAAGGAGGACAGGAAGGAGAGAGAGAGAGAGGAGAGAGATTAACAGTTACTCTGCCTCATTCCCCGCCTGGGCCCCCCAGGTCCCCTCAGTCTCCTGATTTGACTCCATTATGATGTACCCCTTCCCCGATCAAGTTTATACCTATGACGCATCCAGGAAAGCTATTAAGTTTCAGATGAGTCAACTAAGAGTCGACAGGCCTTGGGTGAAAGGCCTGATGATAATGGCAACCTACAGATGCAAAACTCTTTCCAGGAGCAAAGGGTCTGGCCACCCAGGGTTATCATTTCATTCACAGGAGGGACTACGACCCAGGGAGGGGCTCGGCTAAGAGTAAAATCAACAATTCTCTAGCTACTTTTGCCTTTGGCACCTTCTTTCTGCCTGTGTCCTGAGCCAGTTCCTCTGGCTTCAATCCTCTGCTTTCTTTGTCTGGCACTCAAGGCCCCCAGGCTGCCCAGGAAGATCACTCTGAAAGGAAGCAGAAGGTGGGTCCTACCACTTGCAACTCAGTTGAGGGCACTCCCACTTGAGCGGGACCACGAGGAAAGGCAAAGTAGTGAATGGCTGAAGGCATGAGGCGGTGTGTCCCCTGACCCCACCCACCAGCTGGACAGGTTGCCCAGCATCAGGGCCCCTGCATGTGACCCCTTTCCAGCCTGGACCGGTGCTGGCAGAAGCCCCCGGTCTGCTCTGCTCACCGGGGCCCCATATGCAGTTTTCAGAGCCCTGGACCTCTTTTCCTGCAGTGACTCCACAGGTCTGGGGACTGAGCTTAGCGGCTTTCCTGGGCTGCTGCCTTATCGATTATTTAGGCTCCCTTTTTTCTGGGGATGTCAATTTAGCGGGTTCCCGGGATGGCTGTGTTTTTAACCTCTCACCCTGGTCTAGACTCCGTCAGCTCCCGCTGTCCCTTGGCCAGGAGGAGATGGAGGGCCCCGGGTCTCTCGGGCAGGCTCTGGAGCCAGTGGATTTCCAGAAACAGACGCTGGGATCTCCGCAGCCCCACCAACCTGCCTCCCTCCAAACCGGCCCAGTGAATTATTAAAGATGCAATTTCCTTTCATCTTTCCAGTAAAATCACTCCCTGTGCCGTGATCCGCTGCCTTCCTGTCACTGGCTGGGCAGGGCCCTTGGCAGGACCCTCATTCACCCCTCATTCACCCCACTCCCTCCCCATCCTAGAGGGCTGAAGGGGGCTAACCCCTTCCTAAAAGGGTCCAGGGAGCTCAGGAATCTTGGGAAACTGGGTGGGGTGGAGGGGACTTGGAATCATAGAGTACTAGAGCTTGCCGTTTCACAGCTGAAGGAAACAGAGCCCAGAGAGGGACAGAGGCCAGCCCCGGGCAGCACAGCAAGCCATTGGCAGAGCTGGGGCTGGAGCCCAGGCTCCGGTCTCCCAGCTGACGGTTTCCCCTTTTCCAGCCCTCTCCCTTGGGATGACCCCCTACACCTCCCGGGGCAGGGAGATGGGTCAAGCTTCTCACTGGATCGATTAGGTCTCCGAGCGTGCGTTGTTACAGTCTCTGCTTGTTATTTACCGTCCAGCGCGTCCTCACCCCTCCTGCAGCGTGCTAGCTGAACTAAAACCGTAATTATTGCTGCCCTCTTGTCAGTATTTACTGTTTCGGGTTTTGCTGTTTACCCCTGGTGACCATCGCAAGGGGCTGGCGGGCCGGCAGCTCCTTGTGGCTCCTGGCCAGAGCCCTCAACTGCTGTAGGGTCAGGCGCCGGAGGCCCCTTCTCGCGGCCGGGCTCCAAATCCGGCTCCTCCCCAGCCCTCCCGAGTCCCCCACATCATCCAAACGCACCTACCTCCTCTTTTGCTTCATCCAAGCTCTGCTCTGCAAAGGGTGCCTGGGAAGTGTTTTCGGGTCTTTAGCTTGGGCCTTGGTCCGTTAAGACACCACACTGCGTGCCCAGCCCTGAGCCAGCTGCTCTGGAGGCTCCAGATGACCGTGGCCTCTTGGTCCGCAGGTCAGGTTCCCGCAGCCCAGGCAGAGGGAACCCAGAGGGGCCCTTGAGGTTGCCAACCTCCTCTCCAGCTTGGCCTGAGCCCCACCAGGCCAGGCTGCAGTGCAGGAGTCAGCCCAGGGCTTTTCTCCACGACGGACAGAAACCCTCTTCAGACAAAAGGGGCTTCTGAGGACACGTAGAGAAAGAAGCCTGCCAGAGACAGAAACCCTCCCTAACCCCCTTCTTGTGACAGGAAGGGGTTCCACGGCCTTTGCTCAGACCCTGATTTGGGCCCAGGTGCGGGCCATGCCCTTGGCCCCCAGCTGGCTCCAGCCAAGGCCCACGTTCCCCTCACCAGATTCACCGTCCTGGGGTCCCTGGCCCCTCTCCCAAACCCTCTTTGCTTCCCTCCAGCTCTGCGAAAGAGGACTCTGAGACCTTCCTGGGCTCAGATCTGTGCCTGGAATGGGGCCTTCGCCCACCTGGGGGAGCACCCGCTGTCTGGGCTCAGCACCCGCCTCGTCCTTGGTGTCAGAAACATCTGCACATCCCCGACCTCCCCTGGGTGCTTCCATGCACCGAGCACCACGGTGGGCCCCTTCATGTCTGCCTTTCACTCAGCTTCATGAATGAGACCCTCACACCCACCTGTATGCTTTAACTGGCTACTTCCCTTCCCTCCCCCACCCCCATGGCAGCCATTACTCTGCTTTCTATTCTGGATATTTCCTATAAATGGACTCATACGATACGTGGGCTTTTGTGTCTGGCTTCTCAGTGTTAAGTTTTCGAGGTTCATCCACATGGAAGCGTGTGTTAGAATGCCATGACTTTTCATGGCTGAATATTCCGGTATGTGCGTCTACCACAATTTGTTATCCATTCAACAGGTCATGATCAGTCCCATTTTGCAGATGAGGAAACTGAGGCCCAGAGACGGTAAGTAGTGAGGGTTCCCTTCATCCTATTTGCTGCTCAGAGGAAGGGGCCCCACCTGTGCTTCCCCGTTACCTAGGGCAGGACTAGGCTCTGGAAGTGAGCCTGATTGCCAGCAGTGAGGAGGCGGCAGCGTGAGGGGCAGTGTGGTGTAGTGGTTAGGAGGCCACACTCTGAAGCCACACTCCCTGGGTCCAAATCCTGGCTCCACCCCTCCCCAGCCATGTGGTGTGACTTCGTGCAAGTCATTTATCTCCTCTGTGCCTTTGTTTTCTCATCTGTAAAAGGGGGATGATGACAATATTAGTAGTAGCTACTTCAGAGGGTGTTGTAAACATTAAATGAACTACCTTTATGTAAATTCTAGACAATGAAAACCAACGTATAACTGACAGAAAGCTGATCGGTGGTTTCCCGGGGATGCCAGGAAAGGTCAGGAGGGAAGATTACAAAGGGTTCTGAGGAAAGTTTTGGAGTAGTGGATTCATTTATTATCTTAATTGTAGTGATGGTTTCAAGTTGGCCCTCTGCATCCTCAGGTTCCACATCTGAGGATTCGATCAACCTCGGATCCAAAATATTCAGAAAAGGGCTTCCCTGGTGGCGCAGTGGTTGAGAGTCCAACTATTTACATAACATTTATAATATATTAGGTATTATAAGTAATCCAGAGATGATTTGAAGTATATGGAGGCTGAGTGTAGGTTATATACAAATACTACACCATTTTGTATAAGGGACTTGAGCACCTTCGGATTTTGGTATCTGCGAGGGTCCTGGAACCAATTTCCCATGGATACCGAGGGCCAAGTGTATATACCTCTGTCAAAATTGATCAGATTGTACACTTTAAATATGTGCAGTGTTTTGTATGTCAACTACACCTCAATAAAGGTACCTCTAGAAATCTCACATGAGCTAATGTGTATCAGTCACTCAGCACAGTGCCAGGCACGGTGAGAACACGTGAACAGCGAGTGCTGGTGTTGGTCTCTCACAGCCCTGCCACCAACCTCCCCCTCCCAGGGCCCCCCTTTCTCTTCATCATTAACATTTCCCGAAAGCCCACACAGGCTCTAGGCAGCCAACCCCGTGTCTGGCTAACCATGTGTGTACATGTTATTAAACTTGAAATTCTTCCAGAGCAATTGCTGAATAAACACAGTC
>NW_020174429.1:1492508-1555285 GCF_003031525.2 Neophocaena asiaeorientalis asiaeorientalis
CAGAGGCCCTGATCCAGCTCACTTCTCATCAGTCAGTGCCACCGGGTGTCAAATGTTTTTATTATTATTAATTTATTTCTTTATTTTAATTTTTGGCTGCTTTGGGTTTTCATTGCTGCGTGCGGGCTTTCTCTAGTTGCAGAGTGCAGGGGTTACTCTTCTTTGCAGTGTGAGAGCTTCTCATTGCGGTGGATTCTCATTGCGGTGGCTTCTCATTGCGGTGGCTTGCACGGGCTCTAGGCGCGCAGCCTTCAGTAGTTGTGGCATGCAGGCTCAGTAGCTGTGGCGCACGGGCTTAGTTGCTCCGCGGCATGTGGGATCTTCCCGGACCAGGGCTCTAACCTCTGTGCCCTGCATTGGCAGGCGTATTCTTAACCACTGAGTCACCAGGGAAGTCCCAAATATTTTTTGACCCCATGACCCAGCCATGCTGTTGGGGTAATGTTGGCATGTTGGGACCCTCCCAGATCCCAGGTGTCCAGCAATGCCACTGTCCCCCCAGGCCAGCCACAGAGGGAACAAACACTCAGAGCACAGAGAACATCAGAGACTCTCCCAACCAGACCTTCCAGGGACCATGAATCTTCCTCTCTCCTGCCACCTTCCCCCACTCCACGCCTGCCAGGTGGGGAGACATCGTGAGGGGGTGGGGTGACATCGTGAGGGGGTGGGGTGCTGGTTTGAGGGTTAGAGGACATGCACTGAGTCATGTCACATCCAGACAAAGTTGATAATTTGGTTTTCTTGGCTTTTCTTGAACATTTCCTCTTCGTTAACTGCTCTAAGCTCTGAGCAAGAGACTTTTACTGAACTGGGGGGCAAGGAAGGTCTAGATCTTGACTCCATTTCAGAGGCTGGGCCACAGCTGGAGGTGGGGAATGGAAGGCAGGACCCTGGGCTGGGGGCCTGGGGTCCTCCTGGCCCATGGTCTTCTCACGGGCACCTGTCCAGCTTGGGTAGGATGCTGCCCCATTTTCAAGGAAATAGCCACTGCTGTCTTCAAGGGGCTGAGTGAGCGCGGCACAGAGCAAGTCGGTCTTGAAGAATGGAAGAAAGGAAGGCAGGTAGAACACAGGCATTCGCAGGCCCAGTGAGAGGTTCCCGGTGGGTGTGGAGCAGCAGGGAGCCCAGGGCCTACACAGAGTGGAGTCTTCTTGCACGTGGAAGAGGTTGCTGCCCCGCACAGCCTGCCCTCTCCTCCCTCACAAGGCCACCTGCCCACCCTTCCTCCCCGCTCCAGGCAGGGCCACCTGTGTGTGGCCTTCCCCTGCCCCCCATCCCCCTCTGTGGCTCTCACACCCCTAAATCAGCTCTCATGTTTGGTCATCTTGACCCTTCCTCATCACCGTGGGGTGGGCAGAGGCTCACCCCCTCCTCAGGACCCCCGGATAAACACACAGCCAAGAACCCACACGGTCCACGGGGCCAGCAAGGTCTGAGGAGGAAGGACCACGGCAGCCCTCACAGCTCCAGTTCTGCAGCCCCCGTCACCTGAGCCTCGCTGGCCCCTCTGACCCAGGCCCCCCTCCTTCGCCTTCCCAGCCTCCCAGGCGCAGCTGGCTGACAAACCGCGGTGGGCAGACGGGTCTGACAGGTCCTCCCGAACTGCCTGCCCAGGGCACCTTGAGCCAGCCTCACCCCTCGCCACAAGTTCTCTATGAAAACCGGGAGGCTGTTTGGAGCCGAGGTTTCACCGTGGGGTCTGGGACGTGGGGCAGGCAGGGCAGAAGGAGAGCTGGGCCCGGCCTGCATCACCCCAGCACATTTGGTTTTACTATCTTACACATGGCGTGATGGGAACCATGAAACATTCCTGCTGCTTTCGAAATGCGTGAAAACCACTGGCCTGGGACAGTTTTTAAACCCTGTAGAAATCCCTACTCTAAGAGATAATGTTCCCGTAGTTGCACATACTGAGGACCAAGCAAGAAGGCCCTCCAGACCTCAGGCTGGGGGAGAGCCAGGCCCCAGAATGCAGCCTGTGACTCCTTCCCGTCCCGTCTCCATCAGAGACTCGGGGTCCCACTTCTTCCTCCTCCTATGGGCTTCGCAGTGGTGAGCTGGGGCCCGGGCATCCCCGCCCCAGCCTCACAGGGCTGCTGCCTCAGAAGCAGGAGCCACACAAATATGCCGCTCAGCCGGCAGGATGGCTTTCCTGTCAGGAGAGACCTCCATTATTCACAGGCTTCTGGCAAGTGATACCCACCCCCCTTGCTCCAGAAGCAAGCTGGAGTGCTCTGGGCACTGCCCCATCCACCCAGCTTTGGCTGTGGCGAAGGGTCCCCTTCACACCCTGGCCACCTCTCCAGACAACCCCCAGCCATCTGGGGGCTTCAGGAAGCCCCTCCCTGGCAAGAGCAGACAATGTTGGGGGACAGACAAGGAACCAATCCCCATACCCAGGCTCTTTTAACCCCCTTCTGGGGGTCCCAGACCTCTCTGAGAATCTGAGGAATACCATGGATCTTTTTGCTAGCAAAACAATCACACGCTTGCAGATTTCTTCTCGAATTTAGAAGGCTTTCAAGTCCATCCCTCAGTTCCATGTGGGTCCTCAGACCCTGGGGAAGGGCACCACAGCACCCTGACATCAAGGAGGAAGTGGTTTTAGATGGCAGGGGACTCAGCTAGATCTCAACACATAAAAGGTGCTGGATAACTCTGAGATGGAGGAATGCATTCCCTCCCCAGCTGTGATGTGAGGGACAAGGATGGTGCACTGAGAGCAAGGACCTGGATCTGGCCTCCACCGTGAACAACGCTGGGACCTGAGGCTTGGTTTATTCATTCCAGGTTGGTCATCTCACCCCCACCCTACTCTGTGCCAAGCATGCACACATGGTAAGGAATAAGACAAGACATATAAACATGTCCCCAACCTTGCATTGCTTAGAGTCTGTGGAGCACAAGAAAATTAACAAGTAAACAGAAATAAATCTATATTTTTATGAGATGGTCAGGAACTCTGACTAACCCTCAGCTTCCTCATCTGTAAAATGGAGATAACTCCAGTTATTTGCTGGTGTTTCTAAAGGAAGAAGTGAGACAACCTATGCTAAGCACTGAAGCCTGAGCCTGGCACCACAGGGCTCAGTCTGTAGAAGGTGCAGCTTGTGGGTGGAGCTGGTCAGCAGAGAGAAGCAGGCCCGCTCCCCACGGTGGCAGAGGTTCTGCAGAAGCCAGACCACCACCATCCTAACCAGCCAGCCTCAAGGCAGCCTCCGGGCCATGGATGACATTAGGTAGCAGTCAAGCCCCACGTGAAGGGCAAGCAGGTGCACAGGGCAGGGGGAAGGTTCCATGCAGAGTCAGGCCAGCCCCTTGAAAGGTCAAGGTGAAGCAGTGGACTAGAATTATATCTTTGCAGGGATGGATTCTATGGCCCGTGCAGATTTCTACTTCAAGCTACTGTGAACTAGTTTATCTCACACCAACTTTCCCACCAGAACAGCTGGGAAAAAAATGGATACAATATATTTTAAAAATTTGTCTGAAGGCATCAAAGGGGTCTAGAGGCCATGATGTTGGAGAGAAGAGAAATCCAGAGAGATGATTTCAACATTTGGCCTTATTTTTCCCCTAAGCAGTAGCTGTGAAATTGAAAATATGAACAGAAAGTGGAGACTGAGTTTTCGCAGTCTCATGGGATTAGGGATAAAGGGGGCCGGGGGAGTTCAAGCATCTCCAAAGAAGTGGGGGGGCTTATTTTTTTTAAAGGCTTTCATTTGAGACCTTTGAAGAGCACATTAGAAATAGATCAGTCTTCACAAGGATTAAAACCCAACTTCAAATAAACTTAATTCCAGATTGGATTAAGGTGAGTTGCCTCTACTCTAACTCCCTTCCTGAAGCAAGACTATATGCTCTCTTGATCTGTCAGATTACCTCTACAATTTTTCCATACACAGTGTCTTATATACACACAGTCAATAAAGTTTACCAGGCATACCAAGAGAAAAGACCACATGACTGAAACCAAGATCAAAAAAACAAAAAAAGATAATAGCAACAGACACATAGGAGATCCAGATATTGGCATTTCAAATAACAGACTTTAAAATAATTGTGCTAAATGAATTCAAAAAGTAGACAAGGTAAAGAATTTAAGCAGAGAACTGGAAACTTTTAAAGTTATTAAATGGAAATGGAATTCTAGAAATGAAAAATACAATGATCATAATTAACAATGCAATGAATGGGCTTAATAGCATATTAAATGTAGCTAGTAGAGAGTTTGTGAACTGGAAAACAGGCAGTATAAAATATTGAGCATTGAAGCACAGTGAGAAAACTTGATAGAAATAAAATCAGGGCATAAGAAGAAAGTCACTTTTTTGAAAAATCCCTAAATTTTCCCCCCTTAAAGCACAGTACACATTGTTTGCATGTACAACATACTGAAGTGTTTGTGCATGTATGTGATAATGGACAGTATGTTATAAAGAGAACATATGTAAAATTTACTTACATCATTTAATTGCATAAAAGTTAAGAAGCTGGAAGTCTCATGCATTAGATATGAATTTGATGGACTCCATGGTATATCAGACTGGAGGAGAGACTGGGCTTTGGGGCCTGTTACGCGAATCCTGCCTCTGTCTCCTACTATGTGTAGACCTTGGCCCAAATCACATAACCTATCTGAAGTTGTTTCATCATCTATAAAAATGGTATGGTTTGTTGTGAGGATTAAAGGAGATAGTGTATGTGCATGGTACCCAGTGAGCACCTAGTGATAGGACAGATGGCTTTGTTTAGGTCATCAGATGCTGACTTCCCCTGGATCTCTCCAGCACAGGAGCTGTTCCTCCATGGAAGTGTCTTGATTTTAGGTCCCCCGCCCCACTGCAAATAAAAAAAACTTTCAGCTCCCCACCCCACCCTAGAAAAGCCTCTGATATATTCATTTATACCTAGTAAGCCATTACTGAAATGTTTTGGAAGGAAAAGTGCAGGGAGAGGGCAACACCTAACTCTAACAGGAATGACTCTCAGATGGTGGGACCTTCGGGCACAGACAGGTCCTCTAGGAGAGGAGCTTTGAGTAAGGGATTCTTCCTCGTGTTTCTTGACTCACAGCACACAGGTGACCTCCCCAACTCCCACCTGTGGCTCTCACCCCACTGGCCACTCTGAGCAGTCACCAGTCTTCTTTCAAATCTGTAAGCTGCCAATCTCTTTTTCCACTTTCAGGCCTTTTTACACGCTGCTCCGTGCGCCTAGGATGTGCTCATCCACGCTCTTCTCACAATCTACTCCTGCTCGCCCTTCAGGTCTCAGCTCAAATATCACATCCCAAAGGAGCCTGCCCTGATGGCCCTGTCTTAATCATGTCCCCCTTCATGATACTTACTACATTAACAAGTCACTTTACTTTTCTATTTTCTTATCTCTTGTCTGTTAATGGCCTCTACTACTTGAAACAGCCCCTATGGAGCCCTGAGTATTATCATCACTATTAGTTTGAAACTAGAAGTGTCAACCCTCATTCATTCATTCACAAAATGCTTATTAAGCACTTACTCTGTGCTGGGCATGGGGAAGGCACTGGGAACACAGAAGAAACAAAATAGACAAAGTCCATACCCTTGTGGATCTGGGAAGAGACAGACACAAACAAACATAAGACCTGTTGGAGGTGCTGGGAGCAGTTGAGCAAAGTACAACTGTAGAAAGGGAAGGGGAGATGCAATTTTGCATGCAGGAGACCCCAAGACCTCTCTGATAAAGTGACATTTAAGCAAAATCTGGAAAGAAAGGATGGTGCTGGCCATGAGGATATGGGGGATAAGGCTTCCAGAGCTTCAGAAAGGGGTTGTTATGCTTGGCAAAGTAGGAGATTGTGTTGATGTTTATTTGGCTTCCAAAGCGAATTGTCTCTTGTGATTTAATAATATAAATCAAAAGCCTTAAAATATGCGTACCCTTTGAACCATAAGTCCACTTAGGAATTTGGCCGCAAGAAAAATAACGTATGCATATGTTTATGTATAAGGATACTGACTAGGGAATTTTTTTTTTTTTTTTTTTTTTCGGTACGCGGGCCTCTCATTGCCGTGGCCTCTCCCGTTGCGGAGCACAGGCTCCGGATGCGCAGGCTCAGCGGCCATGGCTCACGGGCCCAGCCGCTCCGCGGCACGTGGGATCCTCCCAGACTGGGGCACGAACCCGCGTCCCCTGCATCGGCAGGCGGACTCTCAACCACTGCACCACCAGGGAAGCCCGGGAATTTTTAAAGTATGGAAATAATATAAATGTTCAATGTTAGGGAAGTAGTTAAGTAAATTAAGGTCATCCATACAATGGAATACTGTGTAGCTATTAAAATATTTAGAAGAATATTTTAAAATGTAGAGAAATGTTCATAACCACTTGTTAAGTCATAATCTCTATCTAGTACCACTTTGTGAAGAAAAAAATATATGTGTAGAAACCTTTGAAGGCATAAATACCAGAATGTTGAGAGTAGTTATTAACGAGTGATAAAGAATACGGTTAACTTCTACCTTTTCTTCTTTTTACTTTTCTATTGCCTTGAGCTTTCTGCATTGAGTGCTTTCCATATTAATTTAGCAATTTGAAAACGTTATTACATCAACCTAACTGTCCCTAATACATACTCATCTGTACACTGAATGGATGTGTATTGAGTGCCCACTCTGTGCCAGGCACTGTGATGGAACCTTCCTAGTGGTAACGAACACGTAGATAACAAATCAACTACGCCGCTCACATACTGTGAAAAGTGCCAGGAAGACCCAGGTAGAGGGGTTGAAAGGTACCCGAAGGCTTCCTCTCAGAGGGTGGAGAGACAGAAACTACAGGGGGTTGTGAGGACGTTGTGGAGGCCAGAAGGAAGTTCTGCTTCTCTTTCCTCAATAAAGTATGAGGCAAAGTCATCAACCGAGAGTGGGCAGGGGGTGGGAGGTTGGAGGGAAACGTGAAGTCTGGAGGGACAGCGAATTTCCCCCAAAGCACAAGACTTTCCAGGCAGTGGTGAGTCCCCGACTTGGAGGTCTGTGATGTGTCCCATCGGCCCAGCTACAGGATTTTCTCTGTCAAAGTTCAACTCTTGGGGAAATAGCTGGATTCAGCTAAGGGTGGGATTCTCCAAAGAGACACAAGAGAGGGAGAGAGAAGCTAAAAATGGCAGGGTTAAAGCAAAAATGGTGAGGTTGAAGAATGACTGCTGTTCAGGGTCAATGGACAGAGTTAGAGACCTGGAGGGCAGCGGTAGGGAGGGTTGGTCAGAGAAAAAGAAGCCTGAGAGCACGTTTCCCGAGGCGAGGCGGTGCAGTTCCTGGCCATGACACGGGTCAGGCTGTGCCCCGGCACTAACTGGGGAGGACGTGTGTGCTGGAGGTGAGGCAGTCGAGGAACTGAGACTTGGACGATGATCACCCCCACGGAAAGTCCCAAGAAGGTTGGTGACAGAGCCAGCATCCCAAGGAATGAAGGGGAGTGACCGTGACCAAGAAATCAGCAGGTAACAGCCAAAAGGAGGCAGAGAGAGTGTGTGACACAGGGGATGGTCTTCAGAAACAGCTGGAGGGAGGAGAGAGGGTCGGAAGCGACAGTGTGAGTAAAAATGGTGTCTGCCCACCTGCTGGTTCTGAGATGGATGTGCAAGAGAGAAAAGCAGCCTCCAGTGGGAGGACTTCAGGAAAAGCAGAGTCCTCGGGGAGCAAGGGACATTCATGGAAGAGGTTGAGGCTACAGGCACGTCTGTGATCACAGATCTTGAGTTGCAGAGTCCAAGGAGGGGCAGGAAGCTGTGTCAGGACAGGGATGTCGGGAAGGGGTGAGAGTCCGGGTGATAATGGACAGTCGTAGAAAGCTGGACCCCTTTCAGGATGGAGAAAAAGAGGGATGTGAGGGAATCGGATGGAATAACCCCAATTACTGTCTCAAAAGTCCAATTCGAGTTCAAGGTCCAGAGCAGGGAGGGGGCTCATAAGGGCTGGCTGCCAGTGGGGGTGAGGGACCTGAGTCAACACTGTTGGCTTTTTCGAGGCTCAACCTGCAAACACGTGCCAGGTGTTTGGATGAATACCCAGCAGCAAGGAGGAGAGCCACAGCCCTTAGGGTCACCCAGAGCGGTGAAGAACTGGAGTCTGCGGAGACCCGGGGAGGTTCACTCCAGAGCAGGGAGCCCAGGACTCTGGGCCCCCCACCTCCCAGGAGAAGGAGACGGGGCATGTACGGCCTTCCCTCTCTCTCTGCAGGAGGCACTGCTGGCCCTGAGGAGGCTGAGCCTGGCAGTCCTGACTCATTGGCCCTAGACGATTTCCCCCCTTCCAAAGCATTCCATTGTGTTTTAATGCGGTGCCAGACTTGTTAACAGAGTAAATTTAGCTTTTATGGGGAGAAGCAGCCAGGCTTGGTCAGGGGGCCAGGGGTTCCACAGCAACCCTCAGCCTCTGAGGATGAGCCTGGGAAGAGGCCTCCCGGCCCCTTCCTCACCTGCCACCTCCTTCCCTTGCCCCTTCTCATTCTCCCACTGAAACCTGAGGGCAGAGTGAGGTGAGGGAGCGGGGACAGATGCAGAGGGCCCTTCCACGAGGTCCCAACAGCTATGCAACTGCATGAGGACAACCCGCGGCTCCTCCCCGGGCCTCATCTGTAAAGTGGGTAGAATGTGCTGCCACCTAACGCAGGGTCTCCGGGCAGAACTGGAGAGAAACCCCTGGGGCCAAGTCCCCTGGCTTCTCAGCTGTGTGAGTCAGCCGCGGGGGGAACACCCCCTGCCAAGACGGGACTATGATGAAAGAAAATGGGAGAGATGTTGGGAAAGCGTGGGAGAGCCCTTGGACCGGGGTGCACGTCATGCCCGCGTGAGAGTCAGGCAGGAAAGTTTGGGCGGAAGCACCCTGGACCATTGTGATGTCTAAGGAAGGCTCAGCCACGCCGTCAGGAGTCCTGGAGGCAAGGTCAGCCGCTGCGAGTCGCAGGCCTCCCAGCGATGAGGCAGGCTGGGGGCGGCCCGTGGGCCATACGGCGGCGAGGTTCCCAGTGTGCAGCCCCTAAGGCCTGGGTCAGTTCTGCTCCTGTAGTTGGAGAACTAGAGTCAGAGGCCCAGATCAACCCCGACCACCCTCCTAACTCCTGCAGGGCCAACAGCAAACGGATCAGCCTCTCCATGCCTCCGTTTCCTCGGCAGTAAAACCCCACCCCAGGGGGAATTAGCGAGGAGTCCATTACAACTAATGAAGCAGCTAGTCTGGGCCTAGCACGTTAGCACTTGGGTACCCCCTCACCCACCGAGACTGACACAGGGGTTCCTCAGCTACGGAAAGAGACCAGTACCCCGGGGGCCACCCCTGCTAACAGGGGACACACAGACCTCTCTCTCAGTCTCTCCCATTTCTTCTCCTCCTCCCTTCCTACCCACCCCGCCGTTTCCCGTCAGAGCATCCCTGAGACCGGCAGCCACCGCCTTTGGGAAGCCCTCCTGGCTTTCAGCCACACAGTCCTCTCCGTCCTCCTTAGAATCTCATTGCCTCTTACAACCCCACCGCACAGGAAGACACCTAAATGCTTTGAGCGGCTCATCCCTGCTCAGCACTGAGCTCCCGAGAGGCCTGTCTGGCCTTCTGCCCACCTCAGCACAGGCGGAGCACACGGAAGTCCCTGGACTCATGGGCAATTCCCCAGCATGCCAAGCCAGCCCTTGGCATGGCCGCTGCAGTGGAGGCAGGGAGAGACTCTTTCTACGTCCTGATTCTATTAATTAAGCTCATCGCCTGTCTCTCTGCCTCCCGAGCCTGCGTCAGTGTTCCAGTCTGCTCCGTTTACACACATTAACACAGAGCAGGTGAGTACTAGGCAGCCCTCTGAGGCCTGGGCACTTTGCCCAACCGGCAGCATCGTCAGGCAGGGGGCATAGCCTCAGGGGCTCAACCTACCCACCCCGTGGGCAAGAGATCCGAGGGCGACGGGCCCCACCTCTCTAGAATGTCTGCTCCTACCTGAATGGGAGGGCAAGCCTGGGGCCAGGGGAGCTGTGAACCCTCACCCCTGCCTTCCCCGGCCTGTGGGAATAGGGCCAGAGCCCTTGCGAGGAGATCCTGGCGCAGGAGGGACCCAGGGGTGCCTTCCCTCCCCTGTGAGGAGCAGCAGGCATGGGCTGCTGGGCCAGCCCTCACCACGTAGGCCCCAGGACACCCTGGGGAGGAAGACAGGAACAGTACAGCTGTCCCCAGACTACAGATGAGAAAACTGAGGCCCAGAGAGGGGAAATCTTTTACCCAAAGTCACGAAGTCGCAAACAGATCTGCACCAAAAATTCTAAATCCAAGTGTCCTTCTGGTGCCCTACTGACGGCTGGCAGGTGCCCTTCACAAGACACAGGCTCCCGCTCCATCCCTACTATCTCTTATTTGCGACTTGTCTGCCCATGGCCTGTGTCCTCACCCGTAAAGCGCTGTTGGCGGCACCCGGGAGCGTGGTGAGGCTGGCATAGAGGAGGCACCTCTGGAGACGGACATTATTAGTCAGAGGTGCTTTGTCCTCCCCAAGGCCGTCCAGCCGCAGCTGGATGCCTGACCTCGGGCTGCAGGGTGGGAGGTGAGCTGTCATTCTGGCAAGCCCGACACCAAATCCGGGGCTGGGGAACATGGCTGAGCACAGGGGACTCATTTCAGCTCACAGAGCTTTGTTCAGGGACGCTGAGAAGACGTGGCACAAGATTTGCCATGTTCTGAGGAAAATCGGGTTCACGCTTCACCCCCTGGCCTGCTGCCCACTCAAGAAGGGCCTCTGCTCCACTCTCTCGAACACTGGAAATGCCTGATCATAGGCCGGAGGGGAGGGCTCACTCTTCCCCCACCCTGGGTCCCCAAATGAGGGAGGCTAGCCACCTCCAGCCCCTGCCACAGTCACATACATCCCTATGGAAACAGAACTCTGTTTCTGAGGGTGGGCTGGACCTGGAAGAAAGTTAATGCAGTCATCCCTCGGCCTCTCCCTGGCTGTGTGACCTTGGGCAAGTCACTTCCCCTCTGTGGGTACCACAGGCCAAGTTCCTGTCCCTGTAAAGAGAAGCTGGGGTTTGGTTTGGGAGGCCTGGTGGGGCTTGGGAGGAGTTTCCTCCTCCTGTAAAAGGAGGCGGGGGTGCGAGTCGCTCTCTGCGGCCCTGAGGGTGCAGGCAGCCCGAGCTGCCATCCAAGCCCTAAGGTCCATCGGGCCCCAGAGGCAGGGTCGCTGCTGCTGGGAAGACGCAAGGGGGATCGGGAGGAAAGCCAGGATCCTCCCCGGCCTGAGAACGGCCCGGCTCGCCCGCTCCCTCCCCTGCCTGGAGCTGGGCCTCCCGAGGGAGGGGCTCCGCCATCTGACCCACTGACTCCCTAGGGCTGGCGCGGACGCGTCGCCGCGTCGGTTCCCAGGCAAGCCGGCGGGCCATCCATCACCTCGGCCTCCGCTCCCGCGCTCCGTCCACCCGTCGGCGGGGCGGGCGCACCCGCACCCCGCACCCACTCCGCCTCGGCGCCCTTCTGCCCAGGGTCCCAGACGCGCCGCCGCAGCCCGGAGCTTTGCCCGCACCCCGCCCGCCCCACACAGGCCCGCGCCCGCGGTGCCCTCGGGACACTCAAAAAAAAAACACACAACAACCCCAAACTGGTTCCTTCTGCCCGGCTCTGATTTGCTCCAGCAGCATCAACAGAGGATTAATTAAGCCCAGTTAAGGCTGGTTTCAGCGCAGCCCCTCCCACTCTCCTCTTCCACTGCCTGGTGTCCCACTCTCTACCCTGCTATCAGCCCCTGCTCCCAGATATCCGGGCTCCTCTCAGTTTCCCTAGTGTCTGCCCAGTCACTGCCCGTCGAATGAATGGATGAATGAATGAATGAATGAGGACATTTACAGCTGAACAGTTTGGGCACACTGCCTAGGCCCTCATACAAAGGTACTGCGTTAAGCCAAAGTAAGTCAAGGTAATCAAACACCAGGGAACTGGGTGGGCCAGGACTGGCAGGTGACAGAGATATTGCGGGGCAGGGAGTGGGGAACAATGGCCTTCTGGAGGAGGGGGTATCACAGTGCAGAGGTACTTGTTTCAAGACCCAAAACCACCTTGTAGTCGAGTATCTGGCCTGTGCTGCAGCAGTTCTGACTCTGCCTAGAATATAGCCTATGGAACAATGCAGGGCAGCACAGCTAGTCTCACAGGGGACACTGTGAGTACAGGATCCATTTCACTATTTCGTATTATGTTATTTTCTTTTATCCCACCAGAACTCTGTAAGGTAGGCCTTATTATCCCCATTTACAGATGAAGAAACTGAGGCTCAGAAAATTTACTCTACCCAAGAGCACTCAGAATGGGGTTGAGTCGGGATTTGAACCCAGGTCCCATCTTACTCCGATGCCCTTCCTCTTTCCTCTGTACCTCCCTGCCCTTTGCCTCAAGTATAGTCCTTCTACCCGTGGTTCCTCCCTGTGATCCTGGAGGGCACTGTGAGGTGGTCGTGTGTGGCCTCAGGGTCTGTGGTCACGCTCCAGATGAACACGCTCTGAAAGGGCCATGTTCTCTGACTAGACAGAGGAAGCTGTCTCCACCACGGCCAGCCACAGGGCCTGGGATCCTCCCAGTCTGATGCATAGAAGATCCCTGGGTGGAAGTTAGGAGCCCTACATTCTCATCTCATCTTTGCTGCCAGCTAGCTTTGTGACCTTCCATCTCTGCTGTCTCTTGAAATAACGCCCACAGGTTTGTGGGTGCAGCCACACAAGCACACACTTACAGACACACATATACACACACATGCAGGACTTTTCCTCTGGGCAAGCTGGGGTTGTCACTTCTTTAGCTGCACACACTGGGATCCACTATGTGGCAAAGAAGTGGTCTTTGGCACCAAAGGACCCCTCCCAGACCCAGAAGTCTCAGCCCTGTGTGCCTGCAGGTGGAGTGCACTCAGGGAAGGCCAAGGCCTGGGCCGGAGATTGTCACAGGTTCTGGAAAGTTCATGTCTCTCAAACCAGTCCTGAACAGCCAATCCTGAACCGGCAACCTTCACCTCCTTCCTTCCTTTGTGGACAATTTCCTGAGCATCTACTACACCCAAGGCTGCAGGAAGGCAGGCAGAAGAGCACAGTCAGGGCTCTGTCTCCCAGAGCTCACGGGGAGAGCGTGAGCCACATCAGAGGAGTTGGGATGGGGCGAAGGGGGGCGGGTAGCCAGATCACCGCTTTAAAAAGGCTTTAAAGCCCAGCTTTGCAGGGTCTGGGCAGATCACCTAATTCCACTGGGCTACAGTTTCCTCATCTGTGACACTAATACTAATATAAGATTTACTTCATTTTAGATTTAAATGGTTTCGAAAGGTGAAATGAAATAATGAACATGAAGTATTTTGCACCAGACTTGGTGCATAGTAAGGGGTCAATAAAAGTCGGTCATTAGTAGGTGATCACAGCTTATGAGCGGGCCTTTGCCCAGCCATGCCTCAGGGCCACCAGCGGCAGAGACAGGGCTGGAAGGCCCCTGGCAACTGTGGTGTGCGCTGAGTCAGGCCCACCCTGTGGGGTATGCAGGGAAAGACACGGCCTGGGGATCCGGCCTGTCAGCCCACACTCCCCGAAGCACGTGCTGATGTTCAGATCCCCCAGCTGGACCCGCAAGCTCAGGCCCCAGAGCTCCCTGGGGCTCCTTCGGGCTGCTTTCCCCTCAGGGGCACGCCTGGACCTCACCTCGCCACACTCAGAGTGAGAGGCAGACACACACAAACAGGGCCTGCGCCCTGCAGAGAGGTGGACCCTCGTCTTGGCGGGTGTGTGCGTGGCCTCATCCATGGGATGGGGCAGATGCCAAGATGGTCATGGTGGAGGTAAGAGCGCATCTCCAGACGGCACTGCCAATCCTCACCATGTTCCAGCTTGTTGACACGGTGATGGCATAATTACAGTTTCAATCACAGATTAATAATAAGTCATTTTTGCAAACGAGGAGGCAGGTCTGCACTGGAAAGGGCCCCATAGGGCCTGTCGCCTCTGCTCTCTGAGGCTGCTGGCCGCTGTTTGATGTTTTCTGCCGAGTTGAGACTTTTCTAAGTACGATCATAATAACAACCACCCAGGTAATAATACCCCTGCCTGCCCACTGGCCTCTGAATGGAAGGAGATGATAAGGGAATTTGCTTTGGAAGAGGCATCTGCCTGTGTGCGTGTGCGTGTGTGTGCGTGTGTGTGTGTGTGAAGAGCTGGGGGGTGAATGCTCATGGGTGCTGGTTTGTGTCTGTTGATGTGTCCGTGTGAGCATGTGTGTATATTTGGGAGTGTGTGTGTCCATGTGACCTTAGCAGTGCCCAGAGGGACCAGTCCCCACACAGGCAGGCTGAGGCCCCTCTCGCCTCCCTCGTCCACCCACAGCGGGTCTGTGCAGAGGACTGGGAGGGACAGAGGAGGCTCTGGACCCCCACGGTGCCCCCCGGAGAGAGCTTTGGGTGTGGCAGGGCTCAGGCCAGCCTGACACTCCGTGGGGCTCCCAGGTAGGGCTGAGAAGCTGCTGGATGGCTCTGTTCCGAGAGGGGTTGGCGAGGAGCTAATAATAACAACAGTGACAATATCAACCGCTTATATGTGTTCCCAGCTTTCTTCTTCTCTCTTCTGTTATCTCTGTGATCTCATTTGATCCTCACGACCACCCTGAAGGGAAGAAGGACAAACCTCATGCCTCCCACTGGCCCCAGTGGAAATGGGCTCAAGAAGCAGGAAGGCCTGCCTGGGTGACACAGTGGCGGGTGACAGAGCTGCAGACCGTTCTGGGTGCTGGGCTGGAATCCTGGCCCTCTGTGTGGGCTTCACACAGGCCTCCACCAGGCCCTCCACCCTCTCCAGTGCAGCTTGCGACCCGGGCCAAGGGGCAGGCAAGGTTCAGAAGCCCGATTCACATTTGCCAAGTTCTCTTTGGAGGCAAAGGGATGCTGTGCCCCTGGGGATGACTGGGCTCCTGAGAGCTGAACAATCCTGGGCCGGCCTCGGACCAGCCTCTGCGAGCCTGGCTCTGCACCTGGCTTAGTCTCAGGCCAGCCCAGCTGTGCCACATGAACCTGGCCCCTCATAGGACAGCGACATGGTGAGCTCATTCATTCCCCACGGCCAGGCCGGGTCCAGGTGGTTTTAACAACCCTGTGGGTGTGGCCCCACCCAGGTGGCTGCCTGCCTGGTGCCTTAGGCGAGAGCACAGCGCCCCAGAGGAGGCAGGGGCCAAAGTGGAGGCACTCACACAGGCTTGGTTTCCTGCTGTCCAGCCCTGCCCACTCCCCAAGGGGCCCTTGGCTCTTCCTGGGGCCCCTAGTTCCCGTGTACCCCTGAAGGTCAGGCCTGGTGTCTGCTCCACTAGCAAATGTCGGACTGCCATGGAGTTCAAAGCACTTGGAGGCAACGTTCAGTTATGCTCAAGTGGAGGGAGGGCCCAGGGAGGCAGGTGGGCACTTCCATTTCTCAGCTGGAGAGACAGGTGGACCATCAGTCAGGGGGAGCAAATGAGTCAGGCCAGGGCCCAGCCCGGGCAGCCGGACGGGGCTCTGTTCAGGGCCCTACCCTGGGGCTGGGGCAGGAGTGGGAACCCAAGCCCAAGCCCTGCCTGAAGGGCCCACCCCAGAGCCCCTGCCTGGGGAGGCCCGTGGGGCTGGGACATAACCAAGTCCCTTCTCTCCCAGGAGCAGACCTGGGGTTCCCCAGACCTCTGCCTCAAGGACTCCGGAATAAAGGGCTAGTGTGTCGCTACCCTGGTACTCAGGGCTCCTCACAAAGTGACCCCCATCCACCCCTCTGACTACACAAGGCTTCCAGAAATTCACCTTCTCAGGGCCTTTGCCGGATCAGCTCCTACCACCACCGTCGCCCTGTCCGTGGTCAACAGTGTTCTTCCTCCTGCTCTCCTTCTGCATGAAGCTTGGCCAACTTGCAGACCACTGCCCAAATTCCCGCTCCTTCCGGTGTACCAGCACAGTGTCTGGCTCGGAGGGGCCTCAATGAGCATTTCCCAAATGAACCAATGAGTGAGTAGCCAGAGAACAAGAGCCTGGCCAGTCGGCCCTGGCGTTACCTGGTTGCTCTGTCCTCTGACACCTTGAAGAGAAATGTAAAGTATCTGGAATATTACTCGGCCATAAAAAGAAACGAAATTGAGTTATTTGTAGTGAGGTGGATGGACCTAGAGTCTGTCATACAGAGTGAAGTAAGTCAGAAAGAGAAAGACAAATATCGTATGCTAACACATATATATGGAATCTAAAAAAAAAAATGTCATGAAGAACCTAGGGGTAAGACAGGAATAAAGACGCAGACCTACTTGAGAATGGACTTGAGGATATGGGGAGGGGGAAGGGGAAGCTGGGACTAAGTGAGAGAGTGGCACAGACATATATACACTACCTAACGTAAAATAGATAGCTAGTGGGCAGCAGCCGCATAGCACAGGGAGATCAGCTCAGTGCTCTGTGACCACCTAGAGGGGTGGGATAGGGAGGGTGGGAGGGAAGGAGATGCAAGAGGGAAGAGATATGGGAACATATGTATATGTATAACGGATTCACTTTGTTATAAAGCAGAAACTAACACACCATTGTAAAGCAATTATACTCCAATAAAGATGTTAAAAAAATAAGTAAATAAATAAAAAATAATAATAAAGTATCTGGGCTTTTCTCTGAGTGGAGTTAAGCCCCAGAAGCCAGGCGGGGCTGAGTCTCCCTCTCCCTGGGTCATCGGGGGCCCCAGCACACCCCTGCACACCCACAGGGCGCTCCAGATCCACATTCTGGTGAATGGACCCAATAATGGGAGGAGCTGGGCAAGCCAAAGGCGGAATTTTTAAAATTCTCTTTAGTCTCTTCCCCTCTTCATCACAGGCACTACTCTCCAGTCACTACGGGCATTAGATATGTTCTTCTGGGCTTAACTTCTGTTTTCCATTTTGTCTTTGCCCCTGTTCCCTGCCTGTAATAATAACAGTAGATAAGAATTACTGAGTGATTCCTCTGGGCCAGGCACTGTTCTAAGAGTATCGTGTATATTAACTCACTTAAGTCCTGTATAAGCCAGTAGTTCTCAATCGGGGTCAATTTTGCCCCCAGGGGACATGTGGCAATGTCTGGAGACATTTTTGGTTGTCATGACTGGGGGTAAGAGGTGCTACCGGGATCCAGTGCTTAGGGGGATAACGGTACACACAGGACAGCCTCTCACAGCAAAGAATCATCCCGCCCCAAATATCAACAGTGTCGAGGCGGAGAAACCTTGCTCTAATCCTTAAAGTCTAAGACATTGTCTGTGATTATCATCTTATTTTCCCACTGAGAAAACTGAGGCCCGGAGAAGTTAAGTAAATTTCCCAAGGTCACTCAGCTAGTCAGCAGGTTGTTTTAACCCAAGCAGTCTGGGGCCACTGTCTTGCCTCACTTTGTGGCATCTCACGTCTGCCCTGTGGCCAGGATCCCCTTCCTTGTGGGCAGCCCTATCTGCTTACCCACTGACATCACCTCTCAGTCAGAGGGAGGAACGGTCCCATCAGGGCCCGGCTGAGGGACCCAGAGTGTTTAGCCACATTCCACGACCCCTGAGAACCTGGGACGTCCTGTGTCAAGCCAGCCCCAGCCCTGCAGCCCACGCTGACCTCCCTTCCCTGAACTGGGTCACAGCCCCATGCATGATGCCTGGCCATCTTATGTGCAGGGATCTTACGGAGGGCAGAAAGATGCTGGGGGCAGAGGCCACACCTCCTCCTGCATCCCCACGCCTCCAGGTGCAAGGCCCTGTGCCCACACTTGGGCCTTACTCAGCCCTCTGTGGTTTGACATATGACATGAGGGTGTGGGTATGGAGGTTCCAGCACAGACGAAGATAGGGATGACTGGTGAACAGACGTGAGGGCAGCCATCAGACCACCTCCAGGCGCCATGGGGTCTGGGCTGGAGAGGAAGTGGCGGTTGAAATGAGGAACGTGCGAGGGCTTTCCAGACAGCAGGCAGGAGGAAGAGGCCCTGTGCAGAGGGAAGGAGAGGCCAGGACTGACACCATCCGTCTCAGGATGCAGGCCCCTGTTTGGCCAGGCCTCCAGCTACTCTCCCACTTGTGAGACAGTTGGCCAGGGTGAGGGGTGCAGGCTGGAGCTGCACACAGGAAGGAGCCAGCAGGTGCGGTGGGAAATCTCCCCACGTGCTAGCCCATTGCTTCTGGGGGGGATGGCAGGGAGGGAGGCACCCTTCCTTCTCCCCACCCAACCTGATGGGCAGGACATTACACAATCCAAGTGCTCCCAGCAGATCCTGCGGCCCATCCCCTGCCTGCTAGAGAAACATCGGAAGAGACTCAGGCCAAAACCAGGAAAAGATCCTCAAGGGGAGGTGAGAATGAGGAGAAGCCCACAAGATGAAAGATGAAAACCCCTAGAGGAGGAAGCCCAGCCCAGGGGTGGGAGTAAGTCGCTTCCTGCAGGAACCCCTTACAGGCAGCAAGGGCCTCCACTGGGCCCCTCACCCTGGCTGCTCCCAGACCTCCCAAGAATGCCCATTTCCTGGGAGCAGCACCCTTGGCCTCCCTGGAGTCTTGCTCTGGCCTCACAGCCACCCAGAGTGAGCAGGTCTGCTCCCCTTGTCAATGGTCAGGTCCTCCAGCTGCTCCCAGATACATCAGCTCTTCTCTTCCTACAGTTCAACAGCTCCCTCCTGCCTCTGCAGGAGACCTTCTTAAGACACACTTAAGGAAAAGGGGAGAGACAGGAAAAGCAAAAATAAAAAGTACCTTATTGTACTTTAAGATATTATCTCATTCATCCTCATAACATGCTCATTGCTATATCCCCAGCACCTCTCACAGGGCTGAGTACAGTAAGCATTTGTTTGAAAGTGAGTGGGCCATCCAAAAGTGAAATTAAGGAAACAGTGCCATTTACAATAGCATCAAAGAGAATGAAATACTTAGAAATAAATTTAACAAAAGAAGCACAACAACTTATACCCTGAAAATTACAAAACTTTAAAAGAAGTGAAAGAGGATCTAGATAATTGGAAAAACATTCCACGTTTATGGATCAGGAGACTTAACAATGTTAAGGTGGCACTACCCCCCACATTGACCTACAGATGCAGTGCAACCCCAGCTGACGCCTTTGTAGAAACTGGAAAGCTGATTCTAAAGTTCAGATAGAATTGCAAGAGACCCACAATAGCCAAGATAATCCTGAAAAAGAAGAATAAAGTAGGAGGACTCACTCTTCCTGATTTATAAACTTACTACAAAACAACTGTAATCAAGACAGTGTGGTACTGGCACAAAGATAAACATATAAATCAATGGAATAGAATTGAGAGTCCAGAAATAAACCCATACATCTATAGTCAACTGATTTTCGACAAGGGTGCCAAGACCATCCAAGCATGGGAAATAGTTTTTTCAACAGATAGTGCTGGGACGACTGGATTTCCACACACAAAAGAATAAAGTTGGACCCTTACCTCATACCATATATAAAAACTAAGTCGAAATGGATCAAAGACCAAGAGTTAAAACTATGAAACTCTTAGGAGAAACACAGGGATAAGCCTTCATGACCTTGCATCTGGCAAAGAATTCTTACATATGACACCAAAAGCATGAGCAACAAAAGAAAAAATAGATATGTTGGACTTCAACAGAATAAAAAACTTTTGTGCATCAAAGGACACCACCAAGAAAGTGAAAAGACAACTCACAGAATCAGAGAAAATATTTGCAAACCATATATCTGATAAGAGACTTGCCACCAGAATACATAAAAACTCTTACAACTCAACAATAAAAGGACAAATGGGCTTCCCTGGTGGTGCAGTGGTTGAGAGTCCGCCTGCCGATGCAGGGGACAAGGGTTCGTGCCCCGGTCCGGGAAGATCCCACATGCCGTGGAGCTCCTGGGCCCGTGAGCCATGGTCGCTGAGCCTGCGCATCCGGAGCCTGTGCTCCTCAACGGGAGAGGCCACAACAGTGAGAGGTCCGCGTACTGCAAAAAAAAAAAAAAAATAAAGGACAAATAATCCAATTTAAAAATGGGCAAAGGAGATGAACAGACATTTCTCCAAGACACGCAAATGGCCAATAAGCACATAAGATATTTGACGCCATTAGTCATCAGAGGAATGTAGAGCAAAACCACTTCATACCCACTAGGATATCTAGACTCAAAAAGTCCGATAATAGCAATTATTGGCAAGAATGTGGAGAAATCAGAACCCTCATACATTGCTGGTGGGAATGTAAAATGGTGCAGCCACTTTGGAAATTAATCTGGGAGCTCTTCAAAATATCAAAGATAGAGTTACCATATGACCCAGCAATTCCACTAGTAAGTATATACAGGCATACCTTTGCCTCACTGGGCTTCACAGATATTGTGTTTTTTAGAAGTCAAAGTTTTGTGGCAACCATACATCGAGCAAGTCTATCAGCGCCGTTTTTCCAACTGCATTTGCTCATTTTGTGTCTCTGTGTCACATTTTGGTAATTCTCAAAGTATTTCAAACTTTTTCATTACTATTATATTTGTTATGGTGATCAGTGACCTTTGATGTTTACTACTGCAAAAAGATTACAACTCACTGAAGGCTCAGGTGATGGTTAGCATTTTTTAGCAATAAAGTGTTTTTTATTTAAGGTATGCACATTGTTTTTAGACATGAGGCTATTAAACAAGTAATAGACTACAGCATAGCATAAACATAGCTTTTGTATGCACTGGGAAACAAAAAATTGTGTGATTCATTTTATTTCGATATTCACTTTAGTGCAATGCGCTGGAACCGAACCCTCAATATCTCCAAGATCAGCCTATACCCAAGAGAAATGAAAACATGTGGTCACACAGAAACTTGTACATGCATAGCAGCATTATTCATAAGAGGGAAAAGGTAGAAACAACCCAAGTGCCCATCAACAAGTGAATGGATAAACAAAATGTGGTATATCCAGACACTGGAATATTTTTCAGCCAAAATTAGTGAACCTTAATGGAAATTATGGACTTTGGTTGATGATGATGTGTCAACGGTGGTTCATTGATTGTAATAATTCGGTGTCACACTGTATCACATGGGACGTGTGGGATGGTAGGGGAGGCTGGGTTTGAGGGTAGGGGTATGTGGGAATTCTGTACTTTCAATTTTGCTGTGAACCTAAAATTGCTCTAAAAATGGTCTATTATTTTGAAAATAAAAAAAAAGTTGTTGCTACGTGCTACAACATGGATGAAACTTAAAAACATGATTTTAAGTGAAAGAAGCCAGTCACGAAAGACCATAGTACATAATTCCCTTTATATGAAATATCCAGAACAAAGCAAATCTAGAAAGGCAGAAAATAGATTAGTGATTCCCTAGGGCTGGCTGGAGGGAGGGAGTTGGGGGAAGAAAGTGGGTGATAGCTAAAGCATACTGGATGTTCTAAAGTTGACAGAGGTGGTTGAACACATCTTTGAATATTCTAAAAACCATTGAACTGTACACTTTAAATGGGTGAATTCTGTGGTATATGGGCTATATTTCAAAATATAGTTGTTATTTTGAAAAGCTGTTAAGAAAAAGACATTTTTTAGACAACTGAAACTAAATATAGACCGTGGATTAGAAAATTGGTCAATATTAAAGCTTTCTGACTCGGATAACTGAAAAAAAAATTGATGGACAACTCTGTAAAGTAGGCACTATCATTATTCCCATTTTACAGATGCAGAAGCTGAGGCATGGAGACATCAAGTTACTTGCCAAGGATCACACAGCAGTTTAAGAACCCATAGTCTTTACCCTCTCCTTGTTTCTCCTGGCACCCTGATCTTATCCTTTACAGCACTTATCACAATTTGTAATTTTATATTTTTTGTTCTACCAGACAATAAGCTCCCTGAGGGCAGAGACAGGTCTCTTCTTTTTTTTTTTTTTTAATAAATTTATTTATTTATTTTTGGCTGCGTTGGGTCTTCGTTTCTGTGCGAGGGCTTTCTCTACTTGTGGCGAGCAGGGGCCACTCCTCATCGTGGGCCTCTCACTGTCACGGCCTCTCCCGCTGCGGAGCGCAGGCTCCAGAGGCGCAGGCTCAGTAGCCATGGCTCACGGGCTTAGTTGCTCCGCAGCATGTGGGATCCTCCCAGACCAGGGCTCGAACCCGTGTCCCCTGCATTGGCAGGCAGACTCTCAACCACTGCGCCACCAGGGAAGCCCTGGAGACAGATCTCTTCTGTTCATCACTTCTCCATTTTTTTTTTTTTTTTTTTTGTGGCCGTGCCGTGCGGCTTGTGGGATCTTAGTTCCCCGACTAGGGATTGAACCCAGGCCCCCGGCATTGGAAGCACAGAGTCCTAACCACTGGACCGCCAGGGAATTCCCTCCATCGGTTTAAACAAACATTTATGGAGCCTATGTACTATAAGTGAAGCCTGAATGTGTAAGAGTCAGTGAAAATATTTAGTACAGGTCTTGGCTCATTGTGGGTGTTTAACAGATATTTGTAGTTTGGATGGATGGAAGGATGGATAGATGGATGGATGGATGAATAGATGGATGGATAGATGGGTGGGTGGATGGATGGATGGGTAGCTGGATGGGTAGATGGGTGTGTGGATGGGTAAATGGGTAAATGAATGGATGGATGGATGGATGGTTGGTTGGATGGATGGGGATGGATGGGTGTCTAGATGGGTGGAGAGGTGGGTTCTGGACAAAGGCTGACTGGGCCTGCCCAGGACCACTAGTTCCTGGCCTTATGCTTCTCACATAGCTACCCTTTCCCTCCTACACCGACCCTCTGCCTCTGCCCCAATCTTCAGGCTCATCACATCCAGAGACCCCCACCAAGTGCACAGCCCTTCCTCTCTTCCTCCATCAAGGTTATCCAAACCTTCCCCATTTTTCAAGGCCTTTTCAGACCCTACATCCTCCAGGAAGTCTTCCTAGCCTGCCCCTTTCCTACACTCCTTCTAATGCATAATATTTGATGGACATGCCCTCTCATCCCTGTAGATGTCCCTATCCTGAGATGCAGGCCTGGAACTCGGGGAGGAGAGAGGCCTTTGCTCCCTCCTCCTCTGCTGTCCCAGGGGCTGGTCAGTGGCAGGCACTGGGTAAAGCCTCTGCATTGGCCACACAGGTAGGAGTCATGGCTTCTCCCTTGGTAGAGAGGGAGTTACTTGCCAAGGACTCCCTCTGGAGGGAGGGAGGAAGGCCCTCAGCAGCACCAGCTCCACAGGGACAGCCAGGCCCAACTCAGGTGGAGGCTGGTCCAGAGCCTGACCCCTGGACCAAGCCGGGGTTGGGCTGGCAGGGGGACATAGGCGAGCTGGCCACAGCAGGGGCCAGGCATGGGCGCCTGCCTCCCCACCCAAGCCTGAGCTGACCAGCCCCCAGGCAGGCTGGAGGCCTGTTTGCCTTGGCCCTGGGCCAGGGCCGCCCCGCCAATGAGTAATGCGTGAGGACTGCCTGGCTCCAGTTCAAGGGAAACGGGCTGGAGACAGGGCCTCCTCGGCCTGCGCAGGGCTAGGCTCTGGGGGCGGCTTCCCAGAAAGTGTCTGCTGAGGCTGCCTCAGGGCCACTGCTGGGCCTGACACACCCCCTTCTCCCTCCCCATCGTCCCCTTCCTCCTCCAGAAAGACCACAGAGAGGCAGAGCTTGAGTTCCCAGGAAAAGATCCTTGAGCGTCGCCAAGGACCCCAGCAACCCACCCACACCCCAGCAGAACTGGCCCTTCCCTGGTGCTGTCAACTCACACTTTTAGAGCACCTACTGTGTGTATAGCAGGGACCTGCTGTCAGGGAGTTCATGGGAGTTCAGCCAGTGGGGCAGGGGGCAGGAGGGGAGAGGAGGCCCCAGAGGCTGTGGGTACTCATACTGGAAGCACGAGTACTAGGAGAGACCTCTCGGTTATCTGTCCATAGCCCAGGCTTCCGGGTGAGGCCCAGAGAACAGGAGTGACTTACCCAAGCCACACAGGGAGTTAATTACAGCAAGATAAGAACCCAGGCCCAGGCCTCCTGACCATGGGTGCCCAGCCCCTGGCTGCTCTGAAGGGTAGCCCTGGCTTTAAAACTGCATGGCTGTCATGATTGGAGGGACACTGCCTAGGACATTTCTATTTCAAGGCTGGGTCCTCCCGGGGCTTTCCTAAGGGCTTCCGTAACCTTATGACTCTGCCCCTGCTGAGTGGCCTCTGCTTGCTTAGGACCCTAGTGACCACCCAGGTGGGGAGCGTGCCGTGGCCATCATCAGCGTCAGGAGGGGCAGAGATTCCCAGCTCTCCTGTCCCAGTGGGATGGCTTTGCAGCCAACCACGTCCTGTGCCCCTCCCGGCCTCTATCTATGGTCAGTCTTTGGAGTTGCAAACTACAGGAGATCATTCTAGCTGAGTTAAACACAAAAGAAAAGTCCTGACAGGATCCTGGTAGGAGTCCCACAGAATCAACAGTGGGCCAGAGAACTTCTCCATAGCAGGGAGGGCTGGCAAAACCCCACCACAGAGCTGCCTCTTGAGATCCCACTGGCCACCCTCACCCCAGCCCCGGAGCTCCAGATCACTCTCCTCTCCCCGCTGACATGTGCACTGGACACCAAACGCTGGACTGTGCTGTTCGCCCCACGAATGCTGCTGCTCCCCAGAAATGGGATGTGGCCACTGCCCACCCCTAGAATCACTCTCCTGCCTCCTGCGCCTCTGTTCCCTCACTCTGACTCCAACACCAGAGCAGGGGCATCTGATTGGCCAATCCCAGGTCATGTGCCTATACTTGGCCACTAGGGAAGCTGGGAAAGCAAGTGTCTTGCTCTTTAGTCTCTCAAAGAATTTCCCAAGCCAGGTAGAGAGCCCAGGTGGCATACAGGCAAATCAATAACAGACGTCCTCTTGCTCGCATTCCCCCACCTCCCAGTCCTGGCTTATCCCACTCCCGCCCAGACTGTCAAAGGTGCACACACGGGCTTCCCTGGTGGCGCAGTGGTTGAGAGCCCGCCTGCCAATGCAGGGTACACGGATTCGTGCCCCGGTCCGGGAAGATCCCACATGCCACGGAGCGGCTAGGCCCGTGAGCCATGGCCGCTGAGCCTGCGCGTCTGTCAGGAGCCTGTGCTCCGCAACGGGAGAGGCCACAACAGTGAGAGGCCCGCGTACCGCAAAAAATAAATAAATAAATAAAAATAAAAGTGCACACAGGCACAGAAGGGTGTTGCTGAAGGGCTTTGAGTTCAGTTTGTAATTGTATCATGTATGGAAAATTCTCAGCAGAGGGCGTGGCACACAGTCCGTGTTGAATACAGTAGGGCTTTTCTCCCCAGGGGGTGTGCAGATGTAGGAGCTGAGGGAAGGTGACCTGTGGTTTAGCTAGCTGGTGTTAGGATCTGGCCCAAGGCAGATAAGGATGGGGGTTATAAGAAAGTGTCATAAAAAAAAATAAAAAAAAAAAGAAAGTGTCATATAAAGTGCTGCAGAATCTGGCTCATGCCAACAGAAGAGACTGGAAGGCTTCTTGGAGGAGGAGATATTTGAGCTGGACACTGAAAGAAAAGAGTTCATCAGCTAGAGAAGGGGGGAAAGACATTCCCAGCCAAGAGTCTGTGGGAAAGTGTGGAAACGTGAAAGTGCACGGCTTTTACAAACAAAACTCAGATCTGGGTTTACAGAATGCCCTCTGCCATAACCAGGAGTATCAATCAGCAGGGCGACAAGCATGGGTACAGGGAGAATGGCTAGGAGGCCTCCGAATTACTCAGGCCAGAGGCCAGGAGTGCCTAAGTTAAGGTACTGGTAGGGAAAAGAAAACGATTTGATATCCAGAAACTTCCAGGGAATTCCCTGGCGGTCCAGTGTTTAGGAACCCACGCTTTCACTGCCAAGGGCGTGGGTTTCATCCCTGGTCAGGGAACTAAGATCCCGCAAGCCGTGCAGTACGGCCAAAAACAAACAAAAAACCCAACAAACAGGGCTTCCCTGGTGGCGCAGTGGTTGAGAGTCCGCCTGCCGATGCAGGGGACACGGGATCGTGTCCCGGTCCGGGAAGATCCCACATGCCACGGAGCGGCTAGGCCCGTGAGCCATGGCCGCTGAGCCTGCGCTTCTGTCTGGAGCCTGTGCTCCGCAACGGGAGAGGCCACAACAGTGAGAGGCCCGCGTACCGCCAAAAAAAAAAAAAAAAAAAAAAAAAAAGATAATTGGCACCAAAATGATGGACTAAACCAAGGAAGATGAACTCATGGGATCCAGGGAACGAGAGGCCCAAGCCAACAAAGGGGTGGAGGGATGCTTCAGGGTGACTGCTGTGCATCAATAAGGTGCATGAGGCAACCTGTCCAGAAGGAGCCGAAGGATGGATACTTGAGTAGGAAAAACATTGAACTGACAAATTGTCTGATAGGTTTGACCTTAAGGAAAAGTCAAGAAGTGCTTGAAGTATATTGAGAAGTGCCTGAAGTATATGGAAAGCAAACTACAATGAGCTCTAAGGCAATGAAAAGAACCTAGGCAAGTCTTAACTCCAGGAATACCAGAGTTGTGTAAGGAAAGAAATGCAATCATAGTACACTCCATGGCTCCGCAGTGAACAAGATTGGCATAGTTCCAATAGTGTAAGTACTGACTATTGATGAGAAGGGAAGTAGTATGAAGATTTAAGACAGTGATCCCTAACTAGAAAGTTAATAGAAAGTTAACCAATAATATTTAAAAGTAATGCATTAAGAAATATCAGACTTACGGCGGAAGTGGTTCTTGGGAGTACGGCGGAGCTTCCGGACCTGATGCGGGCGCCCGGTCGTGGACTGTCCCACCCTGTTCCTCTACTGCTCGGGGTGCTCCGTGCCCAGACTGGTATCCGGGGACTGTGACTTGCAGGGTCCACCATGGAACCAGAGCAGATGCTGGAGGGACAGACGCAGGTTGCAGAAAATCCCCACTCTGAGTACGGTCTCACAGACAACGTCGAGAGGATAGTAGAAAATGAGAAAATTAATGCATAAAAGTCATCAAAACAGAAAGTGGATCTCCAGTCTTTGCCAACTCGTGCCTATCTGGATCAGACAGTTGTGCCTATCTTATTACAAGGACTTGCTGTGTTTGCAAAGGAAAGACCACCAAATCCCATTGAATTTCTAGCATCCTATCTTTTAAAAAACAAGGCACAGTTTGAAGATCGAAACTGACTTATTGGGAAGAACAGAAAAATTTGGTTTCCACTGTAGATTTACATGATTAAGAGGCAACTTTAATTGCCATGATTCCCCCCGCCACCCATTTTGGAAGTATAAGAAACATCAGGACAGCAGAACTTATTTTGGAGTTGCAGAAGAAGACACATCTCCCTTATTGATTTAATCACATACTCATTTAATGAGTGTGTTCTGTGCAGTTTTTTCTCAGATTGTCTTTAACTTTGTTTTTAAAATGACCTTCAAAATAAACTGTTAAAACATCAAAAAAAAAAAGAAATATCAGAATATTATTTAGAAATATGGTGATATAATCACAGCTGTAATGTAAATTACCCCTGAACAGCAGCACTGAAGAAATTGAGAAGGGTTTAACATTTTTTCTTAACACACTTTTGTAGCTTTTGAATATTTGATAATGAATATATATTACTTTTACCACATTTTAAACCAATAAAATATGTTTAAATACTAAAGAAAAAAGATATATGGTGATAAATACCAAAAGAAAGAGCTGGAGGAGTTGAAAAGGTTATTTCTGGGAAACTCAGGGGAAGAAAGAAAGGGCAGGGGACTGCTGTATTTCATTGTAAGGCTTTCAATTACCTTTGACTTTTAAGATTTTGTGCATGAACTTGAAAAAAGTTTTTAATTCCTTAAAAATAAATGGTCACAAAGAATAACAAATCAAGAGAAAAAATAGGCAAAAGATATAAAGAAATTCACAAAAGAAATGCAAATGTCCCCCAAATACATGGGAAAAAATTACATCCGCACACACCATTCCACTCCCTGATGATGAAAAAAAACATCAGAAGTAGCTGTGCATTCACGGACCTGGAACATGATCTCATTAGATTATTAAGTGTCTGGAGGACGGTACAGTTTACAAAACAATATTATAGTGTCATTTTTATAACAATTTAACAACTTTTCTTCGAGCACCTACTACTATGGTAGGCACATAAGAATGTAGTTTTTAAAAAGTCTAAAAGGGATGTGCTAAGATGTCAGCAGGTTCAATGTGATTGTGGAACTAAAGATAATTTTTAAAGTTATTTTCCCTTTTTCTTAATTTAGTCTAATTTTTAGTGAACCTAGCTTGCTAAGTTTTGCTGAACAACAAAACAAATGAAATTTTATTTATCCATTTACCTATTTGGAGCACCCTAGAATGTGAAATAAAACACTGAACGTTGGTTTGGATAAGCACCCAATTACTAACCCGCTCAGACACTGCAGAGAGGGTATCATGCCAATTTGTACACCTCAGGGCTCAATAGAGTCTGGCACATAGCAGGTCCTTAAACGAACAACTAGACAATCAAAATTAAGCAGGGGCTGGTGGGATATTGTAGGCAGGGGGCTTACTGTACATATGTGAGCCTCCAATACGTATGTGGAACGCAATTAACTACATGCTAAAAGGATTAAGAGGAGGGATGTATATAAAACACTTAGCATAGAGCCTGGCGCTTTGTAAGTGCTCAAGAAATATTAGTTACTCTTTGTAATAATAGTTGTAGTAGTAGTTATCATTGTTCTGATTGTAGCTAGGACCCCAGAAATTCCACCACTCATGCAGCTGCCCAGCCACAAGGCTCTTTGTCAGAACCCTAAACAGTCATGAGGACAGGAACCGCTTTACCTCCTCCCACCACTCTCCCTCCTCCTCATTCGCCTCCCCCTGCTGCCCACCACCCACCGGAGCAAGCCTGGGGGGCAGTGCAGCCTGAGTGGCCCCCCGAGGCTGGCCACCGGGTCCCAGGGATCCCACAGCTAGAATGTCCGGCTCATTCTCTCCCTGCCCTACAGGACCAATGAGGACATGCCACACCTGCTGTGTGCGCTCCTTAGGTCCTGGAAGAGAGAGAGAGAAAGGGACAAACCTAGGGGAAACAGGACTGATTCAGGGGGAAGGGATTGCATGCCATTGATCCTCTTTTTAGAAAATAGACTCTAACTGAAGTATAATACATACAGAAAAGTGCACAAATCGTAAGTGTACAGCTCAATGAATTTCCCTGTAGAGAGCCAGTTGATTAAGAAACAGCATCGTCAGCCCCCAGAAGTTCCTCTCATGCCCTTTCCTGACATCTAACACCGTAGACCCATTTTGCCTGACATGGAACTTTATACAAATGGAATCATACCTCTGTGGGTTTTGTGTGTCTGGCTTCCTCAGTTCAGCACTGCGCCTGTGACTTTCACTCTCTCGTGTGTGCAGTTGTAGTTCTTTCCTTCCCATGCTGTACGACATCCACTGTATAAATAAACCACATTTAAAAAAAATCCATTCTACGTTTGATGGACATTTGAGTTGTTTCCAGTTTATGGCTATTCAAACAGTGCTGCAATGAATATTCTAATATTCAGAAGGCTCAGGCATTTTGGTGAATGGACGTCTGCATTTCTGATGTGAGTATGATTAGCTTCAGTAGATACTGACAAGCAGTTTTCCAAAAATGGTTAAACTAACTGATACGCCCACCATCCTCACGAGAGAGTTCCAGTTGCTCCACAGCTTCGCTCCTGTTCAGTATCAAGTGGTATATCTTTTAAATGAATACGGGCATCCTTTAAGTTCAGCTCCAACGCTAGACCAGCATGAAAATGAATGATCTACAGAAATGTCTGTGATGTATCATTAAGTGACAGAAGCAGGTTGCAGGCCGACGTGCATAACTTGATTCCATTCATGAAAATTGTGTATGTGCACAGGCAGAAGCAGAGACCAGGTTCAGAAGGGGATGAATCAAAGCCTCCTGTGATCATGATCATTTCCGGGGAGTGGCATTGGAAGGCATAATTTTAAACGTTGAGATTGAGGATAATTTTTACTTTTGTGTTTTTCAGTATTTTTTGAAGTTTGGGGGAAAAGCTGCATGAATAAAATAAAATTCTCCATTCCCCATGCCCCATGCCCATGGCACACCGTTCCATTACCTAAGACTGGCAGCCTGACCCCGTCTTTCTTGTTATGCCCAGCATTCTCTCCTGCTCTGGAATTACCCTGGGCAGGGTCTCTGGGACAAGTCTCCTGGGCACGGTAATTTCTCCGGCTGCAGTGTGCCATTAGAAGATCTGGTGCTGGTGACATGAGGCCTGGACGCAGCAAAGATTCCACACCCTGATGGGACAGGACAGCCCAACCACAGGGCAAGTCTCCTGGCAGAGATACCCCTGGAGTCTTGAGCTGCCTCAACAGAACCTGGGCCTCAGGATGTATCTTAACCTCGAAGAAAGAGGCCAGAAAAACTGCTCTTTCGCAGCTGCAGCCTCCCATGGGGGCTCAGGACTCAGAACAAGAGCTGTGGAATTAGGCAGACCTGGGCTCCTGCCCTACTCCTCCCTGGGCCTCTATTTCCTCACCTGTAAAATGGGCTAATGACAACCCTTACCTTAGAGACAACACCAAGTGCCTTGCTGAGAGTGCCTGGCACAAACTTTGCCTTCAATAAACACAGGCTGCTGTTATTATTATGATTGCGGTGGCAGCTCTTACCATCACCCCAAGAGGCAAAGTTCTGCACATACCTTTTGGGGGAAAAAATATAAGAATGCACTCTTTCTTTTCACAAATATTATAAAACAAGTACAAACCTACTTTTCTTGGGGGAAAACTAAATTCATCTGAAACTTGAATGCATTTATTTCAGTTGGAAAGTTGAGTAGTCATTCAACACTGATTCATCCAAGGAATATTTGTCAAGAGCCTACTATGTCCTAGATACCGGGGATATAGCAGTGACTAGCGCTTCCCAAGTACTAGGGGAGTCAGACAATAACCAAATCAATAAACAGGTTATAATAAAATGCTAAACATGTATATAATACAGTACAAATAATGCCAACCAGTGCTATGGAGAAAAGCAAAGCAGGATAAGAGGAGCTATGGGGCTTCCCTGGTGGCGCAGTGGTTAAGAATCCACCTGCCAATGCAGGGGACACGGGTTCGAGCCCCAGTCCGGGAAGATCCCATGTGCCGCAGAGCAACTGGGCCCGTGCACCACAACTACTGAGCCTGCGCTCTAGAGCCCATGAGCCACAACTACTGAGCCCGCAAGGCACCTAGTGCCTGTGATCCACAACAACAGAAGCCACTGTAATGAGAGGCCCATGCACCACAACAAGGAGTGGCCGCAACTAGAGAAAACCCGCACACAGCAACGAAGACCCAATGCAGCCAGAAATAAAATAAATAAATAAAATTTTAAAATAATTAAAAAAAAGAGGAGCTATGTGCTGGGAATGCTATCTGATGTGTTCAGCTGAGCCAGGGCTCTGCTCTGGAAATTTCTCTCTCCTTGGCTGAGTGAGGAGGCCCAGGAGGCACTGGTCTTGGCCGGGTCTCCACTGACACTGGCCTGGGCTGAAACTGTCTCTTGTGCCCGGGGAGTTGGGTGGGGTTTGAGGAGGAAGGTGAGAGGGGCTGCCAGTGGCTCTTAGGAGGTGAAGCTCCAGCAAAGGGGCATTTCCATGTAGCCTTGGACCACATGGGGAGACTGTGCCCTTAGAGGGCAACCAGCAGTTCCTCCAGGGACACCACTGCGGGAGGCCCCTCAGTTCGTGTCAACCACAGCAGGTAATTACTAAGCACCTACTAGGAGCCCAGAGCTGGGCTTGGTGTGATGAAAGATGTGATTCAAGTAAGTATGCGAAAAAAACAAAACAAAACAAACAAAAAATGTTAAGTAGGCGAGCTGGTGCCTGACCTCAAGGAGCTCCAGTCCCGCTGGAGATACAAGACCAATCTCCACAAAAAGAAGAAAGCAAGACAGATTGGGTCGAGTCTCTGGGTGGGTGGAACAGGTCATTGGGTTCATCAGGATGGCAAATCACCCAATCTCCGTCCGTGGCACCATAAAGCTGTACATTCACACAGCCTGCTGCAAGCCCAGTGGCTTTCCAGGGCAGCGATTCAGGGATCCAGGCTGTTCTCATCTCATGCCTCCATCTTCCAGTTCCCTGCGGCAGAGGGAGAGAGGGAGAGCTGGATCACCTCTCACCAGTTCTTTACGAGGCCCCTCCGCTTGCAGCCCCTCGGCCGGAGCTAGTCACATGGCCCCAAACAAACTGCAAGGGAGGCTGGGAAATGGGGGCCACATAGCTATGGATGAAATGTCTGAGAATGAAATGTCCGGCCTGGGGTACGTGTGTCTATGGGATGACCTCGGAGCTGGGGTCTGAGATCCTGCGGCTCTCAAATCCCAAGGAAGTCCCATCATACAGGCTCCCTAGAAAGACGGCCCCAGCTCTCCTCGTCTCTGTGGCTCTAGTGGGCACTAAATAGACCCCAGAGTGAGCCCAGCCTGGCACCCAGGCCAGGCACCCTCGCCCACCCCTCACCCCCAGCCATGAATCGTTCCTGATTAGCCAAAGCACTTGCATCGGTCCGAACTCACCAAGGGCCTCCTGCAGCGGCCACTTCGTGTTCGCTAGATTAATTGCATATGGGGGAGGGGAGGGGAGGGAATCCATTTTTAGAAAATCTTTAGTTTCAGAAAGAGAGGGGGGCGCTTCCGGTTGGGGAAAACCGCTGAGCTGGCAACTCGGGCCTGCTGCTTCAGCGCCAGGCAACCTGGGGCTGTGCACGCTGCCCCACTTGGTGGCACCGTCCGGGGCCCATGCCCCCTCCTCCCGAGGCCGGGCATCCCAGCCCTCCTGCCCTGGCTCCCACCGGCGTTCGCTTCTGCTCTGGCCTGGACTCCGCGGTTTGCTGGCGTTCCGAGCAGCAGAGAATCACCCCGACATTGACCACCCGCCCACTGCCTTCTCTCGGCCCCCTTGCCACACAGCCCCCGTCTGTGGCCCCAGGGGAAAAAGAAGGTTGGGGACCCCTAATCACCACCGCCTTGAATTGAACATCTAGTAGATTAAATGGCATGAAATTGCCATTTTTGTAGGTCTAAACAGTCAGATAGTAGCAACCCCGCGTGGTTCAGCCTCACCGTGCTATGCCTGGCTCTTCGATGCACTTCCTCATTAATCCCCCTTCTGGCCCCCTGGGGCAGGTATAATGCGCATTTGATGTTTCAGAAATTGAGGTTCAGAGAGGTTAAGTGACTTACCCAAGTGAGCACTCCAACCTTGGTCTCTCTGACTCCAAAACCCAGCACGCTGAGTCATATCCCCTGAGTCACCCACCTGCCCTGGCACTAGGCTCTCGAGTGTCTAGAGCTGTGCTTCCACGTGGTTGCGTTGACAACACGCGGAGGGACAGAAAGCTCCTGGGGAGGGTGAGTGTGCAGGCCTCACCGTCAGGAAGTCTGTTTGCTGTGGGCTTGGGTGCAATTCCATCCTTCCCTCCCCCAGGCTGCATGTGGGTGTCCTGGGCAAACCACTCACCTGTGGGAGGGTCTCCTCTTCCGGAGCTGGCCAAGGCCTGCCTGTGTGGTGCCGCAGTGTGGGCCTGTGGAGGACATGCGCTGGGAAGACCCTGGGTGCACACAAATCTGTACGAACCTCAGGCGCTGTTTCTACTGTTGAGCAGTCCGATCAGCCTGGTCCTTTCAAACCAGAACTGGTTTTAGAAAGAACATATGGCCCGATTCAGTCACCCTTGACCCAGGCCTGCCCATAGAGGTGAGATAGCACAGAGGTGATGAAATCTGACGCTATCACTTACCAGCTGGGGGACCTTGGGCAACTCTCTAACCTCAGTTTCTTCATCTGTAGAATGGGGCTCATGATAATGCGTCTACTTTTAGGATAGTTGTAAGGATCATACGGCACAATCCCAGTGTAAAATGCTTGGAACACTGCTACCACATAGCAGAATACAAACAGTACTGGCCATTATTATTATTACTATTTCCATCCCAAGCACAATTCTGCCTCCCCCTCCCTCATCAGGACAAGCCCTATGTGAACACCGTACCGGAAATTTTTAAGGTAGTGGATCCTAAGAGGGATCCCAGAGTGCCGAAAGCTTACTGTTCAGTAGGGAAGAGAGAATCCTATACCACTGTTGTCTCTTTAGAGCAGAAATTTTTGAGAGGCTTCCTGGAGGAGGTGTAGTCTGAGTTGCATCCTGAAGGATGAGAAGAAGACAGCCAATTGAAGAAGGAGCTGGAAAGCGCTTGCTTGGAAACGCATAAGCAAGGCGTGTTTGACCAATTGCAAGTTACCCTGCATGCTGGGGACCAAGATGGGGGTGGGGGATGGGGGGTGGGGGTGTGTGTATGTGTTGAGGGGGTGGGGGGTTAAGGCATGAGGTTGATGGAGGCAGATGCTGAAAGGCATCTGGAGTAGAGGAAGGAGGCTCTAGAAGGTCCCAAACTAAATCGTACTAGTGGGGATAGAGCAAGGGAACATACGTGAGGACTGTTTGCACTTTTTACCTATGGATGGAACGAGGCAGGGAGGACAGGATCTTGCTGTTTATTTCATGTCGGGGGACAGGGCAGGGGAGATGGGAGAACCCAGGTTTCTGGCTGGGGCAGCTGAGGCATTGCAGGTGAGGAGAGATGAAGGTACCGGAGTGACGTTGCCACCCGGGGACAAGGTGTGGCCCAAGAAGAGAGGGGAGGACAGGACCCTGTGACACACTGCAAAATCTGACTGGTGAGCTGAGAGAGGAAGGAGAACCAGGTGACAGTAAAACTTCCCTCCAAGGGGGCATCTTCTCCTCCTCTCCACGAATCCAGACTCCTTGGCTGGAGGTCCTCGCTCCTCACTCAGCACATTCTGCCTGGGCTGCTGGCCACCCTCAGGCACGGGCGTCTTGTCCTCCAGCACCACGGAGGACACGTGTCCCCTGCAGCAGTCCTAGCACATCAGAGGTGCCCAAGGGATGTCTGCGGTGACGGCAGCTTAGTGCCGTGTACTGCAAACATGGGGTTTCCCCTAAATGTCCTTCTTTCCCTGACCCAGGGTCAGCCACCCAACGGGGGTCCACACGCCCACAGCCCAGTTCCAACCTTGTGGGGCTGAGTCAAGTCCAGGTGACAGAGGAGAGCGTGAAGGTGCTGCTGCCACAGCCCCTACCTCCTGGACCCGGAGGCCCTGCCCACGTAGCTCGCCGGGCAAGCAGCTCGGGGCCCACCTTCCCGCTGATTTGAGGTGGTGGGACTGGAGTCCCAACAGACTCCACCAAATAACATCTCTACAGGGTTTGGACCAAGGAGTAAGGCCAGAGTCAGCCCGTGAACACCACCACTCCCAGCACTTCCTTGCCGAGTGAACTTGGGCAAGTCTTTTAACCTCTCAAAGCTTCCAGTTTTGCAGGGGGTCCTAGGGAGGATTAAATAATTCCCTTAAACGCTTAACATCATGCCTGGCAACTAGCTAAGCCTTCAATAAATGGTAGCTATTATTATTATTAAAGAGCTTCCTGGCATGCCGATGCAAGTTAGAGCAAACGAAAATGCCTTTGACAGCTCCCTAATGCAACACCTTCCACCCCACCCCTCCTCCACCACTACCACCTGGGAATTAATTATAGCCCTCCTTGGGTGTTTTCCAGACGTGCATTTTACACTTATTCTAGGTTGCAGAACTAGAATAAATGGAGGCAGGTTTCAGTTCAACTGATAAAAAAGCTGCCTCAAGTGGTAGTGAGCTCCCCGCCACCTCATGTGAACAAGCTGGCCCAGATGACCATTTGGCACTAAAGCTCTAAGTTAACATTCCTCGCTATACAATTGTATTAGAATTCCCTCGCATTAAACAGTGGTGCCAGTAAGCTGTAATTCTTTGTGTCATTTGGCAAAATGAAAAATTGGCAATCCTACTTTGGCCCTCCAAAAATTTTTTTCTGAAATTGTACCAGTTTGTGATATCTAAAATCTTAACTCCCACTTCAAAGAGCCCCTTCCTGGGTCTAAGGTTTAAGACCCCCTGACATAGACACCTCAACAGCCCCATTTGGTGCCCGATTTGAAGCTATTTCTTGTGCAAGAGGTCTTGAATCCAAAACGTGGCTCAGGGACTTGCCTGGTGGCGCAGCGGTTAATAATCCGCCTACCAATGCAGAGGACAGGGGTTCGATCCCTGGTCCGGGAAGATCCCACATGCTGCGGAGCAACTAAGCCTGTGCACCACAACTACTGAGCCTAGAGCCCACGTGCTGCAACTACTGAAGCCTGTGCGCCCTAGGGCCCGTGCTCTGCAACAAGAGAAGCCCCCGCTGCCAGCAACTAGGCAAAGCCCGTGCGCAGCAACAATAGACCCAACATAGCCCAAAGTTAATTAATTGAAAAATAATAAAAAAATAAAACATGGCTCAGATCAGTGAAAATCCCAGGGGCGATACCAGCAAGTGCCACTGGGGCTAAGCTGGGCTGGGCCAAGGGAATAGAGAACTGGAAGAGTGTCAAGCAGACGCAGAGTAGGGTCTGCCCAGACTCCTTTCAGCCTACTCCACCCCCCCACCCCCCCACCCCCGGTGAGTGCCCAGTACAGAACTCAGCGGACCCAGATCCCTCCCTCCCACCATCAACACTCAGCCCCAGCCTCATCTCTACTCCAGGGCTTCAGCCCTCAGGGAATCTCTCCTGGAACCCAGTGTGGCAGTGACCTTCCTCTGGGAAAGGTGCAGTCCTCTCAGGACTTAATGTAAAGCAAAGGAGGCAGCAAGCAGGAACTGGATGGACCCCAAGTTCTTGGGACTTTACCTTCCCATCTTATCTCCCAGTGCAACCTCCTTCCCAATCATTCAAAACGATATTCCCTTTTCTCAACTTTTCAGACTTTGAAAAATCAGCTGCCTTTGTAACTCGGGGCTCCCCGAGGTTGACCCATTACAAATTCAGGACACCCACCAGCTGCACCCTAAGGTTCCTGCCTAACAAGAAAGGTGGTATCTGTGTAGGTACGTGTCTTTCTAGGATGCAAGGAAGAGCAAGCCGTTCTGGATCGTCTCTCCCTTTTGTGGTCCCACCAACCGAGCTTCCTCCCCAACCAAGCTCTGGGAGACCCCAGCTGTCCCAGATTCTGATGGCTACATCCCGCTGCCCACCCACCAGAAGAAAAAGGAGCTGGAGGACAACATGGAATCAAGTATACATTTTAAAAATTGTTTAATGGAACATAAACTCCTTTAGAAAAACATTCAGCTAGGTGATAACACCCATAGAAAAAAACATCAATCTTGTGTTTCTTTTTTTAATTTGGCATATTTGTTATTTGCATTTATATTAAAGCAAAGTGCATCTTTTATTTTTGTTTATACACATTGCACAATACATAAATAATGATGCTTATAAAACGTCTTTATATTTACAAGTAATAATATATTTATATATAACATAAAATACATTTTTTCTTTAATAAATCTCAGGGGTTTTTTTTCAGGAGTCCTTTTTCTCTCAAAGCACTACAATGCTAAATTTCCAATGAGAATGCTTCTCTTGTTCATTTAAACCTTTGTAGTTAGAAAAATAGCTTATGTTAAAGTCTAAACATGCTCATTGAGCTAAGAGCAGTGTCAACGTATCATACGAGTGTATGAGTTGTAGAAGAAACGGAAGAGTTAGGTGTCAGCTCAGGATGGTACCTTGGGTCAAGATGGACCGAATCCTTCTTGGTGGGGAGTAGGGCGGCTCCCCTCGCTGGTCTAACAGCAGAGCTCAACACACAGGCTGCAGAGGGGAGGAAAGTGCTGAGCTGGTTTTCTGAGTCCAGGAAAAACCTGATGTAACCAGGGCAGGGGAGAGGCGGAGGGGCCTGAGAGGGCACTGGGTGAGCAATACTGTGATGGGGCTGCCCCGGCAGCCCTCGGGAAGCCCATCTCAGAGGTATCCAGGAGCAGATGGCCAAAAAGGAAAGACACGACAACGGCAGCAGGGTGGCCGGAGGGGAGTGAGACAGCATGGAAAAACTGGCAGGGTGGCTTCTAAGAAGCCTGCGGACAGGCCAATGTCCTAGAAGGGGAGAGGCGGGATGGGGGCTTCCCCAGGCTGGGGGACAGAGCCTCGCTGCTGGCCGCTGCTGGGACACCCGCTGCCCCACTGTGCAAGTCCAAGGAGCTCGAGGGACACAGCTTAGGAGCGCAAACCTCTCAGCGGTCAACATCCGTAGGAAACACAACAGAGCACACCGCTTCCCCCATCTGTGTACACACACACACACACACACACACACACACACACACACACACACACTCTCTGTCTCTCTCTCTCTCTCTCGTACACCCTGACGAGGGCAACGAGGACCCCGAAGTCGAGGCCTGCCCCCCCATTTACACTGTGTTCGGTGGTACTGACTTTTGCTTCCCCTTTTCACGCCTCGGTGTTCTGCCAACCATACCACCCGCCCCCGCCAAAACCCCCGACAATTCTTTTCATAAGCTATTTCTCAAAGAACAAAACAGAACATAAACAAGAACGAGGGGAAGGAGGGGAGAAAAAAGAAAAAAAAAAAAAAAACCCGACCAAAGAGTTTGCATGAAAAGCAAGCACTCAGGAGGAAACTATTAGCAGCAAAGTAGTTTGGACCGGGCCCGCTAGGCTCCCGCTGTCCTCTCCCCACGTGGCTACCGGCTGTTGAAGATGACCTCCAGCCAGCACGGGCAGCTGCTGATGAACTGGCGGGTGTAGCACTGGCCCCAGCCCTTCACGAAGCTGATCTGCACGGTGAAGCCAGTCCACGGCTGCTGCATGAACTCGTGGTCGTTGGGCCGCTGCAGGCTGTACGCTTTCTCGTAGTCAAAAGCCTTGATGGAGAAACCGGGGAACACTTTGTGTACCAACAGCGTCCTGGAGTCCGGGTTGTCCAGTGTGGCTGACTTGATGAAGATGGGGTAACTGCTGCGGTTATACACCCACACGCCATCCACTTCCCGCGTGAGCTGGATGCCACAGCCGATTTTGCTCCGTACTTTCTGCACCAGCTGACTCTTGTTGTCCGAATTGAGCTGTCCGAGGCAAAAGCCATTCCCCTGAGGTAGATCATAAAAGATATCCAGGGAGGGCTCCTGGACACAGTAGAGCCTCCCCACTCTCGTCTTCTCCTCCCAGTATGCCACCACGCACCAGTGTGACCGATCCCCAGGCTCCAGAAGAAGTTGGGAATCTAGAAAACAAAATGGCGGACATGGTTGGTGGTGATGGAGACCGTCCTTTTTCCTCATCCTCCCGAAATCCAGATCACACACACCCCCATGATCAGCCTGTCTCTCGGGGCAAGACAAAAGGAGGGAATGGGGTGCTGGATGTGCTGCAGGCCGAACAGTCCTCCTACTGGGGCTTGGAAATCTTCACCCAGTGATGGAAGAGCCTTGCCTCTAAGCATGGGGCTTGCTGGGGAGCCTCTTCTCTCCACTCCCCACACCCCGTCAGAGACCCAGGATACCAGCACGTGTGCCCACCTGGCCAAAGGAAAGCCCCATCGCTCGCTGCAGAGCTCAGAAGCCAAGACCACTTAGTAACTTGGCTGGTCCTAGTTTTAGGGCTAGAAAAGGCCTTACAGTTGGATGGTCTAGAATTAACAGTTCTTTAAACTGGATGGAACCTTGAAGGCCAACTGCTCCAGCCCCTTGTCATCCTCACGAGAAAACCTGGACTCAGAAAGCTTGTTGCTCAGGCCCCAGGGATGATGGAACCAGACCTAGACCCCAGGACCACCTGCTAAGCAGTCTTTGTGCTTGTTGTCTCCCAGTTCTCAGATCAGTGCCTTGGTCATAGGAGGCGCTATCCGGGAGGGAAAAAAACTTTTTTTTTTTTAAAGAGGAGGAGTCGCTGCAGAGTTTATTCCCCGCCACAAATATTTATTTACTTATTTATTTCTTTGGCTGTGCTGGGTCTCAGTTGCAGCACGTGGGATCTTCGTCGCTGTGTGTGAACTCTTAGTTGTGACACGTGGGATCTAGTTCCCTGACCAGGGACCGAACCCTGGCCCCCTGCATTGGGTGTGTGGAGTCTTAGCCACTGGACCACCAGGGAAGTCCCATATCCAGGAAAAATTTTAAAGGACGTGGTTTGGGGTAAAAATATCTATCTTCCTAATAGAAAAATAACTCTCAATGTGTCTGTCAGTGGCAGCTCTGTACACGTGAGTTCAGGTAAAAATGCCAAATCACAACCTGCAAGTTGGTGTCAGCCCAGACTACCTTAACTTCCTCCAGCCCAGACAGAAGATGATGTGTTTAAAGTGGGTACCGCCATGCTTGCAGGGTCCTGCCTGCTGCATCTTCCTTTTTCTTCCCCTTCCCTACCTAGAAGCATCTAAAGTCGATGCCCTGCCCCCTTCCTCCCCTGGAGGGCCCACCCCGGCTTTCCTAGACATGCTTCTTCGCACTGGCAGCAGGGGAGACTGGGGTGATTCTGGTAAGGTGACTCCCAAACAGGCGCTCAGAGATCTTTACAAGGGGGTAGTATATGAAAGGAAAGGGGGCCCTGGAGGCTGGCATTCCGACTCCTCTAACTCCTCCTTTAAGCTGGAGCCGGCAGGGCAGGACTCAGACTGGGAACTGTAAGTCTCCCCAGCCCAGCCGGGCTGCAGGAACACTGGTTTGTCGTGGTAGGGCGGAGACCGGGAAGTCTTATATTTGTTAACGAAAATGGGGAGAGACGGGGGGAAGGCCTGGCAGGCAGCGGAGGCGGCCTCCTGCCCTCCCTGTAGGTCCCTGCTTCTCACTTACTGGGGTGGGGGGCTTGGGGCATGAAGTTGGGGGTGGTGTGTGATGTCTTTGGGTTTGATTGGCCTTTTTGATTTTGGAACCACTGGGTTTAGAGCCTGGATGATGATGGGTTATACAGCACAGCAGCTGGGGGTGAAGGAGGGCTCGGGTCTCGACTGTCCTGCTGCCCCAGCAGGCTGGGTAACCAGTGCAGCTCAGCACACCAACTCCTTCCACGTTAACAGGCACGTAAGGACCTGGGAACCAGTCAGCTGCATTAACTTTACATGGAGGTGTCCCGTGAATAAGTCTGTACAAAGGCGCTCGGTGACCCACTGAGGCGGCCACAAACACCCACCCTGAGCACCAGTCGCCTGGACGCCCCCCACCTGGCCTTCTCAAATGCCTGCCCTGCCAGCTACACAAGACGGGGAAGCTGAGGGCTCCTTCCTCCCCTCAACCACCACCCCACCGAAAATCAACACCAGAAACCTGGCCCATCACCCCTGACCCCGACATTCATCTCTAAAGCACAAGTGTGAAAGAGGCTGTGTGCATGGACATGAGCACACTTGGAGAGTGTGCTATGTGAACGTGTGTTTGCACGCGCATACACAGGAGCATATGGAGAAACGAGAGAGGCACAAGAGCTCCAAGCAGGTGAGTCATCAGGCCTCAACTTGTTTCTGCAAAGTATCCATCAACTGCTAATAAACTCGCGAGCGCTGGCCATCCTCTGAACCCTCTTGCCGAGGGAGTTCAGCTCTGAAGGCTATACCAAAGACCCATAAACACCCACGTAAATAAAAATGCTCTGATGTCCAGGTTTGCCGGGTTGGAGAAAGCCCTCTTCTGGAAGGCACAGGGCGCCCACCTGCCTGCTTGTTTGAGGCGGGAGAGCGTATCCAAATGTAAGAAGTTCTCACTTATTATCCCAACTCAGGACAACAAACCGGCCTGGAAAGGAAGGCTCAGGAGTCGCTGGGAGGGAAGTTCAGGAGACCCTCAGCGGAGCCTCACAATACTTTGTTTCATGGAGCCCGGCTCCCCTGAAACCTGGCACCCGCCAGAGTATGGGGGTTGGGGGAGTGGGAGGAAGGGGGTGGGAGCCTGAAGATTGAGTTGCCCCTGTGCCAGGCCCACCGGCAAGGGGGTAGGGAGGCGTGCCTTGTCTGCCTGGGGGCAGAGGAAGCAAAAATGCATCCAGTAATTTGCTGCCAGACATCCCCTGGAAAAAGAAAAAGCCTTTTTCTGTTGAGGTTAATGGCCCGGCCCAGATAAACGGCAGCGTGTAGGTGCCCCTGGATGTGAACAAGGCCCCTGAAAGCCCACTAGGTGTCCTAATCAGGGGCAGCAGGGCCCCCACGTGTCGCCCCACCATGTCACCCTGCAGTCCCCTAGTGCCCTGATACCCCTTCTCCTTGCTGCTCCTGAACTCCACAGCTCTGAGCACAGAAACAGGCTGTCAGACAAACCCATCACTGGAGCGAAGGCCCCTTTTACACAGCACGCTTCTGGGGGCCCAGTACAACGCCCCAAATGGCCAGTTCAGACTCCGCTCCTTAGCCCTGAAGTACCCGCCGTCTGGGCTCATTTCTAGGAAGCGCTCAGCGTCATCTTCAGAGAAGCACAGTTCCTGGAATTGGGCCCATAGCCCACAAGCATCTCCCCACAAAGGTTAGGGCAGACGCTTAGCTCCTGGGGGCTTCCCAGGCCTCCGAGTGAGGAGCTGGGAGGACCCTGCACAGAAAAAAAAAAGGCCCCCTCGTTACAAGGACTGAGGAAGGGTCTTAGTATCCTGGTTGCCGATACTTAACCTCTGAAGGCAAAACTCACGGTCCCTTGTTAGTTTCCCTCAGCTTTTATAACCTTTTCTGGTATTTTCAACTTCTCCCTCCTCAGAAAACTGTACCAGGGGCCTGTTTTAAAACTGTATTTGTGCATTCTAAAGCATCCAAAAGAAAAGCTGTGTTGTCAAAAGCTACCTAATCAGATGCCTGCTCACAAGTTTTTCTTTTTATTACAGTTCAGGGAATTCGTGGACCAACCCCAGAAAAGTGCTGAATCAGCCTAAAATTCCTTTAAGGTTGTTTTTCCCCCTCCCCTTCCCAATTTCCCTTAAAGCATAAAATCTACCCTTTAAAAGCAAAGCGGGAGGCCGTGTGGAGAAGGAGAAGGATTGGGCCTCGTGTTTGCACTTGCATTAGGGAAGACCACTTAACAAGGAGCTCCATGCCTTATACAAAGAGTTATTTAATTACCCTGGTTGTGAATGAACAGACCAGACCCTCCCAGAAGACCAGAGGCTCATGAATGAATCTCATGCCTGGGATCGCAATGGCACAGGGTGACCAGACCCTCAAGGCCTAGGTAAGAGAGGAACTTCCCCCTTTTAAAATTTTTGATTTGAAGGTGTAGGAGATGAAGAAGAAAAAAACTGGAGGGAGGGGCTCCCCTGGTGGCGCAGTGGTTGAGAGTCCGCCTGCCGATACAGGGGACACGGGTTCATGCCCTGGTCTGGGAAGATCCCACATGCCGCGGAGCGGCTGGGCCCATGAGCCATGGCCGCTGAGCCTGCGCGTCCGGAGCCTGTGCTCCGCAACGGGAGAGGCCACAGCAGTGAGAGGCCTGCGGACCGCAAAAAAAAAAAAGAGGGAGGGAGGAAAGGCCAAGTTCAGTGCCTCGACGGTACCATGTCCGGTCTCCAATTTAGGAAGTTGACCGTGAGGCCAGAGAGGCAGAACTGTTCCAAAACACCCAGTGGGATTCTGAGAACGCTTGAAGTGAGGCCACCTCACCCTAGCTGTGTCCACACACAGAGGTGGTGCTGATGGGACAGGGGTGGGGGGTCCCCAAGTTTCTGACTTTTCAGGACAGGGACATACTTGGGAAACGAAGCAGCACAGAGAAAGCCACAGAAGCAGGCACCCGCTGAGTCCAATATGCCCACTGCCAGGGCAACCAGGGGGCTGGAATAAAAGGCGGGCGGGTGTGTGGGGGGCGGGGGTCTCAACCCACTCTCATCTCCGCAAGGCACTTGGATTATAGAGGGATTATTTCTCTTATTCAATATTCTGGTTATCCCACGGTGGGATGGGTCTGCGAGCCCCCTCCCCAGCGGTCCAGCAGAGCACACGGCTGGGGATGGAACCTGGGCAGAAATGGCTGCCTCACGCGGGCTGATGAGGGCAAACGAAGGGCACACATGCAGACCCAGAAGTAAAGCCAGCAACCCTGGAACGCAAACGTGGCCACGCCTCGCCCTCTCAGGTCCAGGGTCCTCCCTCCTCGGGACTCCGGCGCCACCAAGGGTTGCCTCATCCTGTCCTTCCCCCTACATCAGTCATCCCAAAGGTTAACAGCTTCATCGGCCCGGCTCCCCACCCTGGTCAGGAAACTGTTCAGAGAGCAACCAGCTCATTTCAGGGACAAGGACTGAGATAAAAGGGGACTTGGTGCCAACCCGTCCCATCCACTCTCATCCCAAACACAAGTAACCAAGTCTCTCGCTGGTCTCTAGTTTTCAGGAGGAAGCAAACACATAAAAACTTGCTTCGGTGTCTGGGCTCAGTCTGGGTTCTGGGGTCAGCTCTAATCAGCCATGCTTACAACCTCACCCGGGACACAAAAGATGACGCCAGAGCCGCCCCCTCGGATTCTTGGGGCAGCGAAGACAGCTCTGGGGTTTAAAGCAAGCTACCATGGGGGTTGAAACTAACTCAAAACGTTTCAGGTTAACTCTCAGTTACCCAGAAAATGCTCACACCCAACCCATCACCGCTACCCCCAAGCTCCTACACCAAACGGATCAGAGAATGAACTCTGGCTGGTAGAAAGCAGGACGGAAAAGTTGGATTTTTTTTTCAGAGCTCTGCAACAAGGTTCTCCGCTGAGGTGGCTGGGCTGGGGGGTGGGCAGGGGGTGCCACAAGCTCTCCTTCAAAGGCCAGGGTGCTTCTTCAGGTCCCTGGGCCCAACCTCACTCCCTCACAGCGAGTTCTACCCGCCACGGAGCTGACCAGCTACGGAGTCAGACACTCCCCCTTCAATCTGCCTCCCATGTCACCTTGGTGGTGGCTTGAGCTCATCTCTAAAATGGAGCTCCCAGTACTGGCCACGCTGGCATTGTGACAATTTGATAAAAAGCAGCCAGAGGCCAGGGCCTGGCCAGGAGCCACAGCGGAGGGTCTCAGCTCTTAGGGGCATATTATCTCTTAGGTTCTCCAGATGCTCGGAAAATGCTGACAACTCTTCGCCCCACCCCCCCCACCCCCAGGTGGGACAACAGTTCTGGGCTGATACCTTCACCTAACGAGCATTTACTATGTATAGTTCTGTTGAAAGGGGCTCACAGAAAGGGGACCCTGAGAGGCTGCACGGTATTACCATTCCTATGTTAAAGGAGGGGCAATGAGACACACATCACCTGCTGCAAAGCAGAGCTGGGTTCAAGGCCAGAACATTGGCTGGTGTGAGCTGTGTGTGGGCGGCCACCTCAGGCCTCAAAAGCCACTAGTCCTCTCCAAACACTAGAGGGGAAAACAAGTGTCCTTCCCAGCCCACTGTGGAAATGCTATGCCTACCGTGGCCCCCGAGTATGGGGTCCAGCTCCCTCGCCCCAAGCAAGCCAGGAGTGAAACGGCTTCTTTGCCAGCAGGCTGCTGCTCTGTGACCTTGGCCAAGCGGCTCTGCCCCCTCAGAGTCTCAGTCTGACCAGCCCACAGCTGGGGCAAAGGCGGCTGGGGCAAAACAGCCCCATGGGCCCCCTTCTGGCTCTGATGGTCTCTGGCTACACTGTGGGTTTCAGTATTCAACAACACAGGTTCCATTTATTTCTACTACCTTCTGGAGAGCAAGAAAATCACTTCGGGGAGCAGGGCACATTTTTGCATTTCATTTGCAACAATAAAACAAAACAAAATCAAAAGGGAAAGGAGATTTGAGTCAGATTTGGCCGTGTCCATCTATCACCATCTTATTTCCAATGCCCACCCATGCTCCGCGCCCTGAAGCTTCTCAGCCACCATCACCCTCCTTCCTCTTGCAAACTCCCCTGGGCTGACATATTTGGCAGGTCCTCCTCGTCTAGAAGACTGATTCGTGACTGTGCCTTACAAACTGTGCCTTACTAGAGCTAAAAAGTACTTCCCTACTCCCCGCAACGGGCCACAGCCCCACCTCCTAAAGCCCCTCAAACGGCCCAAGTCGGAGGCCCCCAGCCCAGGGGTCCCTCCTGAGAGCAGTGTTTTGCCATCAGAGAATATAATTAAGGGTAGCGCCGGGGAAGGGGGGAAGCCACACAGATCAAAAGCTCCCATCTGTCTCGCCAGCCGGGCTGACGCGGCTTCCTGTGCCCCAGCCTTCAGCCATGCAAATTATAGCGTGTACCCGGCTGCCTGCCTTCTGAGGAGGCCAGCTCTGCCCAGCTCCGAGAGGCCTCAGAGGAAGGGTGGGGACTCCCAGCCCGGCCAACTCCATTCATAATATTTACAGTAAATGGGCCTCCCTGGCTGGTGGTTAGCGTGCATCCAGCCTCATCCTTTTCAAGTCTCTTCCACCCCAAGCTCCCACCGTCGTCCCCCCCACCAACTTAACTCAGCAGCTCCCTTCAGAAAGGGGGGGGTCACACACTTGCATACAGAGCCCCCCAGACCTGCCTGCACGGGGGCATTATCTGCTCACCTGCCTGGCCCCTGGGTAGGATCCTGGCCACTCCCCGGAAGACACAGCAAGGAGGACGTGCACACAACAGAAGGGTGTGCACGTCACATCTCTAACTCACCCACCCCCAACCCGGGGAGAGTCCAGAAATCCCCCCAAACTCCACACGTGGATTCCCAACTGGCGGTGCGCCTCCCCTCGCAAACACAGATCCAACAAAGGAAACTACTCTTAAAAACCACCAGGAAGTCCCTCATTTTCTTCTTTTTACTGACCACTTGTAAGTACGCTGGCTACGCGTTAAAGAAGCTTAATAAACACAGATGCACATTCAGCCAGCTTTCTGAAAGGACACAACCCCCAGAGGTGCAGGTCTAGGGGCTCTGCGGAAGCAGCTTTTGCTGTGGGTCTCAATTTAATAAAGCCCCCGAGCTGCACGGACCCTCCAAGCTCCCTGCAAGGTATTCCAGCCCCAGACGCGGGCCCTGCCCCACCCCGTCCTTCACACAGCTCCAGCTCAACTCTCGTTTTTCTGGAGGGCAGAGAATCCTTCCGAAGAAGAGGAAAAATCCAGTGAGACACAAAAGTCCTTTTCATCCCTCCCCTCCCCCAGCTCCCCTTGTTCCATAACAATTATGAAAACTGTTGGATGGGATGGCATTTTGGACACTTACTGCATTCCGGCCAATAAATTCCAGCGCTGGATCTGATGGAAAAGCCTTCCCTCTCCGGGCAGCTCCCTGGCTCCCCGCCCCCTGCTCACTCCCAGCCCTCATTCCTTCTTTCTTTACAACCCAACACCAGGGCCTGGCCAGGGCCGCACCGTGCTTACAGGGAAAAACAAAGTACGACAGAGTGGAGACAGTGTGCAGACTGGAAAAGTTAATCATTACTTCTGTCTGCCTCCGTAATCTAATCTCCCTGGCTTTGACACACTCACTGCTCAGCCATCCCAGCCCTTTCACCCCCCAAAGCACCCAGGACCTCCTAGGTGTGAGGCCCCCCGCCTCTCACGGGCCCTCCCACCCCTTAGCCTCCAGTGAGGAGGCCAGGGGTATGAAAGCCCCCCTACCCTGGACCACCGTCACAAGGCCACCGCTGCTCAGTGCCGTGTGCCCCAGATTTCGGAGGACTCTGGGCCTCACATGAACGCGGGCTCCAATCTGGCCTGTACTCCTGCAGAGAGCCAGGCCACCCCTCCTCCGCTGTCCTCCTCCCCCCACCCCATGCCACTCTCCTCTCACTTCCCCTGCCCCAGGGCTCACCCTCAAGTCCACCCAGTTGCCCCATGGGATCTGTGATCCATCTATGCAGACACTCAAGTCAGGATGGCCCTGCCTCAAAAAACTCAACACAGAATTACCACATGACCCAGCAATTCCACTTCTGGGTATATGCCCAGGAGAACTGAAGCAGGGTCTTGAAGAGATAGATACCTGTTCACCCATGTTCACAGCAGCATTATTCACGATAGCCAAAAGGTGGAAGCAACCCAAGTGTCCACTGAAGGATGAACGGATATCTGTACACATTTAAAAAGAAAGGCAAGTCTCACACCTACTACAACATGGATGAATCTTGAAGGCCTTACACTGAGTGAAATAAAACAAATACAAAAGGACAAATACTGTATGAATCCACTCATATGAGGTACCTGGAACAGTCAAATTCATGTCAGGAGCTGGGAGGAGGGGGGGATTGCGAAATTAGTGTCTAATGGGCACAGTTTCAGTTTCGAAAGGTGAGAAAGTTCTGGGGGTGGATACCGGTGATGTTTGCACAAGCACGGGATGGACTTAATGCCATTGAACTGTACACTTGACAAGGGCTAGAATGGTAAATGGTATGTATATTTTACCACAAAAAGAAAAAGGCCCTGCCTCTCCTAATGCTCTCGTGTACACCCTGCCTTCTTGAGTACAAGGGATTCCATGGGATGGGGCTAAAGGACCCCTGGAAATGTATGCACATGCATTTTTCTGGGGAAAGTTCCTTCAGCTTTCATTCATTCTTGGAAAAGTCTGCAAACCTCAAAACGTAAAGAACTACAGCCTTTTCCTTCGCCGGTGGAAGAGGCCATTAGTTACCCACCACCTCCGCAAAAGGGGTCTTATTCTCACACACCTTCAAATCCAAGAACCGAAGATCACAGGATTTCATTCAGTACTGCAAGGGACTTGGAGACCAGGTCCAACTGCTTATTTTGTAGATGAAAAAACTGAGGTCCAGGACACAAAAATGGCTCAGTGAAGGCCATGCAGCCAGCTGATGACTGTGCCCCCATCCTCAGCCCAGGAAATCAGGCCAGCCCCAGGGGACTGAAATTTGGAGGGTGGCCGCTTTCCCTCCCATTGTAATTCTCTCCAAGCCCCCTCCTGGGGCATCTGACAAACACTTGAAATGGGGGTCAGCTTCTGAATCTTTGCAAGCCCCTCCAAATCCAGGCCTTTTCCCAGGAAACACCGCCCCCCATCCACAGTGGGCATTAACTGTGATCCCACTGAGCTGGAGATGAGGCCCATCTGTTTTTAAGAACTGTATACTGTTGCAACCAGATCACAGGAAGAACCCAACTCCTGCTTTTCCCTCTTGGTTACTGATTAATGAGGGGGAGGGGCCGTGCTGGCTACGAGGCTGCCCTGGGGCTGGCAAGGTCCCCAGGCTCTTTCTGAGCTGAGCTGCTCTTCCTGGCCCTCTCTAGCCTCAGAAGCTCACTGGGGAAGGTGACCGCAAGGTGGGAAAGGGTGACTGGAGATGGTAATTTAACCCTCCAAGTGGCAGATGCAGAAAGGTGAGTTTACTGACAGTACAGTCTTTTCTTGGCATTGTCTTTTTTTTTTTTTTTGCTGTCCAAGGGCCTCTCACTGTTGTGGCCTCTCCCTTTGCGGAGCACAGGCTCCAGACGCGCAGGCTCAGCGGCCATGGCTCACGGGCCCAGCCGCTCCGCGGCATGTGGGATCTTCCCAGACTGGGGCACGAACCCGTCCGTGTCCCCTGCAACGGCAGGCGGACTCCCAACCACTGCGCCACCAGGGAAGCCCTTGGCGTTGTCTTTTTTTGTTCCTGTTGAACGTCCACCCCAAGTTAAAAAGTAAAAAGGCAACACAGAAATGAGCAAACACGAGAGACACCAACAGTCCCTGGCCTGGTGATCTGAGTGCTCACGTCTGAATGACAGAAACTCCCCATTTTGCAAGAGGAAAACTGGAGTTGAACTCAGTTCTTCCCTTACTACCCAGGATCTAACCAAAGGCCAAAAGAGCTCTCCCGACTCCACAGAGGACCAAGGATGATTAATTAAATCAGTGAGCTCCGAATGAACGGAGCCACCAGTAGGCCTCGGGGGAATGGCCAGGGGCCAGGGGCAGGATGCGCAGTGAAAATGAAACCCCTTGGTAACTGGGTATTAGATTACCTCGCGTAAACCCACCCACAGGCGGGCCAGAGCTTCACACACTGGCTGGGACCTCAGAAATGAACTTGACCATCAGATTTTAAATTAAAAAGCAAGTGTTGCATCCCCAGATGGTCCTCATGGGAATCAAGCCCACCGGAGTTATAAAAAAAAGTCCAAGTCCTGGGCTTTGAAAATGTCCCACCTCCCCTGTGGCTGTAAAGACATAAATGCTAACATTCCAGGTGCCCATGCCACCCCCGCCCTGCCCCTTGGCTGGTCACCTCCACTCTGCTGGGCTCCCAAGTACCACCAGGGTCTGGATTATAACCCTACCTCCTGCTGTTGCAGCTCTTATTTCAGAAGGAGGCAGACCTCTGTTTATCCACAAGCTTTGCTTTATCTCAACTCTCAACAGACCACACAACCGAAGCAGAGAAGCTGTGCTGGCCCTGCGTGCTCAAACAATCTCCCCAGGGGCCCATCCCTGCACCTCCCCCATGTCTTACAACACCTCACCCCATGGCTGAGAAGCTGCCCCGTGCCTGACTCCAGACAGAGCCACATCCTGTTCAAGGACCCTCCATCTCACTGACGCCAGAGCACCTTCAGGCAGACCATTACGTCTGCAGAGTCCAAGAACTACATCCTCCATGCCTGGCAAAGCGTGGCACATAGTAGGTGCTCAGTAAATAATCGCTAAATGATTGGACCACAGGAACACGCTGGTTTCTCCCAAAGCAGCTGCACCACCACCGCCCCCCAGGCCCCAGCTTTACACCTGGCAGAGCGAGGCCCGTGAGAACCCACCTGGGAGCGGAGCGTGCATGCCAGGCAGGGGTCAGCCAGAAAGGCCTAGGTCTGACCCCAGGCTCCCCGTGGAGGCGGGAAAAGAGCCCCTGTCCTCAGCTACTTCCCTGCCAGCTGCGGCTGATCCCGGGAGGTGTTTCCAAGCCAGGCGCCGGCCAGGCAACCTCTGTGGGCTCACCACCTGCCCACAGCATTCTGCCTTGGCGTCCTGCTCTGTTTGGACAAGTTAGCCTCACCGAATGTTCAACAATGCTTTTACACACCCCAGGGCTCTTGTTGTGTTATGAAAACAAAACAAAGCCCACTAAGGAAAAAAGTTGGGGGTTGGGGGGAAATGGGGAGCAAGCCAGCCACACACAGATCTCTTTCTTTCTGGCCTCCATCCTAAAGATGGCTCCTTGACAGCCCGGGTCGGGGCACTGTCCCATGTTACGAGAACAATGACATTGTCCAAGAGGGGACTTAGAAACCCAGAGATGAATAAATGAAAACTGTTTTCACACCCAGCACAATACCGCCTTCTGCACATCACTGTGGGGCTGCACAAGCCCTCTTTCTAAAGGCGGAAGCTTCTTGGTGACTGAGGACTGAGTTATCCCCATCCCCCAGGGCTAAGCACAGCTGTACCAGGGGAGCTGTCTTCTGTCACCTCTTTACCGCGCACCAGAGTCCTAGCGATAGGCAGTCAGGAAGCTAAAGGAGGGACTCCTTGGGCAAAATGAGGCCGACTGCTAGTAAATAAAGGCAGCCCCAGCCTGCCAAATGCCAGGCACCTTGGTTAGGGGAAGGTCATGCTGGGGTGAACAGGCTAAGGGTATCCGTAAATTCCCACCCACCCCCTCCCCCCAAAAAAGAGATTTTTTTTTTTTTTTGGCAAGTTAAAAATAAGCTAATGACACTGGGTGGGGCTCAGTGTCGAAGACTGCAGCCAAACCAAAATTCACTTCCAGCCAAGAGCTGCTTGGCCTCACCATTTGGGGAAGGAAGCTGAAACACTCATGAAAGATTCTTTAGTATACTGGGCAATAAGGCTGCAGTTAACATGTCAACTGAATGTGACCCTTCTGGTAAAATATTTTTTTAAATAATAAAAATAACATAAAGTTCTCAAACAGCCTCTTTCTTAAAGAAAATGGCCCAGAAATTCTCATGGGAGTGGAAGGAAAGAAGGGGGGAAAAAAAAACAAAACAAAACCGGGCCGGCCTCCTCTCAGCCACTACCTTTCACGAACAACTTTTTTTCTGGAGTTCTTCTCATAAAAGGAATGATGCAATTTCCTGTCTTGTCCCAATACTTCCTGTTCACTTACAAGGTGAAAGTTATCACCCTGTTTTAAACAGCTGTCCTAAACTCCACAGAAAGTTCCTTTTTCCATCCAGTGCCCCATCCCTGTCACAAAATCTCCCCATTTTAGAATATAAACGCTATCATCGCCTACACCTTTAATGAGTTGGCTTTAAGAAAAAGCCTCCTTCTCTCCATGGTAGACACTGAATCTTCAGTCGGAGCTGCCCCAGAAAGTGGGTCAGGGGCACAGACCCCCGTGGGGAGAAGCGAAGGGGGCTGGGGGCATCACCCCCAATGAGCCACCGTGTTTAGGTAGAGTTGCCGCCACCAAGGGAATGTTCCTTTCTTGGTGTGTTAGCCACTAAATTGAGAACTGTGCCTCAGCCGTTAATAATATCTTCCCGCTGAAAATAGCCCAGAGAGGAAGCTTGTCTGTGACAGTAGGCACACAGCCAGACGGGGCTAGCCATTCAGGACTGAGCGAGAGAGATGGTAGGGCCAGTGGTGACCTCCCAGTGGCCACGCTGTACAGTATCCTTTCACAAGGCTCCTGCAAAGGGAGGGCTCCCGGGCGAGTCACCAGCCTCCTCTACCCTGCAGCCCTATAACCTCGGTGAAGCTGTCATATCAACTAGGGTCTTAGGCAGCGGGACCAGAGCAGGGGGCCGATCACTCAGCAGGGTGGGTCAGGACGACTCCAGGCTTAGGGAGGCCCGCCCCTACATGGCTGGTTACCAGTCCCCGGGCTGCCCAGAGGAAAACAGCATCTGAGGCAGAGAAGGAGCAAGGGCGCTCACTTCCCCTGCAGAAAGGTCAGCCTCGGAAAATGAGCCACAGGGAACTCTCCTGTCTCTCCTTTCTGCAACCAGGATGGAATAGAAAAGGTTGAAAAATCACGGAGACAGACAGGCCCGTGACTGTGGGCCCATCCCTGGAGACCTCAGAGGTGCTCTGGAAACAAGTGTCTATCTACAGATCTCAAGCACCTAACTGAAGTCTCCGTTTTCATTCTCCAGAGCCAGTGTTTTTTATTGAATATCTAAATACCTGCATGCATTTAAAAGCTACCACAGGTCACTACTTTTTAAAACTGTGGCAAGATATGTGTAACACAACATTTACCATTAGTGACATTGAGAGCACTCGCAGAGCTGAGCAACCATCACCACTACCTAGTTCCAGAACATCTTCATCACCCTGAAAGGAGACCCTGTCCCATGGGTCACTTTTACCATGTCATCCACTACAACAAAGCCAATGGGAGGAAGAGGCAGAGTTAACACACCTTGTCAAGTTTCTACAATCGAGTGAAAGTCTTAGTTGAGAAGAGGCTCAACAAGCAAGGTACTTGAATTCTTCCCTATAGGAGCACAGGCAGAATCACAGAACCTGCACAGCCACCAAGAGAAGCCACCAAAGATATTCTCCACAAAAAAAAAGAAAAAAAAAAGATACTCCCCCTCAGGAACACAGACCCTTTTACCCCTTACACTAGGGGCTCCCCAACTTGTCTGCACCTTGAAATCATCTGGGAAGCCTCAAAAAATACTGATGCTGGGATCCTGCCAACAGACTGTGATTTGGAAGCTCCCAGGGGTCCCGATGTGCAGACAAGTCTGGGGACCACCACCCTGCGCCTTTTTTTCTCCCACCAGGTTAAGACAACCTGCTGTGAAGTGGCCTGGCGATCACAGCACTGTAGGTGCAGTATCACGGGACAGTTAACAGCAGTAATAAAGCAGCAAAGGGAGCCAAACTTGATCGTGAATCCTTTGGCATTCCCTCCCTTTTCACTGCCCCCCTAGCTCTGGGCCACAGGTTCAGAAGTCCACGCAGCTACTGCTGGGCTCTGCTAAGAAAAAGCCTCCCTGGGGAGAGGGTGTTAGTGCCCCAAGACAGTGGCCAAGAGCTGCACCGGAACCTGGCCCTCACCTGGCCCCTGCCCCTTCGCGGGCCAGCCCTGCTCTGCTTCAGGGACGGGGTGCATGAGGCAGTGGCCCATGTAGTCCGGCTGGCAGAGCAGCCCCAAGTTGCTCCAGAGACTTTAAATGCTGTCACCCTGCATTTAACCCCTGCCTGACTGCCCCATTCTTTCCAGGATAAAAGGCGTTTTAACAGTGAGCCCTTCTCCGGGGTTGAGTGCATGACCTCAAGCCTTGCAGAAGAGGCAAACAGCCTGAGCTGCTGTCCCTGACTGGTCTTCACTGGGGAGTGGGTGTGCACCAGGTGAGCCGGCCGGGGACTGAGTCGTCAGCCTGGCATTTAGGGACATATGGGTCCCTAGAGATTCAGACTGTCACTCCTCACCTACATGGTTGGGGAGAGGAAGGGGAGAGGATAGGTAAGGAGCTCGCTCATGGTTACATGTGCTGGTGCTTCTGCCTCCCCCCAAGCCCATGCTCAAGGCCACTTGGATGAACTCAATCCACCCCCACCCCACCTCCCCCATGGCATTAGAGACTCCAGCGAAACCACAATCTGCTTGTTCCCAGGCACGGGAAGGAGAGATATAAAAACACAGCAACAGGCAGCCGAGGAGATTCCCAGCTTGCCATCACCATTCCCAACCAGACAACAAATGCAGCTGAATAACCTTCCTTAAAAACAGGATGGGGCACTCTTTCCTAAGCTACTTGGTTTGAGCCCAAGTTGACTGTGGACTGAGCCAGGACCACATTTTCAGATTATGTAGGTGTTTTTGAAGACTCTCCTCTGAGGCTCTCATAGATGCCAGCAGAGATTAAAGAAGAGGAAAGAACCGTTCCTGGAATGGATGCTGATAAGGACATTCCCATCACCCAGGAACTAGAAGCGAGACACGGATCTGAAGACCTTAGCAAAGGAGCTGGCCTCCCTTGGGTTGGTGGGACGGTGTCTCTCCGATAAGCATGATTTTGTCCAGCCAAGAGATGGGTTCCTCAACACCCTCCCCCAGACACATCGGTACTACACTTCCACTGCCTTGCACCTCCCTCCCTGAAATCCAGGGTGGCACCTCTTTTGAAGTTTAAAGGACTACAAATGGGGGCTCCCTGGCGGTGCAGTGGAGAAGAATCTGCCTGCCAATGCAGAGGACACAGGTTCGATCCCTGGTCTGGGAAGATCCCACATGCCGCGGAGCAACTAAGCCCGTGCTCCACAAGTACTGAGCCTGCGCTCTAGAGCCCGTGAGCCACAACTACTGAGCCCGCGTGCCACAACTACTGAAGCCTGCATGCCTAGAGCCCGTGCTCTGCAACAAGAGAAGCCACTGCAATGAGAAGCCCGCGCACCCAAAGAGTAGCCCCCCACCCACCACAACTAGAGAAAGCCTGCGTGCAGCAACGAAGACCCAACATAGCCAAAAATAAATAAATAATTTTTAAAAAATGACTACAAATGATGCTGGCCTCAAATCCCTGCCTTAACCAGCGAGGCCCATATGTCTGAGGCCCAACCAGCTTTAGACACCAATATACAAAGGAGTCTGGGTCTACAGCTGAAGAACCTGGAATTCACAAGTGAGGTGGTATTTCTTCAAACCCCTCCCACCCCACCCCACTACCCCGAATCAGGACAGCAGACAAGCTAAATGAAAGCTCCCCCCTAGAAACTCCAGATGGAGGCTGCAAAGATGACAGCTTCGAACACATGCTTTTAATTACCAGTGACACAGTGAAAGCTCTGGGAGCAAATCCTTTCCACTTCCACCATCGAGCTGAACCTAGAAGCTTCCCATCTACGTAAGACCTCTCCCAGGTGGGTATTCTTGAGCCAGGATACGTGCCAGCAACGAGGGTTTGTCCTACACGCCTTTCCAAAAGCACCATATCCAGATCCCAATTCAGAACCAATCCAAACACGGCCCGGGCCCAGAGCACATATCCTCATGGAGAAACCGTCTCTGAGGTCCACCTACCCCGCGTGAGAGGGACCCAGGCCTATCCCAGCGCCTGCCCGCTCATGTGTCAGTGCACGTGTCTATCTGTAGGTCTGTAGCACGCATACACGCGCGCGCGTGCACACACACACACACGCACACGCACAACCAGGCACCAAGCAATCCATCTGTCTCCGAGAGCCGGCTGTCAGAAATGAAAGTACAATCTCCTGGAACCGAGTCACAGCCTTCTAAAAATGTGCCGTTTTCCCAGACTGAGGAAACTTGCAGGGGTGGGGTCTGTTTCACTGCGAGTCCCAGAGGCCTGGCCTGTCGTCTCCCTGGCCAGCCCCGCGCTGCAAGGCTGGAATTCCAACCTGCAGCCAGCAGGCTGGCTCCCAGCGCTCCTACCCACCCACTCCCCTTCCTCGCAGGAAAGGGAAGGGCCAGCCTTGGAGTCACCCCGGCATCTCGGGAGGGGCGAGGGGCGTGCCTTCAAGCACACCCTCACCCCCACCCCCGAGGCACCACATTTTCACATTCGGCTGTTTTTTTCTTTCCCTTCTTCCCTTGCCAAGAGAATCAAGCCCTGGCTCCCGCTGCCGACCTTCCTCCCACCCTAAACTGAGCCCCATTCATTAAGCCCGATCTTGGCCAGGACAGGAAGGAAAACAGCACACAGGGCCCGTGAAAGAGACACTCAGAGAGGTGATTTCCAGCGGGGAGGCGGGGGCAGAGCCCTGTGGGCACCTTCCCCGCTCCCCGCCGTGATGCCCACTTGGCCTGGCGCTCGCCACAGCAGGCTCCCCGCTCCAGCCTCCCTCCCCTCCCTGGCCCAGCCCCCTTCAGCCACCACAGCCCCCCACCGGCCTCATCCTCCGCCAGGCAGACACACCCCGGCCTCGGCCACCTCCACCCGCGCCCCCCCCGCCCCATGGAAAGATCAACTTCTTGGAAAGGAGGTTTGGGCTTTCTCCATTTGCAAAACCCTCCGCCCTGGACTCGAGCCACTACCACCATCTTTTGGGGGGGCCTTCTCGCGGCAGAGGGTGGAGCCCTGGGTTTTCTCAGGGCCTATTACCTCCCCTCCAGACACCCCCAAACCACTGGCACCAACCCAAGAAACAGTTTCTTCAACTTCCCCCCACGGCACATTATTAATAAACTACTCCAACTCTGAACGGAAAGAAGAAAGAGTTGAAACTTTGAAGCCTTGGGAATTAGTAAATCAAGAGCTAAAATTCAAAACAAATGCTCTTTCATGTGGAGTCCTCCCCATCACGTTTTTTTCTTCTGGCAGTTTTGTTGAAGGACGCTATCCCTTCAGAGACAAGCACTCCTTCCTAGCAGCTCCTCATTCATCGAAATGGCTGCAGTTACTTTGGGGGTAGGGGAGGAGTTCATCATTGCTTTACCCCCAGTTTCTTTCTAGGACTAGAAAAACTCTTGGAAGCCCACCCGTCTCAGAAAGGGCTGCGCTGTCACACTTTTGGCTCTGGGGGCCAGGTAAGGAGGCTGATGGCTCAGGCGGGTATCGTTACTTCCTCCAGCAGAGGAGACAGACAAGATGTTATCAATAAGACAAACCTTCCGAAAAGCCCCCTTTCAAAAGCTACCACTTCCCTTGCCTGTTTCATGTGGTTCAGAGGGGCTGGGACTCCTCCCTGCACATTCAGAATTTAAAAAATAAAACCCTCTAACAACATCCTGAGTGTGCTATTTTGCCCAGACCCTTTCCTCTCCTTGGCTTTCTTTCTTTCCGGAACTCTCTCAGCCTTAGAAAGCAGAAAAGACACAGTTCTCATGTCCCGGTATGTTCTTCCCTCCTCCACCGCCATGGTCCACTCCCATTCTCACCCCAAGCCCCTGCCTTTCTGCGTCCCTCTTTTTTCCTACTCAGCTCTCATTAGGAGCTTTGAGTAAACAATACCCTCTGTCTCAGATAACAGCCAGAGTATATACTGCACTGAAATCAAAACAAACAAGGGTCTCCCTGAAGACATTCTCAGCAAGCTCAATTCCTGCAGAGGGAACTGGCTAGCATGAACCGAGCCGAGGCTGAGCGACACCTGACCAGTTAAAAGTCGCAAAAGACGGTGCACCACGGTCCCCCCAAAGACTTTTGTTTTTGTTTTTTTTGCGGTACGCAGGCCTCTCGCTGCTGTGGCCTCTCCCGTTGTGGAGCACAGGCTCCGGATGCGCAGGCTCAGTGGCCATGGCTCACGGGCCCAGCCACTCCGCGGCATGTGGGGTCTTCCCGGACCGGGGCACGAACCCGTCTCCCCTGCATCGGCAGGCGGACTCTCAACCACTGTGCCACCAGGGAAGCCCCAAAGACAGTTTTATAGCTTCCATCGGAGCTGCCATGATCCTACACCAATGTCCCAAGGGTCAATGTCCAGAACTCTGCTGGATTTTCTTTTCTTTTCTGTTTTTTTTTTCCTGGATTACTTTCCCTCTTGTTTTAGCTAGTTCTTAGAAAATCCAGTGATGGCATACTGGGGTGGGAAAAACAGGTGGAAAACAGGACATATTTAGAACAGAATGGAAATGTCTCCCACTTACATTGCTAATGAGTTTCTCCAAGTTTATCACTCTCTTCTCCTGTCTCTCGGGGACAATGATGTTTAGGCTCTCCAGTGCCCTTCACCCAATTCCATAACTCTCCAGCCTGGGAGTCCAGGCCCCTGCTCACACCTGTGGGCCCTCAGGGACACCTTCCCTGCTGGGTAACAGTATTAGCACCTACTGTCTGCAGTGTCCCCACCCTGGCCCTCCCATCCCCACCATGCACTGCAGACTTCTGCACAAAGCTGGACTGGGAAGCAGGATTTGCAAAGAAGCATCAAGGCCATCTACTCTAAACTCCCATCCTACACTTGGGGTCTGTCTTCTACAAGTTCCCAAAAGGTGGATCCATTCCCTTCAAGGCACCCGATGCACTGAGAGTGAGAGCAAAAAAGGGCTTAAACCCGTGGACGAGTGACACCAAAGTCACCAAGTGGAAGCCCCTCAAGTCGGGAGCTGCTTAACAATAACCACGAAACGTGGCCCAACACCAGCCCGCCGGCTGGCCCCCACACTTCCAGATCTATGGCCCAGAAGGATGAGCTGAAGGGCAACAGAATCATCACGGATACATCCAGTTTCATGCACATAAAAGTGAGAATTAATTCCAGACCAGCTGGGGTGGCAGAAGGCCACCTCCATTCCTCCAGTCTCCAGTCATTTCAGGAGGTCTTCGAATTGCCAAGAAAGTAAGAGAAAGCAGCTCACCTGAAAGCCCCCCAGGGGCCAGATAATTCGTTCCCCCTGTTTCAGCGGAGGAAGGCACAGCATCTGGACAGTCTGCTGTGGATATGAAGAGAGAAATAAATAAATTAAAACACCAAGATTAATTTTTAAGCACATTCTAAACAGCATTAAAGAGAAACCACACATTCCAAACGGGTGACTGCCGGCCGCGATGCCAATTATTAATGGGCTGCCCAGGCTTCGCTACCCATCATAAGACAGACCACAGCACCTTGTCACCCGTCTGGGCTCCGGGCGGCCAGTTAATCATTAGTCAAGACAGACTGGCTGGAATTTCTCTTTTACTGCAAGTCCCCCATTGAGGAAACCAGGTAGTTCCCAAGGACAAAGGACGCCCAGTTCTTGTCTCTCCACCATCTTTCCCATCTTTTCCCAAAGCATGGCCTCTCTGCTTGGATCCAGTGGCCTCGCTGCCACTCTCATCTTTTTAAAGACAGACTTCCCAGTTCTTTAGGAAGAACTGGTGCTGGGCTGAAGGGACTTCTTCCTTTTTAACTGAGGTATAATAAGTATAAAAAAAATACAAATCTCAAGTGCAACTCGATGAAATGAATTTTACTCATGTACACACCTGTGAACAACCCCTCACGCCACATCAGGACAACAGAGAACATTTTCAGCAAGGCTCCCTAATCCAAACTCCCCATCTCTGGAAACCCTCCCAGGCAACCCCAGGCCTGCAAGGCTCCCTGCCTCAGTTCCTATAAAATCTCCCTGGCACCCAGTACTTGTGACTTCCTTCTGCTGTCTTTATTGATTTTTTACCTTCAGATCCTGTCTGCCTGAACTAGACTATAACCGTCTCTTCAACGCCTTTGTCACCCTCAGGTGCTTGGCACAATGACCTAAATGTTCATGAGGATAATGCCAATTCCAGATGAGAAATATATAGACTTCTCAACCTCCCTCCAAGCAATGAAAACAAAAAATAATGGCCACGAACCACAACGAATTAGTCCCTCGAAACAAAAATACACAAGACCCCATAAGCATATCATGCACCATTGCCAGTGCCAAACTTACTGAAATCCATAGAGAAAGGCCGGCTCAGGAAAGGAGCGTCCCAGCTCCAAAGCAAAAACACCAGGTCAGATGGTGCAAATGCCAGTCCCTCCACCCCAGGCCACTAGCAGGATGTCCCTGGGGGGGGGTGCGTTACCAGTTTCCCCCTGGAAACACTTGGCCGAGAGGGCGAATAGGAAGCCAAGTGAAAGAGTAGTCCAGGGGCAGGTAGCCACAGAGCTCTCTAGGGGCCCAGCAGCTGTCTCCAGTGCCTGGTAAAAGGGGGGAGGGGCTGGGCCACTCAACTCTGAGGTCCTCTCTCTAATCCCTCTCTTGCATTCTCTCTCAGGCTGGAAGAACAACTTTTCAAGAATTCTTCTAAACTGGGAAGGAGGAAGCAAAGGAGTGGCAGCGGCAGGCAGGGGAGAGAGAGAAAAGACTGTGTGGGTAATTTCACTGTATCAAGGTAAAGTTTGATTCCTAACAGGAATATACAGTTTTACAGGATACACTTAATCAAATGGAAAACAATAGGGGCGGGCAGGAAATGGAGTTGCTGGTTAAAGAGTGTAGAGCCTGCACTTTCTAAACTACTTCGATGGCCTTCACTATGTTGGAGATTGGCTTCTACCTACCCCGCAAAGGGAAGACACCCCCATGGTGACTTATCCGCGGCCACTCCCTCCCTCCCCCACCAGCTCTGGCTGGCTGAATCCCAGGGACAAGGTGTGTTTCAAAGGAAGAGCCCACATCTCGGGACAGAGCTGGGACCACATTCGGGGTTGTCAGCCTGTCTCAGATCAAAGGTTAAGCCAGCTCCACACTGGCAACCACAAGCATTTCTATGAAATGGTGCTCTGCCCTTTGTGCAGCGCCTTTGATCTCAAAAGGGATTTACGAACGTTAATTAGGTCTCCTTACCACCCCTGTGAAGTAGCAAGGTATACCTGTTTGACAGGTACCCAGGTAAACTGAGGTATCACAGAGCAGCCCAAGGGGCCACCCAGTGAGCTGGACCATACCTAAGGGCTCAGCCCTCTCCCTCCCAGGGTAGGCCACGTCCTCACTCCCTTCCCTGAAGGTAGCTGGGCTGAGACAGTCTTCAGTACCCAGACGGGCCTCAAGCTCCTGACAAGTTAGTATAGGTCAAAGAGGCCACAGCTCAGCTCTGCTGAGGTAGCTCTCCGAAGGCAGGGTTCTCAGCTACTGCCTTGTCGTCTGCTCCCCAGAGCCCAGGCTGGTACACTCAGAAACTCTAGGCTACTCCTGGCTCTTCTCCACCGCTAAACACTACCAAGCACCCAGTGAGTGAGAGCTTTCAAAGATGCATGCCTGGGGACAGCCAAGGAATGAGCTGCTGCAAAGGGTACAAGGCGACAGAGCTGGGGACCCCACTTCTCTCATTCGGAGAATGGTTTCCAGACAGCCAGGATATTCCTGTCAACTTAGTTCTGAGCTACCTAAGTACCTACCGTCTGGGACAGAGGAGCCTCCACCACCACCACCATACCCCAGCTCTGCCCCAATCCACAACCCAGGTTACAGAAGCACTAACCAATGCGTTGGAATCTTCAATGCATTTCAGGCAGGCACATCAAGTATGTAGAATGACTGAATGAGTGACCCAATAAATGAGTGAATGAATGAATCATCTAACCTAACTCCTTGATCATGTGGGTTTAAAACCAGGCCTGGAAAAGTTAAGAGTGGCCTGAGTTAAAAGGTAAATGCAGGACTAGGTCCCAGACTTCTCAGCTAGGCTTTGGAGGCTCGATCTGCCAATGGTCACCTGGATCCCCAGCCCAAGCAAGTAAATGTACCCAGCAACATCCCCTCCCCGCCAAGCCCTGCTTCAAATCTTTCAGACCTTCCGATACAGAGGACACAGGAAGCAGAGCCTACAGAGCAATCCCTCCCAGCATCCCCACTCCATAAACTGAGAGCTCATTCTAACAGCCTGCTCTCTTACTCCTGGTGTGATGGGGCTGGGGGTGGGGGGTGGGGTGTCCTGACTTCTGAGAGCCTCAAGTCACAGCCACCCTACTCCTACATCCAGCCATGTCTAACACTCCTTCCCAGAAGATCCTGCTGACTTCGAACCACAGAGTACCCAGGCCTACCTAGTCAGGCCATGCCAGAGGCTGCAGTGGATCGGCTTGAACCATAGCAAAACGGAGCTCCCAACTTTCAGCTGGAGCGTTCCTCCAAGGCTGCAGGGGGACCAGGCCCCAGCCTCTTCCCACCGCCTCTGCCCAAGCTGGAGACTTCACAGAAGAGATTCCCTTAGCTGTGTAACTGGTTAGGATTTTAACAGCTGTCCACTGTAAACCTTACGGCTGGTTCTCACCTAGTAACCCAAGATTAAAAATGCAACCTACGACTTAGAAACTTAAGAATGTAAGCAGCTGATGTAAGTTCCCCAGCCAAATACTCTCCCCCATGTGCAAGACAGAGAGAAAAACCTGGGGCAGCATCCCATCTGTGTGTCTGACCTCAACATCTCTGGCTACAGCAGCCAACAAAACCAGGCCCAGCCCTGGCAGCCCTCCAGTGCGCCAGGAGATTCCCACCACAGGGGCTTCACCGGTTAGCACCCTCACATCCTTACACAAAGGTGATGTTTTTCACTCCTTTTTTTTGTTTGTTTTGGGGTTTTCTGGTTTGGAGGGGGGAGAGGAGGGTTAGATTTTTGCTTTGGAGTGTTTTTTGGGTTTTTTTTTTTTTTTTTTTGGTTT
>NW_020174429.1:1555560-1557763 GCF_003031525.2 Neophocaena asiaeorientalis asiaeorientalis
TTTTTTTTTTTTTTTTTGGTTTTGTTTTACAGAAACGTTTTGGGTGAGTAACCAAGCTGTGAGTTTCCGATTGGCAGGTTAATCACTTCCTATTGGCTGATCTTGAGAACTTTTCTCCCCCTTGGAAATGGCACATTCCTGTCTTTGTGGCTTCTCTGTTTGCACACATTTTGCTACCTAATGTCAACACTTGCTAATGAATAAATATATCACTCCACTCGCTGAAAATGAGGTCCTGGCCTGAGAGGGTGACTGCTTGAATCCGGTGAACAGATCTGTCCAGGTATCTCTGCAGGAAACCCAAGAGAATGTGGTCCTTCTTTCCTATGACTTTAGGAAATTTCTCAGAACACTTCGCCCTAGTCTTCTTTAACCCTGGGGCCAAGGTAACTAGCCTCCCTCTTTCTCACTTTTAAGGAAAACCTCCAAATTTGAAGACTATGGAAGGGAAAACAAAAACAGGACAGAGAGAGCCCCTTGCAGAACTAAGCTCATAAAAGAATTCTTGAGTATTGATGCCAAAAACTCAGTCAACTTACATTCTTGGAGAAAACAGAGCTTGGTAATTCCAGTTAACATTTGTTATAAATACAGAGCTGCTTATCTCCTCATTAATGACTATTTATCTGGTGTTTTGTAAATCGAAAGCAAAATATCACATGCTTTGCAGGCCACTTACTAGACAGGCACCAGGCAAGCAGCAACGCCTTCCGAGACTGGAGGGATCGTGTAGTTGGGGAGGGCTGGCTGGAGAGCACGGGCTTCTCTTACACCGTTCATTAAAGTATTTAATTCTGGACAACGCCCCAGCAAGACTTTTAATTAGTGGGGGAAAGGCCCAACAGCCAAAACTCATGAGGCGGAAGGACTTGTAGAATTCCAAGAGGGAAATGGGGCCCAACCCTTCACTTTTCCTTCTCCCAGAACCTTGGCAAAATAAAAATGTCGAAAGCGTTGCATTTGTCCGGCACCAGTGTAGACAAAAGTCACAATCCCTACTTTCAAGCAAATGAACCTCCCGCTGCAAGAAGGGGCTCCAGGAAACAAGGGCCCATCGAAGTTGTCACCCTCGAGTCCCCGTTTTTCAGACCCTCCTTCCCTGGCACTGTCAACCTCTGCACTGCCTGCCAAAAGTTGAACGCAGACAAGCGCAACTGAGGTGGTGCCAGTCTCAAGTGGGGCTTCTGCCCTGGCCCCGTGCCAGCCTGTGACAAAGCACCAGGCAGGCAGAGCTCTGCTAGAAACTTTTATAGCCCTCACCAGGAACTCCGAGATAACCAGGAGGGGGCTGTGGACTTTACTTCTTAAATTTTCTAATCTCTTGCTCCAAACCAAGGTCCGTCTCTGCACTTTTTAAAACTGTCTTCCCTCCCCCATCGGGTTATCCATTCTTCCCACTGAGATACTTCTGGCACTCACAAAGTCTCCGACGTTGCCCATCAACCTGTCCTATTTGGCTCCCGAGATGCTTCGGCGTGGATCAAATTCCACGTGTTAAAAGCTGAGCCAACTTGGGTTATGGAGTGCAAATACATGAAAAAAGGAACAAAATGGAAATATCTAGGAAACAAACACCTTTGCAAAAAGATATATATGTATGTATACACACACACACACACACACACACATTATCGCCAGCTCCAGTCACAACAAAAACAGAAAAAAACCCACCAAACTTTCAACATCGGCAACCTATAACAACCTCGGGGAAAGTCCAGCGTCTCCCCACGCCGCTGCCTAGGCATACACATCCGCGTTCTAGAGACTCCATTTCTAACTTAAGATAGGAAGGATATTTTTAAAAGCATCTACTCACCAGTTGGTTTGAGAAAATCCATCGGGTATCTGGAGTAAGGAGGAGGGGGAGACTCTGGAATTAAAAAAGAAAGAGAAAATAAAGACCGAGCCATGAGAAAGAGATAGAAACTTATGATAACAGAGGCATTCTTTTAGCCCAACTGTTTGTCTTAGCTGTGGGGGTTGGAGGCAGGGCCGCGGGGCGGTGATTGCCTTGATATTTAGCTGTCAGATAAACAAAAGAGGCCGCCTGGCGCCAGCCTCGGCGCTCCGCTCCTCCACGTCTGCGGCCGCCGCCGCCGCCGCCGCCGCCGCGCTCGGCCGGCCGGGCTGGAAACCACCGGCTCGGCCGCAGGTCAGCCGAGGCCGCTCACTTCACAGGGCAGCAGGGCCACAAAGCCCCCTC
>NW_020174429.1:1557870-1559632 GCF_003031525.2 Neophocaena asiaeorientalis asiaeorientalis
ACCGCTGCTCCGCTCCGCACCCGCGCGGGGATCACGGGCTTCCCCTTTGCCAGCCCACCCGGGAGGTGCACCCCAAGAGCGCTGGTGAACTTGGATTTGTGGGCGCCCGATGTGCACCCCGCCCCCGCACAAAGACGTAGAGAAAAGGGAATCAATGGAGGCCGGGAGGATAAAGAGGAGGCTGGGGTCTCAACCGAGAAGCAGCCCAGGCCCCAGGGGCAGCATCCTCACGGAGGCGCTGGGGGAAGACCATTCTACAGTCAGTAACTGTGCTTTCCTGTGCTGGAAGAATGGAAAAAGCAGGGGGCACCCAACTTCTCCTGACTGCTTCTTCTCTTTCACCCTGGGGTGGTACAGTTTGGAGCAGATATCCAGCGCGACCTTCCATCCTAACTCTCTTTGCCTCAAAACCCAAAGTTGCGCCGGCCAGGGCAGTCTCCCAGCCCCTTGTGCCCGACGTGACCCTCTTTATTTACTAAAGGAGAGCCTTACTCTCTAGCCTTTACAACTGCTTCTCCCAGCCTTCCTTGGCGGCCTTGGACCGAATCCAACTCGGCCACACACCTCAACGCCTTTCCCAGAGGGGGGGAGGCGTGACCCCCACTTCTCTCTGCACCCCTTGGCTAATCCGGAAATGAGAACATCTAATCTTTAAACCCCCTGTGTGTAGTGTGTGTGCGTGAGCAATGCCCAAAGCCTCCCCTGCGCCCCGGGGCAACGGAGAAGAAAAAATCTGGAAGGGAACCCCCAGGGAATACCTTTCCAGTTTCCCCTAGTCCCTTCTCGACCCTTGCCCCTCAAGTCTCTTCTCAGGAGGAGATGTACACTCCCCTCCGGCGAGGTAGCTGCACAAACACACAGCCCAACGGGGCTTTTCTTGCACCACCTGAGCGCCAGAAGGAGGGGAGGGTGGGCGCAGAACAACTTCCTACCTAGTTCGCAGAGTCGGCTAAGGTGATGGGGGTTGCAACACACCAGCTCGGGGTTGATCTTCCCGTAAGATTCACAGCAACACAGCCTCTTGACTTCCGAGGAATGCCTGAGATCCGGCCACCTGAACACTTTGCACAGCAGGAGGGGGAGCGAATAGGACGAGGGCGGCTGCGCGGGCTGCGAGCCGGAGGGCGCCCCCAGGCCCAGCCTGCAGTCCAGGCGGCCAGGCAGCAAGAGGCACGCGGTGCGCGTACCGCCGCGGGACTCCACGGCCTGCAGCAGCAGCTCCAGCTGTCGTTCCTTCAGTTTCTTGAGCACCGAGTGCGTGAGCGCCTTCAGATCCGCCTCGGCGCCCCCGGCCGCGCCGGAGCCCGCAATTGGGGGGTGAGGATGGTGGTGACCTTTGGCACCTCGCACCGCCTTGCCCAGGCAGCAGCCAGCCCTGCCTGCGCCGCCGCCACCGGCCCCATGCGCCCGGCCGTCCGTCGCCCCTTCTCCCCGCAGGTCGCCTCCTCCTCCGCCTCCCCCCGCGCCCTCCTCCTCGTCCTCGCCGCCGGGCGCACGGCTCCTCCAGAGACGCCGGACGAGCGCAGATCGTTTGGTCCTGAACATGCGGGGCGAGGAGGCGAGGAGAAAAGTCGTTTGCCGGCTAAGGAGCGAACATGACCTCCGCACACCATGAAGAAGTCGGGTGCCGAGTTGGGGCAGCAGGCGCAGGCGACAGCAGCAGCAGCAGGGGCCCTGGCAGGAGCGGCGGCGGCCCGACGGGCGCTCCGTGGCATGCGCCAGTCTCCCGGAGGCCGGGGCGCGCGCGGGGGCCCGGAGGCGC
>NW_020174429.1:1559720-1560273 GCF_003031525.2 Neophocaena asiaeorientalis asiaeorientalis
CCCCGGAGGAACGCGGCCGCCGCTTCCCTGGGGGCGGCGAAGCCTACCCCGGTCGGCGCCTCCCCAAAAAGAGGTCCCCCCGCAGCGGCTCCCGAGTGTCGGGCTCGCCAGCCTCGGCTGCCTACATGGAAGATCCGCGAGGGCAAAAAACGAAAGGCGTTCGGCTGAGCTGCTGGAGGGAGGAAAAAGCCTCTTTCCCCCTTGCTAAGCAACTTAATTTGGGGGTGGGGAGAAACTGGCAATTAAAAAAAAAAAAAAGCAGGCAAGAGATTTATTTTTTTCCTCTATATCCTTAGTAACCGGATCGCCTTGAATTCCGTACACACGAAGACTCGGGGGAGGGGGCTGAGTGGACTTCACCCCGCATGAGATGTCTGGCGAAATAAGGAAGCTCTCTCAAATCTAAGAACCAAACATGCAAAGCCCAAAATGAAAAACACCACCTCCTCGCACCCCGGAGGCCTGGGGGCGTCCGGCTGGACCTGGGGTTTAAAAAAAGAAAATGTTTACAAAGTAGAACTAGACGTTTGAGGGGTGGAAAAAACGTATCCAC
>NW_020174429.1:1560295-1560431 GCF_003031525.2 Neophocaena asiaeorientalis asiaeorientalis
GCTAGGCTGCTTCAATCCTTCGCATCTGGGTGATTTAGGGTAGTCTCTGGTCTTTCCTCTTGCGCTCCCGGGGGCCCCAGTCCTCAGCGGGGACTTCCTCGGAGCTGGCGGGGGCGCAGGGGCAGAAGATGCTGCG
>NW_020174429.1:1560456-1581997 GCF_003031525.2 Neophocaena asiaeorientalis asiaeorientalis
GAAGCGAGCGGGTCGGTGGCGGATTTAGACCCGGACCGCGGAGCTTCTCAGTGGCTGTCCCGCGCGCGCTCGCCCTAACGCTTCATTCATTCGTTTTGTTTTAAAGGCCCTGGTGACGGATCCCCTGGCCGCCGCGCGGGAGGGAAGGGGGAGGAGAGCGCTGTCTCCGTTTAAAAGACATTTACACCGGACTGGACCAAGGCCCTAGCAAGTGTGCGCTGGAGGGAACAGCCGGGCCGCCGAGGGCAGGGAGGCGGCGCGAATGTGACCTCAGCGGCGGCCGCGCGCTCCCTCCCGCCCTCTCCCGCTCCGGGCTCGGGTTTCTAGGACTGCCTGGAGAAGTGTGTCTTGTGCAAAGCTCTGGAATGCATTTGGCTGGCTGACGAGTTGCAAGGGGCAGCATCCTGGCCGGGGGTGGGGGGGGCTTGCCCGCCCGCCGCGTGCAGGTTTCCTCCGGAGCCCGGAAGACCTCCGCCACCCCGCCTCCCAGCGCAGGAAGGTTACCTTCCGAGCAGACCTGCCTAGGGCATGCATATGCATGCAGGGCCTGTTTCTTCGCCCTCCTCGGCCCCGTAGCTTTCAAGGCGCTTAGAGTCAGAGAGTTTATCCCCTTACCCGAGGCTTTAGAGAAGCGTAGACCCAGCAGGCAGACTATTGCATGGAAATGGGTAAAGCACTGGTGGGGCAAAGGACCAGATTACATTTACTTCGTGAAAACTGTTGACAGTAGAAACGTAATGATTTAAATATATACTCATCATTATTGAGGAGGCCACTAGTTGGCATGGTGGTCTAACCTCGCATCTTATTCAGTGAAATAAGATTTTTTTAAAAAGCCATTTAGAATTGTGAGATCAGGACGACTATGAAACTCACTGGGGATTTTAACGAATCTTTAGAAAAGGTGAAAGAAACTATTTTCATTTTCCCAGCTAAGTTATGCTCCTTTAAAAGGAAAAGGCACAAAAATAATAATAAAATAATAATAATAAAGAAAAACAAAAAAGGCAATAAAAGTAATAAAATAAAATAAAAGGAAAAAGCACAGATGAATCTCAGCTTTATAGCTCAGCCCCTTCCCTTCCAGCAACTTAAAAGGTGTCTGTATGCCATAGGTGCTTAATAAATATTTAGGAATCAACAGACTTGAATAGACTCATTTGGACCATTTCCCCCAAACCCACCAAGAGCACCTTTGGAGATATAAAAGTGAGAGAAAATCATGATCATCTCTAGGCAAGGGACCCTGAAGCTCACTGACCTAGAAGACCCAGAAATGCCAAGCAGTGCAGAAATGTGTAGGACAGGGCAGCAGCTGGCATTCTAAACCTTGTAAGCCACATAGGCTGCAATTGTATAAGATCATAATTTTGTTACAAATAAAAATATTGCTTATTGAAAAGGGCATTGAAACCTCTGTGTGTGTGTGTGTGTGTGTGAAATTTTCTGAACAAGCAAGCTGCAAAGACAGCAGGAGAGAAAGCCCAGGAGAAAATGGATTTGGGTGATCCCATCATCATTGGCAGGGAAAGACAAAACAGGCAGAAATGGGATTTTTGAGGTATCTGGGAAATGTATAATACACTCACCTCAGAAAGGCTTACAAAGAATACCTGATTCCTGGCTGAGACTCTGCCACTCACTGGTTAAATAACACACTAGTGGTGATATTAGATGAGCACTTGGCAGGGTTTAAAAAGCTTTCTGGGCAAGTTTCCTGCCCTCTCCGGGGTCTCATTCCCTCTCTCTGCTCTGGGCCTAGCTAGAAGATGTTCACTTTCCTGTCGAGGCTAGGCCAGACTGCAAAGTGACAGGAAGGACTTAAATAAGCAGTGAAAACAAAAGGCATAATTCTAATTAAGCTTCTTGGCTAAATGGAGAATCTGAAGACTGGGAAATCTGGCCAATGGTGCTAACACTATGGCATGCGAGGCCGGAGCACACACAGGGCAGGTAGATTTAGCGGGTGTTTCAGGAGTTGAATCTGACGTCACAACTTGTCTGGGTGGAGCATGCATATTCTTGCAAAGATATGTGACCATACAGTGTAATTGTGGGTGCTTTTACTTCAGGTGTCACCCCTGTCTTGCCCTCTCTACATGGCTTTCCTCCTCCATTTTACTGCCCTAGGTAGACAATGGGTGGGTTGCTGGGCAAGTACCTGCAGTGGTTGGTGCTGCTTTATAGCTCCCTGGCATCCCCTGAATCAGTTAACATCCCAAGCCTTCCTGAGAGCCAGTCCCACCCCATTCATATTCTTATTCCTTTCCTTTCCAAGAAAGAAGCTGGACAGTAGAGGAACTCCTGGCTGGCTGGCGTGCCTAGAAAAGGAGTTCCTTTCCTTTCCACAGGCACAAATGAGACTGACAGGCACCGCATTTCAAACTATTCTGATCCTTGGAAAAAAAAGTTTAGGAGTTCACCAAACTATTGTGAATGAGTTTGATTCTAATCATTTGCTGGCAGGGAATATGGAATAAAATATCTCATTTGCAGTTGTTTATTTCCTGTTGTGGCTTCTATTTTCATCTTTTAGTCACTTTGGTGATAGTAATCAAACCCTAATCATGGTGCAGCCACAAGTCACAGAGACCAAAATAACTTGCAACAGAGTTATGACAAACAAGGATGGAGGCAGCGAAAGACCTGGCTACTTAATCACTGGCCCCTGGCACCCGAAGGACTGCGGGGGCCGCCATTTGACTGACCGCTGGCTAAGCAGCTAGAGGAGAGAGGAAGCTGGGGGGAAATTGCTCCAAGGCCCCCCGGTCTTGAGCAGTCAGGGCCCCAGGGTGCATGAGGAAGGAGGGCAGCAGACTGCACAGGAAATGGAGGAGAAGCAGGTAAACCGTCTACAACTGCTGGGGGGAAATTGACATGAAAGAGAACGAGGAGGACAGAAAAAGAGAACCTGAAAACCTCTCGAGGACGATAAGCAACTCTAAGCAAAAGCTTAAATAAATAAATAAATACCTCCTGTCTGGGCAAGACAGTATTCTTCCTTTCAGTAGTTTTCTCATTTCCAGTGGTTCTTAGAAGAGAAGGGCAGAAAGAGGCCCCAAAGGACATGTGGGTGTGTTGATGCTGGGGGCCAAGGGCCGAAGCGAGGCAGGGGTGAGGATTTTTCCTTGCAGAAGCCAAAGAAGAAACAATCGAAGAGGCAAAAAAGAGTGTTGGAAAATATCGACATTTCTTGCACAACTGTCCCTCGAAAAATGTGTGAGTGAGCCCTCAACCATCCTGAACTGGCAGCGATACAAATGGAAGTGATGGTTCATGAAAGGAAGACGGCATGAGTGAGGCTGATGTGACAATCAGCACTTCTTGGCGTATGTTAGAAGAAGGAGAACGTTAGGTGAATGAAATGCATCTAATTCACAATCAAATAAAGATGCTATAAGCACTGACTCATCAAATATTCTTGTATTACAGACAGGCTGTCAACTGGTCTGTAACATTTGCCAGGTGGCTCTCCAGGACACTCAACTGGGTACTGGGGGCTAGAGGGGGAGGGGCAGGATAAAATGAATGTTCTTATGAAGGAGACAAGAGAAACACCCAGCAAAAGTAAAGATCTAGGACAACAGAGACATTCAAATATATAGTCATGTAGATACAGTTTCCTCCAGGGAGGGACACTGGATGGCTGATGAAAATGGCTGGGAGGGAAACTTCACCGTACATAACTTTTTGTACCTTTTCAACTTCGTACCATGTGAATTTGTTACTTATTCAAAAATATACAGATTTAAGGGTTTTTTTTTAAATCCCTGCCTGCTTTTCTTATTTCCTGAAATTGGCTGTTCTTATGTCCTTGTAGAAAAGGATGAGTTGGCGAGGTCCCATGTGGAAGTGAAGCTGCAGACAGCTTCTCCCTCTGTGGGGCAGTTACTACAGGAAGGCTGATGACAACAGAGACCAATGTGTCATCCCAGACGGCAAGGGTGGAGGCCGCCTTTTCATGACCCCGGCAAGAGTCAGCGAGGAAACGCGCCAGTCCTAATCAAAAGTCATTCTAGATATCAGTCAGGCGCAAGTCCTAACCCGGGGAGGACGGCCTCAAACACACCGGCGTCTCTCGACCACAGAGGCACAGGAAGGAGCCTGCCCCATCTGAGAAAATGAGAGCTGCAATTTTTGGAACAGAAATGTGTTCACATGATTCTCAATCCATTTAGCTAGCATTGATTCAAGGGGTGGTGCCAGGTACCAGGCGCGACCTCTGAGACATATAACGGTGTATTAAACAGCCTCTGTTCTCAAGAAATGCACAATCTAGGAGAGGGCTAGAAATATAAAAACAGCCAGCCCTCAAGAACGGAGGCCCCTGCTCAGGAGAACGGAAAGTCAAGGGATTTATTCTGTCTGGGAGGGGGGTCTCAGAAAGTTTCCCAAAGGAAGAAATATCTGGAACTAGACTGGCTGAGTTGACAACCAGGCTGAGGTGCTCATGAGGTCAATGATCCTATTCAAAAGGAAAGCACGACGGAAAGAAACAATTGGTAGTTTTCTGTCCACTTCGAGCTAAGTCTTCAAAACTCAAGCCACACTTGTCACTTTGAGACTATAATTTTATAAACACTCTTAAGCCTCAAGGGGTTTAGGGATGGAGGTGAGGCCCCTGCAGTGGATGTTCAGGGAGATCACCTCCCTCAGCGTGAAGTTTTCTTTGTAGAAAGAAATTGCAGGCACAACGCGACATCATCTGTAACCGCAGAGAACTTTCTTCTCGAACGACTGGGAAAATCTCATGATCTCCACTCCTCAAATCAACGGTCAGGCCTCACTTGTGGCAAACTGCTTCATGTCAGGAGGCGATGCCAGTTTTAACACAAGGGAAGGGAGGAGCCTCCAGCGTGAAGCTGGCCTGTTGATGGCTCAGCAATGGGGGTGCTTAGGTAATGGCCTCAAATTCCAACAATGAAAAACTAGGATTCACCATTGCAGTATAGATAGAGAGACATACAGTTTAGCTGATTTCCACGGGCACTAAAAACACTGATTTTAAAGACGGCAAAGCAAGAAAATAAATGTTGCGCCTGATTCAGAAGCACCCCCATGAGCCCCGCTGTTATTCCTCACTCTCCAGGCTGCAGACAGGGTCTTCATCTGAACTTCAAGACACAATGAAATGGACTTGAAGCTACCAAATTAGCCTTCACTGTTTTCTGATTTTTTCCCCCTATTTTTCCCCCCCTAGTTTTACCTTTCCCATTCCCCTGTCAAAAGTCTTTAAAGGATGACTTTGGTACTGAATTCTGCATGGTAAGTGCCAGTTAGCATCTTAGTGACGAGACATCCTGTTAATGGTGAATCAGAACTGGGCAGCCTGCAGAAGGGGTAATGTTTTGTCTGTAGGAGAGCAAAGAGTCATAGGTGACCACACACGCTGCTCCTGACACGTCCTGGGACCCGCCAAAGCAGCCCGGCCCCATGAGTGATGGCCAAGGCATTTCCACTGTGAGGACCTGTGAGAGCAGACAGGACCCTTAGCCCAGTTTTCAGACCGAAAATACTTTTCTGCCATTCCTAGCTGCAAGGCTTTAGGAGAGCTGTTTCCGTAGTCTGTCTGCCTTCCTCATACAACAAACACTGAATTAACAACGTCGTGTGTGTGCCAGACCCGGTGTGAGGCTCAAGGAACAAAGCCTTCACCACGGGGTTGCTGGGACGCGGCTCGGGGGCACACCGGACACATCGCCAGCACAAGTGCTATGTAAACTACCTGGTATACAGATGCTAATCATTATGATTATCATGGATTTGGAGGTAGGAGCCACCCAATAAACGAATTTTGCCTAACATTCCAAGCCTAGGAAATGAATTTTTACAGAGATAAATGTCCAAGTGATAGGGTAATGAAGAAGGAAGCCACTCGTTCTAGTGTCTGGGACTTCGTGTGGGTTTTACTAGGACCAGCTGGGATGGTGTCAAAGAAGCAAGTCCAGGATCAGGGTTTAAAAACAAACTCATAAGCCTGGGAAATCTTTTTCTCAGGTTGAGAGAGGGGTAAGTGAGAACACAATAAAAAGTGTTTCTCATTCTTTGCTAGCATTACTGTGAGTCATGAATATTTTCCTATGTCCTAGAAATAACTTTCTGGTAATTATGACAAACAAGGAGGGAGTGGGACGGGGTCCACTTTTTTGGGGAAGGATATACCCAGTGCAGTCTCGATCCCACCTTTCTCCATAAACGTTAATTTTGAAGCCTTTCAAGGTGTGTGGAATATGACGTTACCTAGCATTGCTCACGTCTGGTAGACCCATAAGAGAAGACAAGGAAAACTGCGGTAAAATGTGGTGAGAGCCAGAAGGGATTTTAAAGGTTACATGGCTCAGAGTCCTCCTCTCCAGTCCAAACCCCAGAACCTGTCATCCATGGTCAAGTTTGCATAATATATGTTTTCTCAAATGCTAAATTATTGGGTATATTTAGTTTGCTTTCTCTATTTTATTGATTTTTGAATAGGTAATATATGCACAGTGGTACGTAACTCAAAGAGGACAAAAGGGCGTGAAGGGAAAAGTAAGGCTTCCTTTCACCCAGGCCCCCAGCCGCACGTTTCTCTCTCAGGAGGCAGCCCCATCACAGCCAAACAGACAAAGTGAGTCATGTGAAAAGGCCCATCTCTGCTTTGAACTCCAGTCCCACGTAGCCACCTGCCTTTTTGACTCCTCCCTTTGGATGTCTCAAAGGCACCTTGAGCTGATTATGTCCCAAATAGGGCATCTTCCTCCGAGAATCTGCTTCTCCTCCAGACCTCGGCCCTCAGAAAACTCAACCACCTCCATCCAGTGGTGGGAATCGAAACAGAGGACCAGCCCAGACAGCAAACTCTTTCTTCTTCATCCCGCATCCAAACCAGCCTTAACACCCTGTCAGTTTCACCTTTGAGATGCCTCTCAGCCCATCCACTCTTCTCCAGGTCCCCCCACTGCAGCCAGCTGGACACAAGCCACCAGCATCTCCCTGGTGACTGATGCACACAGCGCTTTCCTCACTTCCGCTCTGGCCTCACTCGGACCCACCAACCCCCCTCTGCTGAGGTTGGTCTTGGTGCTGGCCTGACTGCACCACCACCCAACAGTCTTCCTATAGCCCTCGGAACAAAGTCCTTCCTTGACCTACAAGCCCTGAGTGGCCTGGCACCCCCTCCTTCCCCTTGCCGTCACCTCAGGATCTTCCTTCCACTCCAGGGCCTGGGCAAGTGCTGTCTCTCAGCCTGAGATGCCCCTCTCTCCTCTCCAGGCTCCTAAGCTTTGAGTTATGTCACCCCCGCCCCGCCCCCACCATTATGCACCCTCACAGCCTCAGGCATCTCCTTGTGCAGCATTTACTACACTGGAAATTTTACCTTGAATTCTGATTCCTTGATTAATGTCTCCCCCCCACCTAGCCAAGTGTAAACTCCTTGAGGGCAGGAACCCCATATTACAGCACATCAAGCACTGTGACTGACATAAAGCAAGCACTCAACCAATACTGGCTGAACAAGTGACTGCTTGACCAATAACGAAAGAATAAATCATTTCTTTTGAGATGATGTCCTTCTTAGTTTGAGGAATCAGTGTGCCCTATCTTTTATAAAATGGTGGTGATAATAGACCGTGTTTACTTAAAGATTTACTTAGGAAAGTTAAATGTTGGCAGTTGAACTCAGGGTACCTCAACTCAAAACCGACAAATTACTGCTTAAAGCCCAAGGATAGAATCTCAGATCAAGAGACCCTGGAGGAATCTAAATACCTTCCTGAGGAATAAGTTGCGCCGAAGTTAAGGGGGCATAGTTAACACTGTCAATTACTTCCGATTCTGTGCCCGTCCCTCCTGTCTGAGGATCATCACCTGCATTCCCTCAGCCAGAGCTCCATGAAGATGGAGAGAAGATTCCCTGAAGTCGCCCACCTGGTTAGCGGCACTTTGAGGTCCAGCACTTGCCTATCACTCCATCAATATGTCTCGACACCCAGCAGTGTGCAGTGGTCCCAGATGTCTAAAAGGCAGCATAGCAAATGCACAGGTAAAAAAGGAACAGAAAAAAAGCAGTCCAGGGGCTTCCCTGGTGGCGCGGTGGTTGAGAGTCCGCCTGCCGATGCAGGAGACACGGGTTCGTGCCCCGGTCCGGGAAGATCCCACATGCCGTGGAGAGGCTGGGCCCGTGAGCCATGGCCGCTGAGCCTGCGCGTCCGGAGCCTGTGCTCCGCAACGGGAGAGGCCACAACAGTGAGAGGCCTGAGTACCACAAAAAAAAAAAAAAAGACCTTTGGAAAACATGAAGCAGAGTGAGGGACGAGGGTTGGTGTGCGCTGAGAATGGCTGTTTCAGGTCTGTGATCAGGGAAGGCCTGTCTGGGGAGGAGCAAAGATCAGGTAAGACCCTTTCAGGAAAGAGAGACAGCCAGGGCCTGGACCCTGAGACAGGTGAGCTAGCAAGTTAGAGGAATAGCTGCGAGGCCAGCGTGACTGGCATGGTGACAGCATGGCGAGAGGGATCGGAATTGTGGAAAGAGAACTACTGGGGGAGGGGGGCTAGATCATGCAGAGGCCCCCAGGTGTTCATGTTTGTTGAATGAATGTGCCGACAAACCCAAGGTAACGGAGACAATTATGGTATCAGAGGAAGCACAAAGCACCCCAGCGCTGGAGCCAGAAATACTGTGTTCAGATATCAACTGTCACCATTAGCTGTGTCACCTAAGACCTTGATTTCCCCATTGATAAATGGGGATAATAATACTTACCAACGCAGAGCTGTCTCGAGATTAAATGAGATGATGTAACATACAATGGAATATTACTCAGCCATAAAAAAGAATGAAATAATGCCATTTTCAGCAACATGGATGGACCTAGAGATGATCATTCTAAGTGAAGTAAGTCAGACAAAGACAAATACCATATGATATCACTTATACGTGGACTCTAAAAAATGATACAAATGAACGTATTTACAAAACAGAAACAGACTTGCAGACTTAGAGAACAGACTTTTGGTTACCAAAGGGGAGAGGTGCGGGGGTGGGGGGGAGGAATAAATTAGGAGGTTGGGATTAACATACACACACTACTATATATAAAATAGATAATCAACAAGGACCTACTGTATAGCACAGGGAACTCTACCCAATACTCTGTAATAACCTATAAGGAAAAGAATCTGAAAAAGAATATATATATATATATATATGACTGAATCACTTTTCTGTACACCTGAAACTAACACAACATTGTAAATCAACTATACTCCAACGTAAAATAAAAATAAAAAATAAGATGATGTATCTCAAAGAATATTGTAGAGATGAAGCTACAGAATCATGTAGCTTCACCATTTAGGCATTTCTGAACCTAGCATAGAATAATTTTGTGGTATCTAGGCCTTAAGAGGGTCCACTTATGCAGGTTGATTGACCAGTAAATGTTCCGTTTGTGGAATCACTGCTGAAGGCATTTGTATATAGTAAATTTGTTATCAAGTCATAGCTATATATATATATATATACACATATACACACACAAATATATAGCTCGTGTCCATTCCTCTTTTTCTCCTTGATTAACAGGAGTATATTAAGTACAATTTGTTGATGAAGATGCTGAGGAAACTCTCTGACACCAAAACCATCTGAAATTGACCATTTGCTTAAAATTGCACAAACTCACAAATTTTACTTTTAAGAAAACAAAAGAAAAACTGCCCAAAGAGGCCTAGGAAAGCAGATATGAGCTCACTCGTAAACACCCCACGTTTAGGGTCCTAAACTATGAGCTGGGTTCCGGTCTTTCCAGGGGGGCCCCATGTTCCTTGCATGTGCTTTTGCACCTAACAAATCCTGAGCAAAGAGAGGGTGGTCGCAGGCACCAGGTGGGGTTAGAGGTCCCCACCTCCACTTATGGTCCTCTCCGGGATGAGGAAGGAGGCCTTCTGGTACATCAGCCATCTGGGCAACAGCCCTTCCTCTGAGTGGCTCCCCAAGGGTTCCCTACCCAGGCCTCTGCCTCACTCATTCCCAGCCCAGCTGTCCCCTCTCCCAGACCCTGGGCTTCAGGGAACACCAGCTCTGCCTTCTGGAAGCCACCGTGGGCTCAGACCAGGGGAAAGTCTCCAACAATTACCTCTGTGCTCAGAACTGCTGATCTAAATAGACTTCTGCTGGTTCCCTGTCAAGCCAGAGACACTTAACAGGCACCTACATCCCTCAGGATGCCAGAGGAGGGAGGCACACCCATTCCATTTCTCACCTATCCATCCCCCTCCACACCCCACAAGTTACATTCATCCTTAACCCCAGCCAGCTGTCTCCCAGCATCTCACACTGGCTTGTGACAGACATAGAGGTAGAGGAGGAACAGAGTAAATCCCACCCAGCTAGGAAAATACAGGTCCCAGAAGGCTCTGAACAAATGTGAGTTCCCTTCCCCCTTCTCTCCAGGTGATGGACAGGGGCCCCCAGGGGGTATTTTCCTCTTCCAAGAGAATATGCTCCCTTTGTCCAGGGTATCACTATCCTCTCTGCCTCCACACAGCCTTCCAGCCCAACACTCAATCCCTCATGGAATATTCTTGACACTTTAAAGAATCTGGCCAGCATGAAAGCCAATGTGGCTGCATTCTTTAATTAATATTTATTGAGTGTTCCTATTAGGTACCTGGCAAGCACACTGTGTTGTGTGTGGCTAAAATATCTATTCCCTTTCCTCTCCAAGAAAGTACATTCCTGGACAACCTAGGAACGTTGACATGCCAAGTAAAGGAACAGCACACTCTAGCAACAGCAAGAGTGAGCTGGGAATTAGTGAGAGGACAGGGGCAGTACAGGAATCTGGAGATGGGAACTTGAGTCCCAAACTGGCTGTGTAAGTTCCAGCAGATAGCATCATTTTCTGAACCTGTGTCTACACAAATGTGATTAACAATATCACCCTGCTTGCCTCCTGGGGCTGAGGATGTTGTAGAAACCAGGTGAGATCCCGTATGTGACGCCCTTTGAAAAGTTTAATACGCCATACGAACGCCAGATGTTTCCTCCCAAATAAAATCTTTGGTGCCTTTCTTGGAAGGCACAAAAATTGAATGAGATTTAAAAGAATGGAACTCTGGGAGGTCAAAATCTGACAAATGCCATATGGCATGAGTTTAGATTCCGAGGCTCTGATCCAAACTGTAGACGAGCTCCTTTACCCTTTGATAAATGCTAAATACATTCATCTCCAGCTCTGTGTATGTATATGTGTATCACACACACACATGCACACACACACAAACACTAGGAAGGAAGGGAGTCCTTTGGGGGTCCCTTTGCAATAACTTGGGGTTGCATATCGGCAAATGGGGAAAACCTTATGCAGGCATGATGTGAGTAAATTAGACCATGGTTACTACAATACAGTGTTAAGTGCGTAAACTTTAGAATTATAATTTCGTGCATTCCTGGCATAAATTGGTGTGATCTTTCTGGAAAGTAGCAGACAATTTCATCAAAACAAAATGTCCCTCTGGGGCTTCCCTGGTGGCGCAGTGGTTGAGAGTCTGCCTGCCGATGCAGGGGACACGGGGTCGTGCCCCGGTCCGGGAAGATCCCACATGCCGCGGAGCGGCTGGGCCCGTGAGCCATGGCCACTGAGCCTGTGCGTCCGGAGCCTGTGCTCCTCAGAGAGAGAGGCCACAACAGTGAGAGGCCCGCGTATGGCAAAAAAAAAAAAAAAAAGTTCCTCTGGATAAACAAAATGTGGTATATACAATGGAATATTATTCAGCCTTGAAAAGGAAGTTCTGACACATGCTGCAACATGGATGAATCTTGAAGACATGCTAAGTGAGATAAAATCATCACAAAAGGACAAATACTGTATGATTTCACTTACATGAGGTATCTAGAGTAGTCAGATTCATAGAGACTGAAAGTAAAATAGAGATTACCAGGGGCTGGGGGAGGGGGGCACATGGAGCTAGTGTTTAATGCGTATGGAGTTTCAATTTTGCAAGATGAAAAAAGTTCTGGAGATGGACTGTGGTGATGGTTGCACAACCATGTGAATGTACTTCAGGCCACTGAACAGTACATTTAAAAATGGTTTAGGGCTTCCCTGGTGGCGCAGTGGTTGGGAGTCCGCCTGCCGATGCAGGGGACACGGGTTCGTGCCCCGGTCAGGGAAGATCCCACATGCCGCGGAGTGGCTGGGCCCGTGAGCCATGGCCGCTGAGCCTGCGCGTCCGGAGCCTGTGCTCCGCAACGGGAGAGGCCACAACAGTGAGAGGCCCACGTAATGCAAAAAAAAAAAATGGTTTAAATTGTAGATTTTATGTTATGTATGTTTTACCGCAAGTTTTTAAAAATGTTTCCATTTCTGACCCAGTAATTCATCTAGGAATGTATTCAAAGGACATAATCAGAGAAGAGGGCAAAGACGTTTGTATCATCTTTGACTTAAGTCTTATTGTGGAAAAACTGGAAGCAATCCAAAGGTGAAATAATAGTAGAATGAGTAAATAGATTATAAAATATCTGTGCTAGGAAACACCATGCCACCAATAAAAAGCTTGCTTTTGAAGAATATATAATGACATGGCAAAACATTCATGAGGAACAGGATTCAAAACGGTCTGCCCAGAGTGATCTCAATCTTGGCATATGTATACCAGTACATGCATAAGGAAGAAAGGTCATAAGGAAACAAACCATTGGTTATCTCCGGGTGGTAGGGATTAGAGATTATATATAGGGATATATTATATTTTTATGATTTTTATGTTCTTCTTCATGTTTCCTAGTGTTCTATGATGAGTATGTATTAATTTTATATCAGAAAAATGATAAATCATTATTAAAAAGACTGTAGAGCTTGCAGATGTGTCTCCAGATCCCCTATGGATCTGGGTACCCTCAGGAAGTGGGTGGCACAGGCAGTGTTCCATGGGGTATGCTTCCAATAAGCTCTCCTGAGGATGAATCAGATCTGTAATGTACATTGTCTGCAAAATACCTAGGGCACAACGGAGACACCTGTGATAAATATTTGTGATTAGGTAACTGTGGTCCAAACTACTTTACAGTGCTTTGGGGCGTCTGTAGCAGTTTTCTTGAAACTTTGGGGATATACATAGCAGTGGCCTAAAGATTATATGTCAGAAGTACGAAAGAAACATAAGGTCGGATATGTATGTCATGTTTGAAGAGGATATGATTCACATGGGTTTAGCTGAAATGTCCAAAATACAATCTTCGTTATATGTTAAACAGAGGTATTAGAAGTTGCCCAACTGAAAGGACAAAATATAATTGAAGAAAAGATCCCATGATCAGCTCAGTGTTGTGTGACCACCTAGAGGGGTGGGATAGGGAGGGTGGGAGGGAGATGCAAGAGGGACGGGGATATGGGGATATATGTATACATATCGCTGATTCACTTTGTTATACAGCAGAAACTTACAAAAAATTGTAAAGCAATTATACTCCAATAAAGATGTTAAAAAAAAAAAGAAAGAAAAGCTCCCATTTTCAATGCAAACCAAAAAAATAAAATACTTAGGGAAATTATTCCAAAAATAATGCATGATCTAAATGAAGACATTTTTCAAACACTAAGGAAGACCTGAATGAATGAAAAGACGTACTCTTGGGCTTCCCTGGTGGCACAGTGGTTGAGAGTCCACCTGCCGATGCAGGGGACACGGGTTCGTGCCCCGGTCCGCGAAGATCCCACATGCCGCGAAGCGGCTGGGCCTGTGAGCCATGGCCGCTGAGCCTGCACGTCCGGAGCCTGTGCTCCACAACAGGAGAGGCCACAACAGTGAGAGGCCGGCGTATCGCAAAAAAAAAGACACTCTAAAGCTTTAGTTATTAAAAGTTTTTACTGATGCATGCATAAATAGAGAGATCCATGCAACAGAACGGAGAGGTCAGACATAGGTTTAAATACATTTTTTTTTCAAAGAATCAACTTATGGCTTTGAAAATTTTGTATATTATATGTCTATTTTCTATTTTGCTAATTTCTGGGTTCTGGGTTCCGTTAGCCTTTTTCCTTTGGGCTTAACATGTGCTTTTTTCCCTCTAACTAATTGAAATAGATACTTAGATCATTGATTTTTTTCATCCTTCCTTCTTTTATAACATATGCATAAAACTATACATTTCTTTCAGTATAATTTTAGCTATAGCCCATAAGTTTTGATATATTTTAATTATCGTTCAGTTAAAAATATTTTCTACTTTCCATTTGACCCATAGGTTATTTTAGAAGTGTGTTGCCTAGTTTCCAAACATTTGGGGGATTTTCTAGCTCTCTTTTTGCATCTTAATTTCAGAGAACATGCTCTGAATGATTTCAAATATAAATATGGAATTTAGTTAAATATAAAAATGGTTCTTCAAATCAGCTGAAAGAGAACGGATATCCAATAAATAACATTGGGACAACTTAGTGGGGACTTGGAAAAAAAAATACTGGTTATTCATTTCATACAGTAAAGGAAATTCCAGATGGATCAAAAATTTCAACATAAAAACTAAAGCCATAATAATATTAGAAGAACACAAGAGGAAATTCTTTTAAAATTTCACAGTAGGGAAAGTTTTTCTAAATCCAACCTTAAAAGATTGATAAATTTAGCCAACATAGAAATACTCAAATCTTTGCTGGCCCAAACTACCATGGACTGGCTCTTACAGGTTAGGTGAGAGGGCATGTCCTGAGAGGAAGGTGAGGAGAAGTTAAGCACTGGCAGAGTTTGGGACTCGGGAAGTTTCATGGCCAATAACTGGGTCTTCGACCGTAGGATATATATAGACAGGGAGGAAGTGGGGGAAGTATTTCAGATCCTGGGAAATGAGGACAGACAAGCACCTCACCATGTTAGCAAAGCATTCGGATTACCACAGCTTTGTTTTCAACTTGCTAGGAGATCTGGGGCATGAGCTTCAGTCTTCAAGGAAGAGTCATCTCATTCAATGCAATACATTGTCCAGGACCCTAATCAGATGTGTGGGTCATAGGTGATAAAAGCTTTCCACAGTGAGCACATTGGGGTTCCATCCAGATCTACATGCCACCACTCACCTAGCCCTGTGACTGTGAACACATCACTAAATCCCATCGGGTACCATTTCCTCAGCTGTCAAAAAGGGGTGGCATGAGAGGTAGTGGTTAGAAGCACAAACTCTGGAGCCAAACTACCTGGATTCAAATCTTGGCTCTGCCCCTTACTAGCAATGTGCCTCAGTATTCACATCTGTGAAATGGGGACGATAATTGGTCGTAGGATTGTTCTGAGAATTAAATAAATTAATACTTTTATTAGTATATGTAAGGCAGTTAGAAGAATTCCTGACACATGGCTCTGTGTTACCTGTAAAATAACAATCATCATTGTTCCTAGTATTTAAATTGACTCATATATGAAAAAGACCCCTTATCTAAGAGGTAGATGACTTCATTTGCAGTTAAAGACGAAACTTTAGATCCTGAAATAAGAGATACTGGAAAGTCTCTTTCCTATAATTTCTCAGGAACTATAGACTCAGGATTAGGAAGGACATTAGAAATGAACAATAGGGGATCAGATCATCCAGCCTGTTTGAAGGCTTTCAGCGACTGTGAATTCCCTGCTTTCAAGGAAACCTGTTCTTCTGTTACTGAAATTTCTAGTTAAAAGGTTGACCCCAAACTGAACTGGTTTGCCTGCTTATAACTTCCCCCCATCGATCCAACTCCTACCTTCAGCAGCCACGTAACAAATGTAACCTACTTCTACCAACCAGCCTCTTCTTGAAGATTTTTACTATGTCTTCCTTTACCTCCTTTCCTAGGAACTAAACATGCTCTGTTCTGGCCCAGAACAGGATTTCCTCACCATCGTGGTCACCCTGCTCTGGGGGCCCTCAACTGGTCAACATTCCTGTTTAAACTTGGTACCCCGATCACAGCATTTTGGGTCTGGAATGTCCTACTCATGAATGTTGAGTGAATGAATGAATGAATGAATCAAGTTCTCCAATTAGCACCGTAATACACCAGAACTATCATCTCCCTTTTATTATCACAACCTCAGATTACATTAGCTTTTCCAAAAGGAGCTTCCAGAGCTCGTTGACTTGGGGGTGCAGGCATGCTTCCAAAGATCTCTTCCCTCCCTGGAGAGATAAGGCTGTAGGACCCACTGTCGGGAGCCTACCTGCTCTGGGAATCTGCTAAAGAAGAAGGCAACACCATGGGAAAGGTGAAATCCAAAAACCAGCACTCTAGTCATACAAAGAAAGAAGCTTGCCAGTGCCCAACGCAGAAGGTCCTATCTCTCCTGTTGGAGTGAGGGTGACTGGGGTGTTCCTTAATGCTGCTCAACAATAATTTCTGGTTCCATTTACAGGCAAAAGACAGAAACGCACTTCCCGGCCTGCTAAAGTTAGGTGTAGCCACATGACGTGACAATGAAACGTGAGTGGAAGAGACAGGTGCAATCACCGTGTTCCTTTTTCCTGCCTTTGGCGATCGCGCGCGCACAGACATGGAACCGCCCCCAGTGGGGACCTCGGGGAGCGGAGCCTGAGACAACGCACAACAGGCATGGAACCTGAGTGAGAAATAAGCCTTTGCTGCTTCACCAGTTGGGGTGGGGGTCGGGAGGGGAGATCAAGAGGGAGTCTACCTCTACCTGCCAAACCAACCTAATCCCAGGTATCTTGAGAAACAAAAAATGAAACCCCTTGTGGATGGAGCCATGGAGGCCCAGAGAAGGAAGGTCCAGACCCTGCCAGTCCCAGGTGTGAGCCTGGGTAAGTCACTTGGCCACCCCAGACCTCAGTTTTCTTATCACTAATAGAGGAGGATTTCTCTAGATGATCTTCCACTAAGCCTCCTAAACTTCAGATCACATCAAAAGACAATCTTAGTGCAAGATGTCAACACTGGGGGAGATTGGACAAAAGGTATACATACAAGATCTCTCCAGAGTATTTCTTGCAACTGTAGATGAATCCACAACGCTCTAAAATAAAACGCAGGGAATTCCCTGGCAGGCCACTCGTTAGGACTCCGTGCTTCCACTGCTGGGGGCCCAGGTTGCATCCCTGGTCAGGGAACTAAGATCTTGCAAGCGGTGCCCTGTGGCCAAAAAAGAAAAAAAAAAAAAAAAAAAAACAGAAAAGTGAAAAAAAAAAAAAAAAGACAACCTTAAAGCTGAACCCAGTTCTCTTTTTTTCATTTTTATTTTTTATTGGAGTATAGCTGATTAACAATCTAACAATGTTGTGTTCATTTCAGGTGTAAGGCAAAGTGATGCAGTTATACATATACATGTACCAATTCTTTTTCAAGTTCTTTTCCCATTTACGTTATTTCAGAATATTGAGCAGAGTTCCCTGTGCTATACAGTAAGTCCTCGTTGGTTATCTGTTTTAAATATAGCCTGAATCCAGTTCTTAAAGCGCTAGTGAGTTTGATGTTTGCTGGTATAATTCTTCCGGAGAAACCCCTCCAAAGGCCTCCATGGGATTTCCTGGGCATAAGGCAGGTTGGCCATGTCCTCCATTCCTCCTCCTTCAGAAGACGCATTTAACTCCCAACAGTGTAAACCAAGAGCTCCCGTTCTCCTGCTTAACTTAGCCACAAAAATTAAATATTAAAAAACTACAGGGACTTCCCTGGTGGCGCAGTGTTTAAGAATCCGCCTGCCAATGCAGGGGACACGGGTTCAAGCCCTTCCGGGTCCGGGAAGATCCCACATGCAGCTGAGCAAATAAGCCCGAGCGCCGCAACTACTGAGTCTGTGCTCTAGAGCCCGCCAGCCACAACCACTGAGCCCACGTGCCACAACTACTGAAGCCCGCGCGCCTAGAGCCCATGGTCTGCAACAAGAGAAGCCAATGCAATGAGGAGCCCATGCACAGAAACGAAGAGTAGCCCTGGCTCACCGCAGCTAGAGAAAAGCGCGTGCGCAGCATCGAAGACCCAATGCAGCCAAAAATCAATCAATCAATAAACTACAAAAACGTTATGTCACAATAGGTGTTCTTTTGCAATGTAAAACGTTCCAGGGAGGGAGACACAAGAGGGAGGAGATATGGGGATATATGTATATGTATAGCTGATTCACTTTGTTACAAAGCAGAAACTTAACACATCATTGTAAAGCAATTATACTCCAATAAAGATGTTAAAAAAAAAAAAAAGAACACAGAATCAAAAAAAAAAAAAAAAACTTCCAGACAGTTGCATTTTAAAATGCTGGAACAAGTAAATTCTGGTTGTGTTATGCTTTTCACTTTTCTATGTTTTCTATATTTTATTTAATGAAAGAAATTGTGGACAAAAACTTTATTTAAGGAAACAAAATTCAGCAGCCTGTTTAGTCCAGATGTTTCATGGACGGTACTGAGCGAGGAACCTTCAGGGAGCCCATCAGCCAGGTGACCTTGGGCAAGTCATTTTACCCCTATGGGGCTCAGCGATCTCTATGCTGGACTACTCGTCCATTCTCTGAATGACCCTTTGAGGTCATTCTAGTTCAAGACAGAGTCCTGGGAAGACTCCATCCTTTAAGCTCTGGTCAGCTTCTCTCCCCTTAGTCACCCTGAGCCAGAGCTGCTGTCACCAGCATTTCTGCCACGCCCCTATTTTCCCGGCACAAAATTCCAGGGATCTAAGCATGCAGTGGGATCTGAGGATGCTGACAGACCACGACTAGTCTAACTTAATGACAGGGCAACAATTTTGGCTGATCTACACATGCAATAGTCAAGATCCTCTTTAACAGTAGGTAAACTGAGGCACAGATGAATAAAAGTTTGATCAAAGTCACCCAGGTTGGTGCTGGTGCTGCCCCTCATTGCAGTGCCCTCCCCGAAGATGCGCTTGTACCCAGCCCTGTGCTCTGGTTAAAGAGTTCTTGCTGCTCCACAGAGCCATCCAGCACGAAAGCCCTGGTTAGCAGGGACCCACACATCAGGGCTCTGGGAGGGCCTGCTGCATCTGCCCTTAGGCAAACTATTTGACTTTCTAGATTGTGCTTCCTGGAAGGAGGAGAAAGAGATGTTGGTTTCTCCCAGCATTAAAGCTTAATGCTTAAAATCAACTTATTTAATGATTTATAAACTTTTTCTTGACATATAACCTACGTACGGAAAAGTGCACAGATCATAAACATACAGCTTGATGAATGTTCACAAACTGAACACACCCATATAACCAGCTCCCGGGTCAAAAACAAGAACATCACTGGTACCTAGAAACCCCCCTCCTCATTCCCTCCCAGTTGCCGACCCCAACAAGGGTAACTAACCATTTTCCTGACTCCTCACACCTGGGATTATTTTTGCTGGCTTTTGAACTTTCTATAAAAGGGATCACCACATTTTTAAAAGCACTTTCTTTATAAGCAACTGAAACTTTAAGTTCACATGTAGAGGAATTTGGAGATGGCATTGTTTTTGATTTGGGCAACCTGCAAACGGCTTTAAATTCACTCTATATGGACCATGAAGCGATTTAAAAACCAAAGTATTTTACTCTACCTGATCAACTCACCAAATGAGTCTCAGCAGTCTCTCTCAGGGTCCCTGGGGCTCCTTTGCTAGTCCTTTCCCCTTCTTAGAATCACCTAAATCCTGTGATTCTAAGACCCAAGCCAGACTAGCTTTATTTTTTTTTATTTTGGCTGCTTTGGGTCTTCGTTGTTGTGTGCAGGCTTTCTCTAGCTGTGGCAAGCGGGGGCTACTCTTCGTTGCAGTGCACGGGCTTCTCAGTACGGTGGCTTCTCTTATTGCGGAGCACGGGCTCTAGGCGCGCAGGCTTCAGTAGTTGTGGCTCGTGGGGCTAGAGCGCAGGCTCAGTGGTTGTGGCGCACGGGCTTAGCTCCTCCACGGCATGTGGGATCTTCCTGGACCAGGGCTCGAACCCGTGTCCCCTGCATTAGCAGGTGGATTCTTAACTACTGTGTCACAGGGAAGTCCCCAGACTAGCTTTAGACAAAAGAAAAAAAACCTTTTCCTTTTAGAATAGTTTTACATTATAGAGAAGTTGCAAAGACAGTGCAGACAGTTCCCATATATCCTGCACTCAATTTCCCCTATTGTTAATATCTTACATTACTATGGTACCATTTTGTCACAAGTCAGAAACTGCATTTGTATATTACTATCAACTCAATCTCATACTTTATTCTGATTCCACAGTTTTCCCTAATGCCCTTTTTCCCTCTGGGGAACCATCCAGGGTACCACATTACATTTAATCCTTGTCTCCCTAGGCTCTTCTGGACTGTGACAATTTCTCAGCTTTTCCTTGTTTTTGATGTCCTTGACAGTTTTGAGGAGTACCAGTCAGGTGTTTTGTAGAATGCCCCTCAGTTGGGTGTGTCTGATGTTTTTCTCATGGTTATGGGTTTTGGAGAGGAAGACTACAGAGGTGAAGTGCTGTTCTCACATCAAATCAGGAGCACACGCTGTTGACATAACTTAGCCCTGATGATGCTGACCTTGATCACCCGGCTGAGGTTGTGTCTGCCAGGTTTCTGCACTGCAAAGTAACTCTCTCCTACCTTTCCACCCTGTAACCTCAGCAGCGAGTCACTAAGTGCAGCTCACACTCAAGGGGAAGGGGATTAACTCCACTTCTTTGAGGGAAGAATATCTACATAAATTATTTGGAGTTATCTGTGTGGGAGATTTGACTCTTCTCTCTCATTTATTTATTTATTTATTCATTCAGTCAATCAATCAATCCATCATTTCTTGTATCAGTATGGATTCATTCACAGTATGGATTCATTCATTCATTCATCAGTATGGATTCATTCATAAACTGTATTTATTTTACACGGGATTAAAATCCAATATGATGTTATCTATTCTTTTGTTTGAATTGTTTCAGCCTTGGCCATCAGGAGCTCCTTCAGGTTGGGGCTCCTGCGTCCCTTCTGCATGCACCATCCTTTTGATCTTTCAGTACTTTCCTGCTTTCTGGCACTACAGGATTCTCTAGACTTATTTGAGTATTTCCTGCCCCAGCCTTAGAATCAGTCATATGTTCAAAGAGCAGATTGGCCAGTTTTGACCCATCTTTTCCCCTCAAGATGCAAGCAGTCCTCATGGTGGGAAATAGCCCAGCCTTATTATGTGGCACAAACCAGCCATTTGCAAACAACTTTAAATCTAGTTTGATGTGTTGTGGGTTTTCCCCCAATTTTGGTTTGTTGCTATGGTTCGAGTATGTGCTCAACCTGTATGCCTACCGCCTCTTCTCCCAAATGGTTTTCAGTTTGCTTGAAGCCACTTTCCTCACTCACTTGACTGAGACTGTGATGTAGACCTGCCCCAAGTAAGTCAGGATGCAGAGCTAGGAGAATAAATTAGAGAGGGTCTCCTCCTTCAAGGCCTCCGAACTGCCAGCCTGGAAAACTACTATGTAAAGACAGGAGCCAGCTAGACATACACACACGCACCACACACACACACACACACACACACACACACACACACACACACACACACACACACACACACACACACACACACAAGAAGAGGGAACAAGAGAGTGAGCCACAC
>NW_020174429.1:1582014-1583923 GCF_003031525.2 Neophocaena asiaeorientalis asiaeorientalis
GCTCAGAGAGCTGAGGTTCAAAGGGGAAAAAACTGGGAGGCGCTTGGGCAATCCAGAACTGCAGGTCTGAGCTGGCTTGGGATTTTAGCACAGGAGGAGTGAGTTCTTCAGAACAGGACCAATGAAAACCTTTTAAAGTAAGTGTTCCCGTACCTTTTTTCAAGGTTGAGCACTAATCACCTTCTCTTTCATTCTTCTCACCATTCCATCATTTAAAATTAAACCCTTTGCTTTTCTCCCAATGCCGCATCTGGCCCATCACAAAAGTGATACCACGCATGTTTGCAGCTGGCGGGGAGGGGTGGGGGGGGGGCTGTGGAAGGCGTCCCTGACACTTGCTTGGCTTAGCACAGAATGAACATGGGCTCTCTCCCACTCTCACCACCACCTCCCACCCCCGCAGAGCAGAGCAGAGGGGAGGGGAAAAGGAGTCAGACAGGTTCCCAGAGCACATGACCAGGTAGTAAAGCTTCATGGCACTAAAGCTTCACCCGAAATGTGACACATCAAGGTGACATCACCTGTCCACCTTCATTCTTCTCTCCATCTAGCAAAAGTCCCTCCTTTCAGGACCTTGGTGCCCCTCCCAGAATGCCCCTTTGGGGGACTTTGTACAAATGTCTGAAGGTTCTGAAGCCATGTGGGAAATAGTTCTCAGGGGAGGTTTCCCCATAGAGGCAGGGTAGTATATAATTAATGGAACTGCACAGACCCTTGAAGGTTACCTTGACCTTGACTGAGTGATAAACATAACTGGAGTTAGGAACAGAGCGCACCATTCAGAAAGCAAACTTTCACCTTTTTTATTCTTAACCTCATCTCCACTTTGCCTCTCTATAGTAGCAAAGCATTTTAAGAAAGGAAAACCCACCTGCTCTGTCTCTTAACGGTATAGACAGCTCCTCCAACCGCTCCAATCCGGGTGAGGGGCGTTGGCCTTACACACCGAGTCCACTTTCCTAACTGGCCGGGAGGGGCAGCGAGGTGACCCAGCCACTCAGCCAGTTGGTGGCAGGGCTGTGACAGGCACCTAGGCCTCCAGACGCCTCTCGCGTCCAGGCGCTTCCCATAATGGAAGGCTTTGCTCCATTAAAAGTTATTTTCAGGATTCCACAAGCCCACCATCATCTCCCCCTACCCCGCCCCTTAACGGAAAATTTATGTAAACCAGTCAAAATACAGCAACAGTTTCTTAATAAGTATGTTTAGAGTTTCACTCTGGACTCAGGCGAGAGGATGAGGACTTAAAGGTTCCAGTGTTCTTCTCTATACGGCCAGACAATTTTTAAACACTTAAGGACGCATTCAGGTCCACACCCCTCAGGTTAAGCAGGGTGCTGGTTCCGCCTGACCCCGGCCCCACCATGCTCGCGGTTCCCACCCGCTGGACACAGGCCCATGGCCGGGTCCCTTCCTTAACTGCATCCTCCCTTCTCCCCACCTCCCCCAGCTCCCACAAGAGACCAGGCATCTGGGAGGAGTTAAGGAACGGGTCAGCGGCACCGGGGTGCCGCCGTTGCCGTGGCTGGCAAGGAAGCCGGGTTAAAAGACGGGCTCCCCCCAAAAAGAATAGAAAAATAAAAAAAGACGGTGCCCAGGGTAGGGGGAGAATATAAGGAGGGGGAACATCATTCACAGCGGGGTTCAAAGGAGGCGGAACCACCAAGGCTGGGGTGAGAGGGGGATTCTCTTATAGGACTGAGGGAGATGTTCGCTGCACCTCTAAAATAGCTGCAGGGAACATCCCGGGGACTTCCATTCCCCTTCCGGGCTGCGAGGGTCCAAGGCCCGAGTCACCCGTGACTCAGCCGGGTGGTGGTGGTGGTGGTGGTGGTGGAGGCGGCGGCGGCGCGAGGCCTGGGGATCCGGGAGGACTAGCTCGGCGAGCGCCCGAGAGACTGAGTTGGGG
>NW_020174429.1:1584109-1597720 GCF_003031525.2 Neophocaena asiaeorientalis asiaeorientalis
AACTGGAAACCTTAATGACAGCAGTCTTGCCTGTCTGCGCCGCTGACTCACGCGGTGACCCAGACTCCAGTCACCCGGCGGCCTCCCTCCCGCCCTCTGGCCTCAGTTTCCCCGGCCGCCGAACAAGGAGGCCACTGTGTCGTTATTCATTCCTCAGAGCGCATTCATTACGGAGCGTCGCCGCCTCCCCGGGGAAGCGACAGAGGCGACGAGGTTTTAATTATCCCTGGTGGGGTCGGGGGCGGGGAAGGCCGAGCTGGGCTGGGTAATTGGACACAGGGACTATTCCCAGGTCGGCTTCAGCTCTTTATTTTAAACCTTCCTTTCCACTTCATCATATTAGAGTTTTACCTTCTCACTTCTTCTCCACTCTGGTGGAGCTGCCTGAAAAGCAATGAAGTGACTCACCACCTCGGTCCTGGCGGATTAGGCTTCTCACAAATGTTGCATGTTTAATTAATCTCCTCGCTACAAACTTCAGCGCCTACTAAGGGCCAGGCCCTGCGTGGTTAACACCGAAGATACAGTTGAGCAGGAGACTGGCCAGTTCTTGAGCGCAGCCTGTCAGAGGAGCCACCTTGAAGCAACCGGCTTACTTGTTAGATCCTTGTGTGGGAATAAAATGGATCAAATTACTGACGCAAGAAACTGGATGAATCTAAGCTAGACACAAAAGAGTACATACTGTATGACCCACTTGTAAAAAGGCTGGAAAAGACAAATCTAAGCCATAGACCACCGTTGGTTGTCAGGGCCTGGGACAGAGGGAGGGAGGTGACTGGGATGGGGACAGGGCAACTCTGGGATGACGGAAATGTTCCATATCTTGATCAAAGCAGTTACGTGAGTGTATATAGCTATCAAAACTCACCAAACTCTAAAATGGGTGCATATTATTGTATGTAGATTATACCTCAATGAATCGAGGCCATTAGTCTCAGGAGTCTGGGAGCTTTGTCAGCCTTATGGCTAATCAGCCTTTGGCATCATTCTTAACATTTGAAAATGCATTGAAAGAAATAACTTAAAACATACCCATAAAACTTTGGCTATGGAAAGGGATTGAGGAGGGAGTAATGTTATTTGTTGAGAGCTCCAAAAAGCAGCCTGTGCTTATGTTATTTACTGAAATTGTAGAAGTCCTGAATATTAGTGTTACTGTTATTACCCCCATTTTACAATGAAGGAAACAAGCTCAAAGAGAGAAAATGATTCACCCAGCCTCACTAGACTAACCCCGGCAGACATCACTGAGAGGGACCATCTGCATTTCTCAGTGGACTTACCTGATTTTATCGCTGTGTGTGGGACACCGAGGTCTGAGGTTCAGGGTCACCTGCAAGGGCTTTGGAAGCAGAGGGGACCCTGTTAGAATGCGGCCCCTCCTCTTTCTAGTGATGGGACCTGGGGCAAATGACCCTCTCTCAGTCTGGGTAAAATGGAGACAGCTCCCTCAGGAGTTGGAATGAGAAGCCGGCAAGTGCTCAGCCGGGTGCCTGGTTCAACACGCGCCCATGAATGTTGGCACCACCGTGACCTCGGCAAGTCCCTTTTCTGTAAGGGCCTCAGTGTCCTCACCTGTAAAATGGGAGGGTGGGCTCTAAATTCCCCTCCACACCCTGACAGCCTGGAGTATTTGCAGGGAGGAGGGTGGGAGTGAGGAAGTATTAAGTAATTTCCAGGGATTGAGAGCAAAAGCAGTTCCTGGGAGGCATCCCGAGAGGCCCTGGTCCCTTTTCAGAAGCTCAGGATGGAAGGGATCTGTGGGGTTTTTCCTTATCCACGCCCTGCCCCAGAAAGGAGAGAATCTCTGACACCACGGGGTCCTCAGCTTCTGCTGGAACAGTCCTGGGGTGGAAGGCTCAGTCCCTTATGAGGCCGCCTCCTCCACTATTGGGCATCTCTGGTTTCCAAAACATTCTTCTACCTTATGTGGACCCCCAGTCTGTCCTCCTGTGTCTCCTTTTAAGCCACAGCTTTGGTGACCAGGCCCCGTGACCCCATTGGGAACATTTTCCTCCTTTCTCTCTGTCCACACCTTTCCCCTCACCCACTAAGGACTAAGCCGAGGGAAGGCAGGCAGGCTTGTGGCCTGCCCACCGGGGACCGGCAGCCTGCTCTCGGCACCTTGTGGGATCCGTGTCAGCCCCGTTCCCAGGGACCAGGGTGAAAGCCACTGTGACCTCCTCTGAAAGACACCCCGCGTCTCTGGTTCTGGGAAGCAGGACCCTCACACCCCTCATTGTTCAGAGGCCAACCAGCCGAGGAGATTTAGAAACTGCAGTGCAAATTCACACACATCAGAAACACACACACACGCACACCACACACACCACCCTGTGCATACAGCCCAGGCAGCCCCAGAGGATCTCACATGCAGCGCACAGCTTGTGTCCTACCCGAGGGGCCCAGATGAGGGGTCCGGACAGCTCCCAAGGTCCTGGGCAGGGCTGGGCACCCCCGAGGGAGGAAGGGCACCTTCTCTTTTGCACAAAGGAGGCCTCTGGCCTCCCCCGCCCCCCCTTGCAGCACAGCAGTCGCCCCACCTGCAGGCTTTCTGGACTGTTAGACCGCAGGGCCCTAGGACCCCCCAGCCCTCCCCACTGGAAGTCCCTGTCCCATGTGGGGTCCCCACCCCTCCGCTGCTCTGGGTGCCCCCCTCCAGGACCTGGCTCAAGGTGCACCTCAGCTCTTCCCTCCCCAAGCCCCTCTGTCACTCATTACCCGGACCTCGCTGTCACGGTTCACCTGTTTAGCACCCGCATGCGTGTTTGGCGCCTGCTTGGGCCAGGCCCTGGGCTCGGTGCTGCAGGTGCAGAGCGGACGAGGTCAAGCTCACAGTCAGTGGGCGTCGGCCACCTGCAGGCCAATGGTCACACGCAGCGGGCTGGGCCATGGCAGAGGCATCTGTGGGAGCTGCGGGAACCCAGAGGGGGCACCTGTGACCTCAACTGGGGGAGCTGTCATGGAGAACTTCTTAGAGGAGATGCACGCCCGTAACTCCAATCACTGTGACTCACTGCATGCTGAGCTCTGTCCCCTGTCACCATAAAGGGAGGCCTTGGCGTGGGCTGGAGACTGGGCTAGAGTCTTCAGCCTTGGGAAAGGGTATCCAGCTCAGCCTCAGTGTCCTCTTCTGTGAAATGAGGGTGTCAACCTTGTCCTTGTGAGAGAACAGTTGAGGCGATGTGGTGAGGTGGGCACCGGAGCCACACAGGCTGCCTTCACATCCCAGCCTCATCACCATGAACTACGCTGTTCGACCTTGGGAAAGCTAGCTCCCCCATGACTCAGTGTCATCTGAAACATGGGAGCCAGAACAGGAAGCCAGAACAGGGTTGTTGGAAGGATTTAAAGCATTTCAGTCAGGCAAGGGTTTAGAGCAGTGGTTGACACATGGTGAGCCCTGTGTGTACAGAATACGTGTACTTGCTTAGCTTAGCAGCCCCTGGTACATAGTTAGGAGCTCAACCAATGTGCCAGCATGGACAGGCCATCAAAGAAGTCTCTTCATCCCACCAGACCTTTATCTTTATCTTTCACTGTGTCTGAAGGGAGAGATGCCCGGCTGGGTGAACATGTGTTTGCTGTGCTACTTTCTTGGAGAGTCAGCCTGGGCCTTGGTTTTTGGAGGGTGTGGCGGTGACAAGGAGGTTCCCTTGGTCACTAGGTGGATGGCCACATGTGCTGGCCCTGTGCCCGTCTTCTCCCAGTTGGCACTGTCACTTGGAAGACGGCAGTGGCACTCACAGTGATCTGATTGCTTTCCGAACGCCTCCTTTTCCCAAACATGGGCTCACGTTGGCTCTGAGCAGATTTCCATGATCACTGCCATCTCCTCGTTCGTTTCCTTCTCCTCAAAATAAATGTATAAATATCAAACATTCTGGCCATTCCTCAAACAATTAGAGCTACCTTACAACCCAGCAATTCTACTCCTAGGTATATGAGAAATGAAAACATATGTCCTCATCTGTAACATGGGAGTCATAACAGGAAGGACTTGTATGGAAACTCCTACAAGTTTGTTTACAACTCCTACAAGGAATGTTTACAGCAGCATTATTCACTACAGCCAAAGCGTGGAAACAACCCGAATGTCCATCAAAGGACCAGTGGATAAGTAATATATGGTATATCCATACAACGGAATATTATTTGGCCATAAAAAGGAGTAAAGTATTAATGCATGCTAGAGCGTGGATGGGCCTTGAAAACATTATGCTAAATGAAAGGAGCCAGATGCAAAAAGTCACGTATTGTATGATTCCATTTATTTGAAATGTTCGGAGTAAGGAAATCTATACAAACAAAGTAGGTTAGTGGCTATGTTGTTGAACCCAAGTGCGTGTGCCTGACGCACAGTGAGGCCAAACAAACAGAAACGCCAGAGTCTGGAGTGGAGAAAGGTTTATTGCAAGGGCCAAGCAAGGAGAGCGTGGTGACTCAGGCTCAAAGGGCCCAAAGTCCCTGATGGTTTTCGAGGAAGAGTTTTAATAGGCAAGATTTGCGGGGAGGGCTGCAGGGTGTGTGACCTGCCTCTGACTGGTTGGTGGTGAGGTAACAGGGCCGTGTTCCAGGAATCTCAGTCATCAGCCTTCTGGTTCCAACCAGTCTGGGGTCCAGTGCTTATGCTTAGCTTGAAGTTACCAGCCTCCACCTGGGTGGGGGCCTCAGTTCCTGCAGAATATCTCAGAGATCTTTATCACATTGTTATGCATATCCCCGCAGGAGGAACCAAGACCAGGCCCCATGCTGCACTATTGTTTCTTTCTGCGTTCCCTCACTCCCTTAATTAGTAACTGTTTGAATCTGCCCTTTGGAACTCTGGGAAGGTCTTGGCGGCTGAAACATTTTTCCTCCAAACAAGAAATGGGGGACACGGAAAGGCTTTTGTACACAGGAGGGCACCCCAGTGTCCTACTTGGTTTCAATGCCCCCCTTTTCTTTGATACTCCTCAATCTTGAGGGGAACAGGTGTTGGACAAAAAAAAGAATAACGTTTCGGGAAGAGAGGTGGATCATAACCTTGGCAGAGGAACTTGGTTTTAAGGGGACTCAGTTTTGGTTCCTTAGGGCCGGGGTGGGATGGGGGTCTGGGGTCGGGGGATTGGAGGGTGATAGCTAAAGGATATGGAGGGTCTTCCTGAGGTGATGAAAATGTTCTAAAACTGACGGTGGGGATGGTTGCACATTATCTGTGAATAGTCTAAAACCTATCCGATTGTACACTTTGAGCGAACTGTATGGTATGTCAGTTATATCTCAAGAAAGCTGTTAAGTAAGTACTGGATAAGTGCAATGTGTTCTTTCCACACAGGGGATTTATGGCACTGACAGAGCTCCCACACCACAGGTGGGGACAGTGTCAGGTGCAGAGGCCCAGCACGGAGTCCCCGTGGTGTGCTCTGGGCACCTCTCCAAGCCCATGGCCCCCCTGCAGACCAAAGTGCCCCCTTCCCCTCTTCTGTGGCTGCGTACACCCCACAGCTTCTGCGACCTTCCTGTTTCCTTTTCTCATCACCACAGCCTGGGAAACCCCTCCTCACTCACTGTTCGGTGCCCAAAAAACATCACCCCTCCGCTGCCAGCCTCACCCAGGACTTGTCACTCCCTGTTGGGGTTCCTGGGTGTTTTGCTCCTGGGGAGTGAGACTGTTTGCTTGTCTCTTTCCCCAGCTGAGCAGAATTTCCATGAGACTATCCCACACCCATTCCTGGAAGAAACTAGGTGCTAAATAAATGCCGTTGAGTTGATCTGAACAGCAAGAGACTTAAACTGAACCAATGAATGAAAGCCTTCCACCTGAAATGTTCAATCCTGAGCTCAGATTTTTTCTTTTACTGACTCATTACTTAAATCCATTTTTTTTTTTAACTCAAAAAGTACCCAATGAACCAGTTTGAGTTGGAACCCCAGCTATGCATTTTCTGAATTCGTTCCAGTTGAACCAGAATACAATAAGAACATAATGTTTTCCAGGCTGAAGCTGAAAATGTCCCAACGTGCGGAAAGGTCTACCAGTCCTTTTCTGGGGGCGGGGTGGAGAGACTCCGGTTCCTCACACCCTCTGCAGGTCAGAGCCCCTCCTGGCTCAAGGGTCTTCAAGTTTCTGTTAGGGGAAACACTGACTGAAACCGCCCTCCCTGGCCAGGCAACATGGTAACCACTTGCACGAGTTCTCTTAAACAGTAGGTCCTGTTTAAGGACCACCGAACTAACAAGCTACCGCCAACCGGAAGAATTCGAGAAAGGTCAAAAGGAGAGAGGAGGCGCCCATCCATATGTCCTTCCAACCTCCCAGAATCCTTGTCGCTGGAATCCGTCTTGGCTGAGTGATGCGTGCGCCACCAGGAAGGACCCTGAGTCAGAACGATTGGCCAGAGACAACCTGGAAACTAACCCCATTCCCGTAAAACCGGAGACTGCGAGCCACGTGGCAGAGCAGTCCTCTGGGTTCCGTTACCCTGCTGCTCTCCACCCAGGCGCCCCTCCCCAATAAAATCTCTTGCTTTGCCAGCACGTGTGTCTCCTCGGACAATTCATTTCCGAGTGTTAGGCAACAGCCCACTCTCGGGCCCTGGAAGGCGTCCCCCTTCCTGCAACATTTCCATGAAGCTTGGTGGCAGGGGACAGACAGGGAGAGGGTAAGGCTTCTGTCAAGGTCACACAGGCAGGACTGAAGGCCAGATCTTCCCCAGCAGTTATTCACCTTCTGGGTAGGAAAAACATCTGCCCAACAAATTCCTTTAAGAGATCACCATAAAAAGGCTTATGGTATTAGTCCTCTCTGGGTTATTTGCAGACAGTCCTTGAGAAATAGCTGTTTGTAAAAAGAGCTCACTGTTTACAGGCCTGGTTTTTTTCTGGTGTTTGTTTTGTTTTCATCGCACCTTCTAAATTCTAAACTCTTGGCGGAAAAGCACCTGCCATTGTTTTTTTATTCTTTACAGGGAGCTTCAGGTGTAGGACCCGGCCCCCCAGAGGTTCAGATTCAGGTGATCTAATGGGTCCGGAGGGGCGTTCTGCATTTTTAACAAGTCTTGTGATTCTGGTGCTCACAGTAATTGAAGAACAATTGCTATGCAGCACGGAACACTTAGTAGGCAATCAGGCTTTGCTTATGAAAAGAAGGAAAAATGAAGAAGAAGGGAGGGTCTGATAGCTCACCTAAGTATTTCAACAGATAAGCTTTTTCTGCTGGGCACAAAATAGGTGCTTAATAACCGTGGCACGTGTAATGAATGAATGCCTGCGGTAGTCCAGGCCGACAAGGCAGTGAGCCGCTTCTCTGCGCAGCCTGAGGGGACCCTGTGGAGCCCCTTAAGGGTAACTGTGCTTTCCGGAAAGGGTAGCCGCTAGCCTCCGGTAGCTATTTAAATTTAAATGAAAGATGAACTTCCACTGTTGCGCCAGCCACGTTTGGAGAGCTCGAGAGGCCCCGGGGCCTGAGTGCGGATGGGTCACTGATGTAGGCTTGAGGGGCAGGAACCCCATTCCTATTCTTGCTTCCAGGGGTGCTTCCGGGGAGCTTGCTGGCATCAGAGCTTCGTGCAGTAAAATTTCTGCTCCCAGCTCGGCTGGAGGAGAAACCTGTTGCTCAGTGAGTGTTTATCCCTTTAAAATGTAGAGCTACGTTCATTGTAAAAAGCTGTGTTCAGTTTTTAATAGAAATCTTTCTTAAATCGGTCACATCCTCCCCTGAGCAGAATGGAATGCTTTCTTTTCTTGGTGACTGTGGTCCCCTATGTGAATCTTGTTATTTCCTTGGGCCATGACTTCAGAGCAACTATGAAGGCGAGCCCTTCATCCTATACCAAATAATCCAGACAGCTGAGTTTGGATCACTTTTTTCTTCTAACAGTACTTTTCTCTCCTTTCACCTTTTACTCATCCACTGGTTTGGACACTAGCTCGCGCAGGCAGTTAACAATTGTATGTAAAGGTTCAAAGGTTTTGACCAAGGTCTCACCAACTAGTAAAGATCTAGTGTTTTGGAGCATGGGTTTTTGACATCTGTTGAGCTGCTCAGAAGTCTTTTCTATTTAAATCCTGTTCCTATGGGGTATTTTGGATACTCGTATTTGACTAGTTGATGTTACCACTCATCATAAATACAGATACTGAAGAGATGTAGTAGCTCCTGCTTGCAGAGCTTATCTTAAACTACCCACAACTACCCTCTGAAAGTGGGGACCAGGCCTAAGACTGTCCTCAGCACCTTCTACCCATCCTTTTCTTCCTTCCTTCCTCCCTTCCCCAAACCACGGGCTTTGAGAGTCTCCTTCCGTACAATGAGCCACCAAATGCTGACTTTGAGTTCCATCGGGGAGAGTTTTGGGGAAGAGTTGGCTCTACCGGAAAGGGGAACAGCCGACCCAAAGTCCCCTGGGAGTTGGGCCAGGACCGTCCCATCCTCCTGTCTCCAAGGAGCTCAGTCAGAGGCACATTCTCGGAATCAGCCTTCTCCAGACTACCTGCATTTTCAAATAAGAACTTGGAGAGAACGGTAGAGTCACTCTCAGAGGGTGGAATGTCATGTCAGGGGATAGATATATTTGTAGGCTGAGTCCACAGCCCTCCAGCAGGCCCGCCAGCACTTCAGAGGTGGCAGCACTAAAAGAGGGGGGGTTTCCCTGGTGGCTCAGTGGTAGAGAGTCCGCCTGCCGATGCAGGGGACGCGGGTTCGTGCCCCGGTCCGGGAAGATCCCACATGCCGCGGAGCGGCTGGGCCTGTGAGCCATGGCCGCTGAGCCTGCGCGTCCGGAGCCTGTGCTCCGCAATGGGAGAGGCCACAATGGTGAGAGGCCCGCGTACCGCAAAAAATAATAATAATAAAAAAATAAAAGAGGGGGACCTGGCGCTTCAGGCTCAGGCCGCCCCAGACAAAACCCAGACCCAGAGCCCTCCAGCCCTCTACTTTGTCCTTCCCTTGGAAGACAAGAACCCATCATTGTTTCTTCCTAGAATTTGGGGTGCAGGGGAAGAGTGCGAATTTACTCCCCACCCCACAGACCCCCTGGAGCCTATCAGGCACCCACTTTTGAGGGAAGGTCTAAGAAATGCAGGAAGTGGAAAGAGGTCACATTCTTGCGGCCTGACTTTGGGGTTAGTTAGGACTTTTCACACCCCAAGATGACTGTCCACACCCTTTGACCTGTAACCTGGTAAAAAGTTGGGGATTTTTGTCCCCAGGCCCCGGGGTGGGGTTTAACTCTGCTCTCCTGCCATCTTCCCATTTGTTCAGACCATCCACCCACCCATCAGGCACACCTTACCCTCCCTGGAAAAGACCCACAGCATCAGACTCTGTATTTCCTCCGTTTATAAAAATCTGTTCCATTTTGACCGGCGAGCCTCGGTTCAACTCTTCACCGTGGCCCTGAGTATTTTTCTGTCTCGGTTTCCCAGCACTCTCTTTTGCCCTTGACTTTCTTAACTGTCACCCAGAGGGGCCTGCAGAGCTGCCGTTGCCCCTTCAGCCCGCAAAGCCCACGGCCCTGGCCGGGGCCCCAGGGCACTGGGCTCCTCCCAGCCTCCACCCCACAGAGATGAGAATTTGCTCAAGCAGACGCGAGGTGGGAGTGTGAGAGCTGAGGGAGGGCTCTCGCCCCAGTATCGTTTCACACAAACAAGACTGTCCAATGGCTCTGGGCTCTGTTCGAAAATACTGGTCTTTCTGCAATTCTTTTCTTCTTTCTTCAACCAAAATATGCTCTCTTCTGTTTTTCCCCTTCCACACCGGAAACTCTACTTATGATTTTTAAATGGTCCTAACGGGGGAGAGGAAGTTGATTGGCTGGGGAGAGAATTCCACACTCGTCCATATCCCACTGGGCTGAGAGTCAATAGAATGGCCCACGGGGCTCCAGGCGGCAGGAGACCGGACAAGCCACGAAGTATTTATTTTCTGTGGCTTTGCTCAGGCCTCTGCAGACAGAGTTTTTATTGAATCTGGCCCCAAAACTGCTGGGATTAGGCCTTGCTTGGCTACTCAGAGAGAAGTAAGTGTTCTCAGAAAAAAAGTTGCCCTCTCCTGCCCTCCCCTTCTTTTCCTTTTCCACTCTCCCCACGTGGTTTCTTTGTTTAAAAGTTTTCCAAAATTTGCTCGTACTGAGGAAGAGAGTCATGTTTTTCTGAAAGCCCAGCACGGCTCCTCTGGACCCGTGGTTGGCCTCAGTCTCAGGAGCTCCCTGCTGCCCAGCGCCAGGAAGAGGGCCTGTCTTGCACTCACTGCGTCCGCAGGAAGGCCTGGCCTCACTGCGGCCTGCCTGGTTTGGAGGCCCCGCAAGGCAGGCAGCAGGGTCGTTCCCAGGCCTTCCCTTACAGCTCAGAGCTTGGAGCAGTCCCCAGGCCTCCGGGGAGCCTCAGTCATAGCGAATGCAGCCTCCCTAGAGATGACAGCTAAGGGAGGATGCTGAGGGTCCCACGCAGGTGGCAGGCCTTTCCAAGGTCCTGGGCCCTTGCCTGGCAAGGCCAAGCTCAGAATCAGGCAGAGCTGAGCTCCCCAGCAGGGGTTCTGGGCATTTCTGTTAGAACCTAGAAAGTAGGCTACTGAGTGTTTCAGGGGGCTCCTGATCTGACCTCCCAAAACAGGCTCCCTGGCTTGCCCCAGATCTCAGTGTCCTGAGGAGGTCTCTCATGGCCCCTCTGGGGCCACGAGAGGGGATGGATTCCATCTAGGAACCTCTGCCCTGCCCCAGGCCCTGATGGAGGCACTGAGGTGCTAGGGCAGGTGGCACCCTCGCCCCTGTCTGTGCTTCACGCCCATTCGCTCTTCTTTCACAAACTTCTCTGCATGTAATATGATCACTCTTTTTTTTTTTTTTTAAATTAATTAATTAATTATTTTTGGCCGCGTCAGATCTTCATTGTTGTGCATGGGCTTTCTCTAGTTGCGGCGAGCAGGGGCTACTCTTCGTTGCGGTGCGCGGGCTTATCATTGTGGTGGCTTCTCTTGTTGCAGAGCACGGGCTCTAGAATGCGGGGGCTTCAGTAAATGCGGTGCGCGGGCTCCGTAGTTGTGGCTTGTGGGCTCTAGAGCGCAGGCTCAGTAGTTGTGCCGCACGGGCTTAGTTGCTCCGCGGCATGTGGGATCTTCCCGGACCACGGCTCAAACCCGTGTCCCCTGCACTGGCAGGCAGATTCTTAACCACTGCGCCACCAGGGAAGCCCAGTATGATCACTCTTAAGGCGCCATCTAGCAACCAGGTGGGTTAACTTCTGTGACTCATTCATTCATTTCTTTATTCACTCAACAAACAACTGCAAACAAAATAGCTCTGGGAAGGTAGTGCTTTGGACCCCTAAAGGGGAGCGGCCTGGCTTCTGCTCCTTCAGGCGCTTGCACCCTGAGACACTCTGGGGAGAGCTGTAGACCACCACCCGAAGGCAGGCCTCTGACTGGGGGACACAGGGAGCCTCCAGGCCCAGGCTGGCTCTCTGCCGGTCGCAAGAGACGGGACAGCATCACTGGAGAAAGCACGGAGGCTGCATGAACACTGCAACTGAAGAGCAGAGAGACTGTCCTGGCGTGTTGGGTGGACCCGCGAACATGAGGCCTCTTTGGACGCAGGCTGTGGCATCAAGCCAAGGATCTGTTACACGGACAGAGCCCGGCTGTGTTGGGTCCGGCAGCTTCTTCATCTGGCTCCTTGCTCCAACCAGGAAGGACTATCTGTGCTGCTCCGGGAGAGGCCGCTTATGGCTGGCGTGTACTGCGGGGCTTTAATAACGAGTGTACCCCTGCTCCAGGGTAGGGGAGACAGCTCGGGCCCAGCCAGCCAGGTCCCTGGAGCCCCTTCCTCTTGCCCTGCCAGATTCCTCAGTGCCCAGTGGATTAGATCAGCAGTTTCTACTTCGCAAAGGCCCAGGCCTCGAATTCTTAGCCAGCTCCAGTCTCCCTTAACTCAGGTGGAAGGGGAGCCAGCCTGCAAGGGCTGGATGCTCAAAGGTCCCAGAGAGGGGCCGGTCAGGCAGGGGAGACGCCCCCGTTCAGAGGTGGCTTGAGTCCCGAATCCTTGGCGCTGCTCTGCAGAACCTTCACCCCCCTCCCTGCTTCCAGACCCCTGTTACTCTCTATAGTCACTACCCTAAAGACCATTCTAAAGGTGCAAACCTGGGTGCCCGCCCAGCAATGGGCAGGAAGGACAAAGGGGCAGGGAAGCTAGGCCGGCATACAGCCTGAGAGGTCCTGCCTGTCCTGGACCCTGGGTCCTTTCCCTCTCCCTCTGCCCCCGTGTCCTGACAGCTGCTCTTTCTCTAGTGTGGTGGAGCCTGTAGCTGGTGCCCCCAGTGACCGCTCATCTACCCTCTGCCCGCTCCACTGCTCACCTGGTCTGTGCGAGGGTCCCCTCGACCCCCATCCCCTCCTCTGTGAGCTCACGGAGGGCTGTCCAGCAGAGCACCTCCGTGCCACACGAGGCCCTGCCTGGAGGCTTTAGGTTGATTTGTGCGTGTGCAAGAGGGGTCTCCAACACCCAGCTGCTGGCTCCCGGGCTGCACACACACAGACAGACATGCCCCTCCCTTCAGTGAGCTTCTAGGAGGGATGCGGGGCTCAGTATTCCTCGACTGTGAAATGATTCATGTGGTGGTTTTAAATTCCCTGAGAACACACGTCAGGAGCCTGGATTCTAGAACCGGCCTCCCTACCTCGTGCTGTGTGACCTTGGGAAAGTCACCTAACCTCTCTGTAGAGTTCTCATTTCCTACTCCGGGAGTTGATTAGATTAGTCTGTCTCTGCAGAACCTGTTAAGAAGGAGGCCAGGAGGAGGTCACAGGTTACAGCAGAGTCAGGTCATTCCCAGATGCCTCCGGGCAAGGGAGGAGTGCTATGGCCGCCCCGCCCAGGGCAGGGTGGGATCCTGGTTCTGCCTGCAATCTCCAGATTCCAGCAGACAAGTCTCTCCTGACCTCCCAGAAGCTCTCCTCCAGGAAGGAGGGCAACCACGACTCGGACCCTTCCCCTCTTTCTCTTGAGCCCCTACCCGCCAAGCCTGCTGGCGTCTCAGCCCCCTCTCTGTGCTCCGATTTAATCCAAGGACGGATGTAGGCTGAGGAGCCTTCAGATGATCTTCTACTTTCCTGACACTGGAGAGGGGCACTGGGGTTGATCTGTGGGCCAGCCACGGCGGTGACACTGGCCCGCACAAAAGCCCATCCAGGGAGGTTTTCTAGACATGCTGGGATTGCCTGGAGGCCTCCCGAGTAGCAAGGCAGGGAAGGGCCTGAGTGGATTTTGCTGGGTCAGGACCCGGGGCTGGGGGTGGGACGGGGTGCCCTTCCTGGAGTAGACAACACCTGGGCTTCTGAGGGTTAGAGGGAGAAGGAAAGGCTGACCTTGCGATACAGCCATTTCAGCCCCTCAAAGTCCTGCCTCTTCTTGGGGTTCCATTGTTCCAGTTACTAAAATGGACATGAGAGGGCTTCCCTGGTGGCGCAGTGGTTGAGAATCCGCCTGTCAGTGCAGGGACACGGGTTTGGGCCCTGGTCCGGGAAGATCCCACATGCCGTGGAGAGGCTGGGCCCGTGAGCCATGGCCGCTGAGCCTGCGCGTCCGGAGCCTGCAGCTGTGAGAGGCCCGCGTACCGCAAAAAAAAAAAAAAAAA
>NW_020174429.1:1597820-1656952 GCF_003031525.2 Neophocaena asiaeorientalis asiaeorientalis
AAAATTGTACACGAGAGCTTCTGCTCACCCCAGCCGGTGGTTTTCAGCCCTGGAGGGGTTGGATCACCTGGTGCCCAGGACTCGTGGTAGAGTCTCTGATTTCATCTGTTGAGAACCTCTGCCTTTAGAGCCTTACTTTTCTCCAAGTGAAGGGTACCTTCTCCATCACACCTCCCCTCCCCCAGTACCTGAAGGTTCTTCCTGCCCCCAGCTCCTGCCAGGAGGACACCTTGCTCACCTGGGATGAGTGTTGACACAGCTGGTCTCTCCTGCAGGTGAGGACCTGGCCACCTCAACCAGGTAAGTGAAGTGGCAGCTTCTGCTCAGGTGGGAGGAAAGGATCCTCACACGTCTGCCCCTCAGCCTCAAGTCCAAGTCAGACACGTCGGCAGAGTCATAGGTCTGTGCCCCCTCTGCTCCCCCATCTAGCACTGCTTGGATAGTACCCCTGTCCCCCACTCTCCGGACAAGCACCTGCCTGGTAGGAAGAAGTGTGGGTGGTGATGGGCGGTGGCTACTAGGCAGGGCCAGTTCTGCAGCCAGGCTGGCCTGGGGGGGTCCACTTTTCTCCTGGACGGCCTCCAGCCTCGCCGTGACATCATTCAGTGGCTACTTCTCAGGACCTCCCACTGAGGACCTCTCCGTCACCATCCCCTCCTCTGGCTCCTGCCTTGGCTTCCAGAATGCTCCCTCCCACAATTCTCTTGATGAGCTCCTCTGTCTCTCCTGCCACTTTCCCCAAAGGCAGGGTCCCCTGGGGACTGTCCTCGGCCCTGTCCTGGCTCCAACTCTCCCAGGAGTGGCATAGCTTCAAATGCTGTGGGCACCCAGACTCCATCTCTAGCCTGGACCTCTCTTCTGAGTTCCAGACCTCCGCAGCCAGAGGCTTACTGGACCTCTCCCCTGGTGTCCCACAGACACATCCAATCCTTCCACACCCAAGCTGTCCCTCTAGTTTCCCTGTCTCAGGAAACCTGGCTTTATCCAGCAAATTGTCTCCTCCTTGCCCTGGCCTCCTTCCTGCCCCACACCCCAACCAAGCCCCTACCTCATTTCACCCCGTAGGTCTCTACCCATCTACTTCTTTCCACCTCCCTCCACCAGGCTGGTCCAGGCCACCATCATTTCTCACCCAGACCCTGCAATAATCTCTTCATTGCATTTCCTGCTTCCCTTCTTGTCCCCCTTCAAACGTTTCTCCACATGGCAACCATTGGGAAGTCTGAAGCACAGGAGCCTGGATCTGCACTTCTCTGCCTAACACCTCCCCAGGGCTCCCCAGTGCCCTTAGACAAAGTCCTCTTTAAGGAGGCTGACCCTTCCTTCATCCCAGCCCTCTTCTGCCTCATCTCCTCCTCCCAACTCCTTCCCCTGTACCCTTCCATTCACATTCCAGTCATTCTGTCTCCTTAGAGTCGGGGAGTGATTGACACTTTGGAAACATCGCCCTTGCTCTGGAATGCCCTTCCCCACTTTATCCGGCGAACTCCTATTCAGTCCTCAAAACCTCACTTGAGTGCCACTGCCCCTGGAAAACCTTCCAGGACCTCCTGTCTGCGTGCAAGAGTGACTTGGACTGTGATGGAGCACATCTGCTCTGGCTTTCAAGATGGCAACTCTTCTTGTTGCCACAGCCCATGGGAAATTCGGAGCCCTGAGAGGGAACCACAGAGTGTTCAGATGAGGGGAGAGAGATCATCACACAGCCCTTGTGGTGGGCAGCCTGCACTGAGTGAGGCTTATCCGGGGGACTTGTCAGACTTTTGTGGGACACAGCAGGCAGAGCCTGCAGTGAGCTTTGCCCACACATCTCAGGAGAGAAGTTGGTAAGGGGTCATCTCAAGTAAAAAGCAGAGGCCCACCCACCAAGGAGCTTTCTGGGGTGACGTACATGTTCTGTCTCTTGCTGAGGTTTGGGTTACGTGTTGTGTTCATTTGTCTAAACTCAGTGAGTATACACTTATGATTGGTGCATGTTGCTCTCTCTCTCTCTATTTTATATCAAAAGAAAACACACTTTAAACAAATACTGAAATCTAGTGAACGATATGCACGCTGAAGTATTTAGGGGGAAGTGACCGATGCCTGCACACAGGCACACAGGCACAATGTGTCCTGAAGATCACAAGGGATGGAGAGAGGGGTGACAGCGTGAGAACAGTAATGCGTTAGCGGTAGAGTGCGGGTGGCTGGTAAACAGGTATTCCCTGTAAAACTCTTGCCACTTTGCAGTATGATTGACATTTAAAAAACAGTTTCTAATAAAATGTTGGCTCAAGAAAGCGGCGGTCCAGGGCTGGAGATGGTGCAGGGCAGGAAGAGCCACTCTGCCTTCTTCCAGAAGAGGCAGCCCAGGCTCCCGGGTGGAAATCATCCCAGCTCCTCCCTGAGGGTCCTGGAGACTCTTGGGGTTTATAGTTTGCATTTACACTAATGGCCTAAAGTGAATCTGCTTTATCCCAGAGTGTGAGCCCTGCCACTTTCAACAGATCCCTTAGTGGTCCCCACAAACTCCCATGTAAAGCACTGTAAAGCACGACAGTGCAGTCAAGGCCAGGGGAGTGATGCCCCACGCCACGCCCAGCACCCAGCAGAGGCTCTTTATTTATTTATTTATTTATGGCTGCAGCGCATGGGCTCAGTAGTTGCGGCACACGGGCTTCAGTAGTTGTAGCATGCAGGCTCAGTAGTTGTGGCACCCGGGTTTAGTTGCTCCACAGCATGTGGGATCCTCCCGGGCCAGAGATCGAACCCGTATCCCCTGCATTGGAAGGCGAATTCCCAACCACTGCGTCACCAGGGAAGTTCCCAGAGGCTCTTTTAATGTGGCTTCTTTCTCCTCAGGGGTGACGGTTACCCATCAGGATTCTCCATGTCCTTGAGTCCCCCCACTGCATGGTGAGCTCCAGGGGGCAGGGGCCATGGCTGATTTTTCTTTGCATCCCCAGAGCTTGGCACAGTGCTGGCATGTGGTGGGGCTCGGAACTGTTCGCTGGGTGAGGGAATGCTCTCAGTTGTTCACGTCACCCACTGAATTCGGCCGGCCTGGGTACTCTGACGGTACCTGAAGCTAAAGGTGATGCCAGCCCCCAGTAGCTGCCAGCGACGATACCCTAAAATTGCTTCCTGGGTGGAGGGAGGGCGTGTTAGAGCTCAGAGTCCCTCTGTCCTACGTCAGGATGGAGCGATCCAGTCTGGCACTGAGTGACTCAGAGCCTGCCCTCGCCTCTCTGGCACGATTCCTGCGGCTCCCAACAAGCTCCTTCTGCCCCAGCGGCACAGCTCTAGTCCTGCCCTCTACCTCGGCGCCTTCACTCGCCCGGTGTGCCCTGCCTGGAATGCCTCCTCCACCTCTCCCTCCTGTCGGAACAGCCTCCTCAGCCCTCTGCCTCCACAGGCCGGGGCAATGATTGTTTCCTTTAACTTGTCCATCGCCCACTGGCCTTTCTGCTGGCCTAGCACCAACCAAACAGCATTATTAATTAGTTATGTAGCATGACCGGTGACTTCTTTCCAGGTGTCCCACTGATCTCCAAGGTCTACCTGTATCCACACCCCTATCCCTCCCCTAGGGCTTAGCACCGTGCCCGAGAGGGACGGAAGACACCCCAGCGAGCCTGGCTGCCAGAGAGTGAATCTTCAGGGCCGGGTTTCAGTCCCAGGCCCAGAACAGAAGCCATTTTTATGAATGAAGCACCTGAGATTGAAACGCGCCAACATGAAGACAGAGCGACGGTGCCCAGACAGAGAGGAGTGGACGGTGGGAGCCAAGGCTCCTGGCTCTCCTTTCTCCAGAGCTTCATCTCCATCCCCTCCTCGGCCTCAAAGGGGTCTCACATCAGCCCGCTCCGCCATCTCTTCCCGAGCCGCCTTCTGTAAAGTGATCTTTCTATATTTACTTAAACTTCTATTTAAAGAGGAATTCCTCATAATTACTCAGCCGCAGAGAGCTGACACTGTTTGGCTGTGTTTATTTAGTTTCTCCTAGTGATTGGCAAAATGTCCTCAGTGGCTTTAAAGAGCAGATATAGACGAATGACCCGCTGGTCATAAAATAAAGTATGATGTCCTTTTCTGTCCTCATGGGAGATGGCATGCGGAGGGGACGTGAGATGCCTCACCGCCTCATCCCATGGAAATGCTAAACCCAGTCATTTCTGAGGTTGGATCAATGAAGAAGAAGTTTTATAATTTTTGAAAGGCCCCCGTATCATCTGGACATGAATATGTATGGGTACGCAGTGTGTGCTCAGCGCACACGCTATAAACACTTCTCATGTACAGACACAGACATTCACACCCACACACAGCGTCACAAACAGCAAAGGGCAGACATGCCAACCAAGGGATGAAGCAGGGATTAATACATCTATTTTTTCTTCAAAAAAAATTTAATTGATATTGGCTTTTAGCCCAGTGGTGGAACTAAAATAGTAAGTTGTTTATGTAGAGATGATTCCCAAGGCGCTTCCCTCTCCTCTCCCTCACCCCTTCCACCGCACTCCGCCACGCAGTGACCTTCCGGCTACAGCAACCCAGAGGGAAGAGTGGGCTGAAGGTCATGCGTCAAACTGTGGCCAGGAGCTGGGGCTCCGAGATGGTTGGCAACTGGGGGGATCTCGGGGGGAGCATTGTGCCGTGTCCTCTCCAGTGAATCCCAGTGAGTTCAGAGCTTGCAGGCAGCAGGGACAATTGTCATGCCTCCCAAAAGTGACCCGACCAACCTAACCCACCACAGCGCCACCCTTCGCTTCCCATGAGCCCTCCAGGACCGTCCCACCACAAGCCCTCCAAGACCAGCCTTCTTGGGGGACATCCTATCTCCTGCCCGGTATCTCCCCTCCAGCAGCCTTGAGCTGACCCCTCGGGCTTGGGGCAGCCTTCAGAGGCCTCCGCTGCCCACCTTTCCCTAAGTGCTCTGCAGAGAGTTTGTGGGGCTGCCTTTCCCTCTGCAGTGAGACTGCCCCTTGGAGGGGGATGGGGCCTGTGCCTTGAGCCCCTGCAGTGTCCCCATATCACCTGGCACACAGAGTGGACACCAGCGTGGTGTCGGTGGGGACAGCGCGTGCTTGTGGCCTTACAAGGCACAGCTCAGGAGCCCGAGAGATGTCTGCTGTCAACCAAGGGCCCTTCTTGGAAACGTCCTTTCTGCTGGGCCCAGACCGGGGTGAGTGGGCCTCTCTTTCTGGATCCGCCGCAGCTTCACCTCAAAAGCCAGCAAGCAGAACTGAAAGAGCCTGGCCAGACGCGATGCCTGCCCAGTACCGACTACGCATCAGCCGAGTAATACGTGACACATCCTCCGTTGCTCCTTTGTTCCAAAAATTGTTGACAAGGTGTCCCGAGCCCCAGGCTAGTCTATAGTTTGTGGTGATCCACCTTTTACTTCCTGCTCTTTCCATGGCCTTGCTTCCCAGAAAATCAAGAGGACCGTTTCTTTCTTCTTTTTTTTTTTTTGTATCCTGCTGCGCGGCTTGTGGAATCTCAGTTCCCCGACCAGAGACTGAACCCAGGCCACAGCAGTGAAAGCCCGGAATCCTAACCACTAGGCCACCAAGGAACTCCCAAGACCACCATTTCTATAAAAGAGATTAGACAAATAAAGGCAACGTGAGAAGCCAGGACCTCCCCTATTCCTAAAGCTAGCTGTCCTCAGACACAGCTGACGGGGCTCTGCGTGTGGGCTCCGCCACCCCTGGGACACCCTGCCCAGCCCGCTAGCCACGCCAGCCAGCTCTGGGCCTTGCGCCTCCATGGTGTGAGCAGCCCCTCTATCACCCACTTTCCCTAAAGGTCAGCTAAAATGCAAATGTTAATAGAGAGAGCCACCAAACCGTTCCCAGTGGTTAATCTCCAGCTTGAATTAGTATAATTCCAACAAGCATTGATGGAGCATCCACTGTCTTCCAGGAGCTCTACTTACGCGTCAGTAAACAAAGCAAGTGGATCACTGCTTTCACGGAGTTTACAGCCTAGCAGAGGGGTTCCCAGATTTTAGGTGCATCAGAATCAGCTGGGGGACTCGTTAAAACACAGAATGTTGGGCGCCAACCCCGGAGTTCCAGATTTGATAGGTGTCTGGGGTGGACCCTGAGAATTTGCTTATCTAGAAAGTTCCCAGGCCATGCTGATGGTCCAAGAACCACACTCTGAAAACCACTGGTCTGGCAGATCCCCAGAGGAACAGGACCCAGGGCAGTGATTTTTTTCTTCATTTGTTGATTTTTTCCCCCCATTTGTTGATTTTTGCCTTCTTCTTCTTCTTTTTTTTTTTTTCATTTTGCATGCGTCACGCGGCTTGCGGGATCTCAGTTCCTTGACCAGGGATTGAACCCGGGCCACGGCAGTGACCGCACTGAATCCTAACTACTAGGCCGCCAGGGGAACTCCCCAGGGCAGTGATTTTTAAGGCAAAAAGACTGGTGGTCCAGAAAAACAAAAGCGTGGCTGAGAAGCCAGCAGCACGCGGCCCGCGGGCTCTCTGCACGTCAGAGCCTTGAGATTTCAGCCGAAAAGCCACTGGGCTCGATGAGCTCCAAGATTCTTTCTGGGTCTCGTTTTCTGGAGGACGGGTGATCAGCAAGAGAGGGGGAAGTGGGCTTGTGAGCAAGGGTGGGGAGGTGGGGCATAAGATTCTGGAACCCACTGGGGTTGGGCCGGTGTTGGAGAAGAGGAGACTCTGGGCCTTCCTCGGCCTCCCCAGCTTGTCTTGGCTTCAGCGGCCTCCTCCTGGGCATCCCCCACCCCCAGGCCCCAGACACTGCCGTGGTCTGGCTGGGGCCGTTGAGACCTGGGAGCCGCCACTGCCCACGACACCTACAGTTTTGGAATCTGGAGAGCAGATGCCTCTCCTTGCTAAGCAACTCATGAAACAAACAGTTTGCTTCAGGCCTCTCTGTTTTGAAGCTGACTTTGTTGTTGGAGTGGTGTGATGTGTGCACAGATAAGCTTCTCAAAGTGATGACGTCACAAGAATAGTAAAAAATGCCACTTTGCACTCTGTGTCTTTCACCTCTGAGGTGTGTTCTTCAAAATAATCACAGGTCCATTCCCCTTCTGAGCAGCTCCAGGGGCTGGGGTGGAAGCAGGGAAGGGGTGCCCACTGACAGACAGTGGCTGTGCTGACAGCTCTCTGAGGGGCTGGAAGCCAACCACCTTACCTTCCAGACCCTCAGTTTCCCCATCTTAAAAATGGGCCGAGCTTAGGTGGCTTTTAAGGTCCCTGCTCGTTCCCACTTATAAACTGGGCGTTTAACCAATGGAGTTTTCACTGCAGTGGTGTTTGTTGTAAATGAATTCTACCTGGATACGTATAAGTAAATTTTTTTCTTTTGTTATGGTAAGGGTCAGAGGTTGCTCCAGGTTTGGGGGGACTCTGAAGCTTCCATAATTTGTGAGGGCATCTCCCTAAAAAAATAATACAGATGTACTAAACAAAATTAGGCAGGGGCCCCGGCTGTGAGGCACCCTGAGGCTCAAGCTTCTTAGTTCCAGGGTATCCCCACTCCATGTGGTTCAAGGCCCGCTGTTGTCCTGGGCGAATATCAGGGTGCAGAGTAGCGGAGACCCTTGAGATCAACACGCGCTTGCGTCTGCATTTGTGCCCATCCCGTCCTGGCCCGTGTTTTGGCCTTGACACTGCAGTTGCCGGGCAACCGTCTATCCTATAGGAATTCACACTCGCTCTTCCAGGCAGACGCACATTTAATTTCAGACCCAGAGTGCTCAGTGACGCGGGGTGTCAACAGTCTGCGGCCTCACAGAAATAACCTGAAGCACTCAGTCAAAAGTAGCTGGGGGAACTGATACCGCATTTGATCTTACTCCCTGAAAATAGCCTGGTCCCGTTTATGGGGCCACTGTGAGAGTGCTGACGCGGGAGGCTGTCTGTGCTCCCAGCTTCCTCCCTCCCGCCGGGTGTTTTCCTCTCCATGGCCATCCCCAGGGACCCTCGCAGTGACTCAGGGCCCTGAACATGATGTAACACCTCTGGCCCCCGGGCAGGGTGATGGGGAACGTGCGACAGCCTTGGAATTCCAGACGGGACCCTTAGTGCCAACCTGCCAGTTCTTGACCAATGTCAGGTGTGGCTGAGAGCTGGGCTCTCGAGCCTACTGGTGGGGCTGGGGAGGACGTCCCGGGCCCTGGGCCAGAGCTCCCACTGAGGACAGGCCCAGATCTTGACCCCAAAGGACCGCACATCAGTCCATTCTCTCGAGTAGTGGTTCTCAACCTTGGGCCCACACTGGAATCACCTGGGGAGCTTTAAAAAATATGGATCTGGGCTTCCCTGGTGGCACAGTGGATAAGAACCCGTTTGCCAATGCAGGGAACACGGGTTCAAGCCCTGGTTCGGGAAGATCCCACATGCCGCGGAGCAACTGAGCCTGTGCACCGCAACTACTGAGCCTGCGCTCTAGAGCCCGTGCTCTGCAACAAGAGAAGCCACGACAATGAGAAGCCCGCGCACCGCAACGAAGAGTAGCCCCTGCTTGCTGCGGCTAGAGGAAGCCTGCGCACAGCAACGATGACCCAACACAGCCAAAAATAAACAAAACAAAGCAGTCAGGTGCTCAAAACTCCATCCTTGGGTTCTGCTCTCTGTCGGCTACAGGAAGGAGACCTGGTGGCCTCAGCCAATCTCAGCTGTCTGCTGACAACTCCTCTGTTCATCCTCCAGCCCAGCCGTCTCCCCTAAACTCCAGACTCAAATATCCAACAGCTTCTCTGACCTCTCCATGTGGACATCCAATGACCTTATCAAACTCAACAGAACAGGATAAACCGCAACTTCTGAGCTCCCCCGAGACTGCTCCCTGAGAGGGTTCCGCAGCTTGGCCAATGGCAACCCTGTCCTCCTGTGACTCACTAACCCCTTGCTGTCACCGCGAGTTCTCCTTTCTCAGATCTCACCTCCAATCTGTCAGAAAATCCCACGGACTCTGCTTTCAAAGTATAGTCAGAATCCAACCACTTCTCATCCCCTCCCTTACTGTGGTAATCTCATCTGAAAGTGTCCATTATGCACTGGTGTCCCTGTGTCCGCCTTGCCCCCCTGCAGTCTAATCTCAACACAGCAGATAGAGTAGCCTTTTAAAGCGCAAGCCTCTGCTCAAAACCCCAAACCCTCCGATGGCTCCCCACTTCACCAGAGTAAAATTCAAAGCCCTGACAGTCGTCTGTTACAGTGATTCTCAAAGCAGGGTCCCCACACCAGCTGCATCCACACTTGTTAGAAATTCTCAGGTCTGCCCCCGACCTATTGAATCCAAGGACCTACTTCATCTGGTCCTACCACCTCCCTCCTCAATCGATCGGTTACTCCATTCCAGCCAAACAGGCCTCCTTGTTGACCCCCAAACAGTGCAGACATACCTCTACCCCAGGACCTTTGTCCTGGCCGCCTACTCTACTCCTCAACTTCCTTCGAGTCTCCGTTCAAAGTCACTTTCTCAGCTGGGCCTTCCCTTCCCCCCATATTTAAAACGTCAACTCTATTTTTCATTATAGTATTGATTACCTTCTAAGGTTTTGTATAATTTACTCATTTATGATGTTTCTTGAGTAAAGGCTAACCTCTCCCACTAGAATGTCAACTCCGCTTGGGCAGGGATTTGCCTCTTTGTTCACAGAGGCATCTTGAGTACCAATAACGGTGCCTAGCTCAGGGTGTGTTTGTTGAATGAATGAGTGAATGAAAGAGAATCCACATAACCCCAAAGAGCAAAAACTACCATCTATTGAGCACATATTTTGTTCTGATCTTTTTTCAAACATCAGCTTTAATTCTCTCAAAATCCCTGCAAGGTATGTAGCACAATCTTCATTTTATGGATCCAGAACTCTCCTCAGAGGACTTCCCTGGTGGTGCAGTGGTTAAGAATCCGCCTGCCAATGCAGGGAACACGGGTTCGAGCCCTGGTCCGGGAAGATCCCACACGCCGTGGAGCAACTAAGCCCATGTGCCACAACTACTGAGCCTGCACTCTAGAACCCACAAGCCACAACTACTGAGCTTCCGTGCCATGACTACTGAAAGTCTGCATCCCTAGAGCCCGTGCTACACAGCAAGAGAAGACACCGCATCGAGAGGCCTGTGCACCCCAACGAAGAGTAGCCCTTGCTCACCGCAACTAGAGAAAGCCCCTGCACAGCAACGACAACCCACTGCAGCCAAAAATAAGTAAATTTATTAAAAAAACGAAACAAAACAGGTTGACTTAAAAAAAAGAACTTAACTCAGAGAGGTTAAGCAGTTTGCCAAAAGTTGCCTAGCTAGAGGGGCTGGTGTTGGTCTCTTTCTGATTTTGAAGCCTCTGCTCTTTCCCTGATAACAGGCAGCTATTCCCAAACACCCTCCCCCCGTGCCCCCCAAAGGCTGATGCAGCCCCCCAGCAGGAGACGACACAGGCTTGCAATGCTGCAGCATGGGTAAACCCACTCTGTCTGGGAAACATACAGTAAAAACACAGGACCTGGCTGACTGGGACGCGTCCATCTGTGGATCAGAGCGCAAAGAAGGGAACGCCTGGCTCCTCCAAGTCTGCTGGTGGCAAGGAGGGGGCTGGGGAGCCAGTGGGCTGGTGTGGCAGCAGGGCCGCCATCCAGCTTTCCCCGGGTTCTCATGCAGTCCTTTAGAGAATGCACCCCTTCACCCAGTCTCTAAGCAGCCGCCTTCCCGCCTTCTGCAGTGGGCGGGAAACGATCCATTAATGATACATTAGGAAACCCTTACTGAAAATAATCACACCCTCCTCTGAGCAACGTGTCAAAACACGTTGGAGGATAGTTAGTGCAGGCAGGTCCCGGAGGCCAGCCCCCTCCGGCCAGCCCCCTTCCTCCCGCTCGCTCTTCTCAACCTGCCACGTCTTCCGCTCACAGAACCTCTTCTTCTTGAGATTGGCAAAGTGGGGGGCACCCACAAAACCCACACCCCATCTCTTTCATAAACCACACCCTTTAGCTGTCACAAGGCTCAGAGGATGGACGTCATGCTTACAGAAGGTTTGGAATCAGGGCCACCCTGGGAACCCGGGATGGATGTCATTGCAGCTGCCGGCCCCCATCCTGACTCCTGCAGTGGGGTTTGTGGAATCATCAGGGGGCTTAGCGCTCTGGCAGACCCAGGTTTCAATCCCTGTGTGACCTTGAGCCAGGCATTTGACCGCTCTGTACCTCAGTTTCCTCATACATAAAACGGCCGTAACAACTTTGTAGGGTTCTGGTAATTAAGAGACATTTAACCGATGGGCCTTACTCTGTGTCCTGGAATGTGGCACATCGTAAGGGTTTCATATAGATGCTTGACACTCTTTAGGACAAATGAGACTTAATAGTGAAAGATAAAATACAAAGCACCACTTAGTAAGCAGGGAAGAACTTTGGAAGAGGAGAGAGGTCGGGTGGGCTGAGATAATTAGGAAGAGCTGGCCTGGAAGGATGCAGAAGATTTGCAAAGTCAGAGGGACGGACGGGGAGGCAGGGCGGCGGTTCTGACTAGAAGGAGAGATAAAAACTTAGCAACACGCAAGCGTATCCCCTTCCCTTACTTTGCTTCTCCCTCATCAGAATTCAGGCTCCTTGCGGACTGGAGTCTGTCTGTCTGGTTCCCAGTCCTCCTACGGCCTGGCCAGAGCAGTAGATAGTTATTGAATGAAGAAAGGAAAAAGATGAGGTGTGCCAGGCAAGACCCATCACGCAGGATCCCAAAGGCCCAGGAGTTGACTTTGGAGGCGGTGGGAAATGGACACGTTTTGGTTACAACGGGTATGTGTATAAAACAGTGTTTCTCTGTACATTCCTTGTAGGGGAAAAGGCATGGTTCCAGCCTTGCAAGGCCATGACAAAATGGTGGGCTGGGGGAACCGTCAGAGGCAGGCAGGGCCAAGGGCAGATGCATTGGGGCACCTTCCAGGTGAGTGGGGTTCACCTGGCAGAGAGGGCGGAACCATTCTGGGAAGGGGAGCCCAGAGGCCGAGGACAAGTCCTGCTCAAGCAGTGGGTCTTGGCAAGAGGTTTAGGCAGGGTGGGGACGGCGGGCTTCAGGGAGCCTGGCTGGAGAGCTGGGAACCGCCCAAGGGCTTCATCCAGAGGGCACCGGGGCGTTTCAGAAAGGTGCCACATGGAGGCGGCCTGCTGAGGAGGGCAAGCGGCCTGCTTTCCCAGGGAGGGCTACACCCCGGTACCTGTGGGAGTGTTGAGGAAAGCGGCTGTGCCGCTGTCCTGCAGAAGGGACTCCAAGGCACGGAAAGACTCAGGCGTTGCCCCATTCCTGCCAGTGACCCGCCACCTCACCCTGAATTCCCACCCTTTGCCACCAAGAAAATCACCTGCAGCTGACTGCGTTTGTCGGCTCTCTCAAGATATCTTTTTACTTAAAAGTTTTCTCTATTAGTTTTCAGAATATCAAATTATATGTGTTTGCTGAAAAATCATTAAAAAGCACAAAAGTATTGAAATAAGAAATGAATGTCCACCCCATCCCCAGCCACTTCCTTCTTTCAATCCCACTCCCTGGAGCTAACAGTTTCTCTCTCTCTCTCTCTCTCTCTCTCGTACTCATAGTGTTTTTATTCTGTATTATTGTTCAGTTTTGACTTGTTTTGCTTCCACAAATTCGGGCTGACCTTTTATATATTTCTCTGTAATTTGCTTTTTCACTCAACAGCACAATATCATGGAAATTCCTTGGAACGAGTGTGATGCCTGAGGTGGAGTGTGAGGGTCTATACTTTCCTGGAACAACCTGTCATTGATGGGCATTCAGGTTGTCTCTAATTTTTTGCTAATTCAGACAAAGCTGTATAAACATCTTTCCAGAAACATCCTTGTGAGCTTGTACCAGTGATTTTGTGCAATGTTTTCCCACACGTGGAATTGCTGGGTTGAAAGTGAGGTGTATTTAAGCATTGGATCACTGTTGCTAAATTAACTCCCCTCAAAGACGGCCTGATTTACTTACAAATTGACAGTGCCTGCTAACTGTTCTCCTATCCCTCCCAGCACTGCCTAGTATTAATTTTTAAAATTTTTTTCCAAGCTGATAGAAGAAAAATGGACCATTTTATTTTCTTTGGGGAATTTCTTCTCCCCACCTTTTGCCCATTGGGTTACCTTTTGCTTGTGTATAGATTCAGGACACAAATCCTTTATATTTTACATCTGATGCAAATATAGATTTTCTCCTGCTGTGTCATTTGTCTTTGAATTTTGTTAATGAGGTCTTTTTTCCCTCTTTCAGTTTCTAAGTAGCCAAAGGATTCCTTTCTGTTTTCTGGGTGTCCCCGCATCCCCTAAATACTACACTTCAGGGTAAAATGATGGGGACTGAGACCTTGTTGGCACAAGAGCCTAGCCTGGAGGCGTTACCCTGGGAGACGTATTTTATCTGGCAGAAGCCTGGGATGGAGGCCTCTGGCTGCCCCTGGCTCCTGCCCTCAGGAGCCTCCTCCAGGGCTGCAGACTCACTCCTCAGCCCTCCACTGGCCCAGGAGGGAAGGCGAGCAGGAGACAGTTCCCCCCCGCCCCCCACGACCTCCAACCCCAGACGCCATCCTGCTGGGAGAGGGGAGGGCAGGGAAGCATTGGCTCCAAAGCCCAGAGAGGGGAGATATGTTAATGGGCTCTTCCGGAAAGAGTGGGGCTCGGGCTCCAGTGGCCAGACCGACTGACCCTAGCACAAGTCCAGACGCCGGCCTTATGGCTGGGGCCTCTGGAGGGCGCCTCAGGAAAATGGGTCAGCGGAGGTGGCCTCTGGAGCACACGGCTCCACGCACCCACACTCCCGCCACCCAGGCCACCACGCTCAGTAGTAATGACCACAGCTGCCCTTTAGCTGTGAAACATTGGGTTTTTTCCCTGTTATGAAAGTACTACACACTACATACAAAAATCACAACCATCCTGGAAGTGAACCACGTGGAACGTGCCAGCCACTTGGGGGACCGCCCCCCCCTGCCAGGCCTGGAGTCTGTCCAGAGCTGATCGGAGTTTCTCTTCCTTCTTGAGTCTCCTTCCCCAGCAGTTCCGAAAAAGCATCCATGTGATCTTGATGTCAGCTGTTTTGGCAGAATCCTGCACACAGTACTCCCTAATGGTCTAAAAGTCTCATGCTTTTCTGAGGTCGGGCTCCTTTCCCCGGTCTTACTGTTGTGGGTTCCCCACCACTTTTTAAAAACCTTTCTTATCATGAAACAGGCATAGATAAATGTGTATTTAAGACAAATGTACAGCTGAATAAAGGGTTAGAAAGGAAATGCCCACCACTACACGGATCCTGGGAATGTTCCACACCCGGCATCCCAGGGCCCCTCCCAGCCACAGCGTCCTCTTCGCCCCACCATCCTGACTTCCCCTCATCACTTCCTTGCTTGCCTTTGTATTCGTCCCACCGTTGGTTGTTTGGCTTTGCTCTTTGCCTCTCTCTTTATGTGCTCGGTCAGGCCTGCTGGGCAAGGTCAATGGCCGTGTTTTTTCAGGGAGGGTCTACCGGGCCAGTTCCAGACCCCCTTCCCGCATCCCCCTTCCCGCCTCCCCAGGCTCTGCCAGTGCCCACACTTCACCTGCGGAGAGGGCCGCCCTGGCCTCCAGGCTCACCATCCACAGGTGGGGTTCCTTCCCCACCCCTCACCACTGCACAAACTCGGGCAGGTTATTAAGCGCTGAAAGCTTCAGTATCTTCTCTGTAAAGCGAGCTATTGGGAGCACTGGATGCGTTGATCCCCTGAAGGAGTCTGGCCCAGTTTCTGCCATTATTGATAGTAAGCAGGACACAAGTGTTGGCTTTTACTCTCGAACCTTCCCACCTCACTGCCATCCATGGCTACTCCTGTTCCCAGCACCTGGTATTGCTTTTCCCTTCTCTTTGCATGGGAATCTCTTTCTTCTCCATCACGGCCCAATTCAAACGCCTCAGCTTTTATGACACACGCTGGCCAGTTACTTGCTCCTCCGGCATTTCTTTCTCACCCTGCATTCCTACGTTCTAAAAGGCTAATATAAATCTCTGTCATTTATTGGGCAACTACTTCATGCAAACTCTTTCTGCATGTTATCTGTCATCCTTGCATCATCCAGGAAAAGTCAATTATAGCTCTGCTTTATAGATGAGCCAGTTGAGGCTCACAGAGGTTAAGGGGTTTCGCCCAAGGTCACAGGCTTTCTAAGAGATGATGCGGGGAAACAAATCAAGGAGGGAATCAAATCAAGGTGCGCAGAGGTCACCTAGTGCCACCGCCAGCCCTTGTGGTGCCTTTGGGCATTTTAGCAAAGGCGGCTTTTCCTTGGGGCACACCCAGCCCCCAAAGTGGTAAAAGTCATGGAGATGGGGTATGGGGGGGATATGGGTCCCACCGACCCCTGGCATACTTCGATAAGACACAGACAGGAGGGATCCATAGGAATGGCAGGTGCCCTATGCCCCAGAGCTGGTCTGGCCGCGCCTGGGGAAAAGGGGAGGGCCCTGTGGAATGCATGCTCAGAGGCCCCAGAATCTACCCTGGAGGGCCCAGAACCTTCTATGAACCTTTTGTGTCTTTTGAGCTTTTAGCATAGGCAAGACCCTGAGGGGGGGTGTCTTTTTTTTTTTATTATTAATTAATTAATTAATTTTGGCTGTGCCGTGTCTTAGCCGAGGCACGCGGGATCTTTGTTGCGGCATGTGGATTCTTAGTTACGGCATGCGGACTCTTAGTTGTGGCATGCGGGATCTAGTTCCTCAACCAGGGATGGAACCTGGGCCCCCTGCATTGGGAGCGTGGAGTCTTACCCACTGGACCACCAGGCAAGTCCCCCTGGGGATCTTATTACTCAGTTTGTGGTAGCTGTGGCCATTTTAAAGGCAGCTGCATTTACCCCTTGACCTCGAGGGACTGTGTAAAGAAGTGGCCAAGGGCTCCAGAGCCAGACAGTCTGGATTCAAGTCCCAGCTCAGTCATGGTCTGCCTGTGCTACCTTGAACAAGTTACTTCTCGATGCTTCAGTTTTCTAATCTGTCAAATTGTGATTAAATATCGTACTTACCACCTCTATAGAATTGTGATTAAAGATGCTACCTACCTCATAGGGTTGTTATAAGGATTAAAGGAGTTTACACATGCTCAGCACTGTGTGGGTTTGTGTGTGTGGAGTGCTTACCCTTCAACCAATGACCAAGGATCCTGAGGGCTCTGGGAGGCCCCAGTGGGCCCTAGCTATTCCATAGGATATTTCGCCACTGGGCAACATCCATGAGTATACATCCCCCTGGGTCCCAAGCCTTCCCTAGGCCTGGACCTACCCCAAGGCAGGTGTACCCATTTGACCCAGGAGCATAGAAAGAGCAAAGAAGGAACGTGTAGGAAACTAATCCTGGTGTGTGCTGGACCATATGTGAGGTGCTTTGCAAACATTGATTTCATTTGTTTTTCACCACCCGGTGAGATAGGTGGTATCAACTCCCATCTTGTGAAAAAGAGGCTCAGAGAGGTTAAGGAACATGCCCAAGGTCACACAGCACTGGGATTTATTTTAGGTCTGTCTGGCTCCAGAGTCTGGGCTTTCCTTCTGCAACTAACTTACTGCCCTAAGGTGGGCAGCCTTCTGGTGTGATTCTGAGGGAATGACTAAGGTGATACCCCTTATTATAAAAAATTCCCGTTTTACAGAGGTAGACATTTCAGAGCCTTAAGAGATGGGGATTCCACTGACTCTCTAGATCATTTCGGGGAATATTGTCATCTTAACCATATTAGGCTTTCCAATCCATGAATGTGGGATGCTTTCCATTTATTTAAATCTTTTAAAATTTCTTTCAATGTTTTGTACTGATAGTTTTCAGAAGATAAGACCTGCATTTCTTCTGTTAAATTTATTCCTAAGTATTTTATTATTTGTTTGCGATCGTAAATGGATTTTTCCCCCTTAATTCCATTTCGAATTGCTCACTGCTAGTGTATAGAAATGAGTTGGTTTTTGCATATTGATGCTGTACCCCGCCAACTTGCTGAACTTGTTTACTAGTTATAATAACAGTCAGCTCACTGCCCCTGGATGCCTGGCCTGCTCTGGGATGACTTTGACCAGAGGACGGAAGAGGGGCTGGCAGGGGAAGACCTGGGGGTGGATTTGGGGACTGTGGGTCACCAGCTCAGAACGTGCTGATGGGCCTTGCCCCTCCCAGATGGGGAGCAGCGGGGAACAAGGGGTGACGCCTCACTTGATGATCTTGCACCCAGGGCCACGGGACGCACATGTACACGCACGCCAGCTCTGCCCTCAGAGGAGCCTTGGACTCCAGGCCCATCCCTGGCCCAGGGGTATCTCAGCCGACTCTCTTCCTCAGCCCACCTCTACCTTTCCTCTCCAGTTATAGGGCCCACTGCTTCTTACCTTCTTAGCCTCCCTCCCTCTCTCCTAGTCCTTCCTCAGGACTCCTCTGCAACAGGGCGCCCCCCTGCTGTCCTTTAGGGCCACCCCGGGCCCTTTAGCACCCATGGGCGGCATTATGCGCTCAATAAGTGCTCCTCTCTCTGGGTGTACAGACAGAGGGGTGTGTATGCTGGGGCGGTGGAGGATGGGTGAGAGGGGTGGAGGGGCTAGGGGAAGGCTGCTCTGGGGCTGGGACCCTGTTCTCCCACTTCCCCAGTCCCCGGGAGAGGCCCCATTCTTCTGGGACGACTCACATGCCCCGCCCTCGCACCTCTGTTCCGCCTGGGCTCCCAGGCCCTGATGAAGATGATGAGATGGAGGAGGTATTTATGGCGCGTCGTCCTGGAAGAGCCTTGTGGCTTCCCAGCAATGACGGCACTGCTCACGGGAACAGCCTCGGGTGCGCCAGGCAGGTACCAACACGCAGGAGGGAAAACTGAGGCCCGGGAGGGAGAGGGTTCACCTGAAGATGCCTCCCTGAGGGCCAGAGGGTTTCAGGAAATGGAAGCCTCCTTCCTCCCCTTTCACCAGACCCATGGGAATTAGGGCAGTTTGAACAAAGAAGCCTAGTTAGGGCTTGTCCATTCCTAGGGCGAATCTGGGTGCGAGCCCACCCTGGTCTCCACCCTCCCCTGCCTGCACCCTGTCCCCATCGTCAGGCACGTGCTGGTAGCCACCCTCTGTGGAGCGCTCCCAGGGTGCAGCCGCTGCTACATGCCAGACACTATTGGGGAAACCGAGGCAGAGGCTTTGCCCTCACCGGTGGGGAGTCTGAGAGGTGGGGTGAACCAGCAAGGCCAAGAGAGGGGACGGGGGCAAGCGGCTGTGCACAGGGCCCGTGGCAGCCGCTGATCAGAACCCCGAAGGGGCCTGGGCCTGGGGCTTTGAAGGAGGGGTGGGCCTTTTGCACCCCTGGACTCCTGGTGCCCTCTCAGCAGGCCTCGATGGGACCAGAGGACTTTGGTCAGTGCCGTTGCTTGCCGCCCCCTGCCAACGGCCCTGTTCAGGGTGAGGGTGACAGACACAGACAGTCCCCCTTTATTTCTAGGGCCACCGTCCACCCAGCTCTGGGTGGCTTTGCAGTTGGGGGATGGTAGCACCTGGGAATCCTCTGTGTCTCCTTGGCAGTGCTCTGTTGGCCTCTCTCTGGGCCTCTGGGCATCCCGGGGAAGGCCCCGCCCCTCAAACCCTGCACACATCCACGGCTGGGGCCCGGGTACCTGCCGGCTGCGCTGGCTCTGGCAGCGAGGTTTCCCCCTCCCTGCTGCCCTGACTTGGCTCTTCCTATCTGAGCTCAGCTTGCACAGCCAGGAGGCAGGGCTCTGGGGGCTCCTGGGCTGGCCACCATCTCCTGGGCCTTGGAAAAATGGTTTTGCCGGCTGAGCCTCCACTGCCCTCTCTATGCGTCATCACATCTAACCTCCACAGCAGCCTTCCGAGGTGCGCACTTTCATTAAACCCATGTCACGAGGAGAGGGCGAGACCTCCTTACCCAAGGCCACAAAGCTCGCAGACATGGTAAATGACAGAGCAGGAACTGCTCCCTCACCACCATGCTCGCTGTGTTCCTGGGCTCTGCCAGCGCCCTCCCCGCTTCTCCGGGCCCTGCGGAGGGGTAGCTGACGGGCTGTGGTCTGGCGGTGAGCTTTGTCTGGGGTCTCTTGCAGAGGGAGCTGACATTCCTGTTGTAGCCTCACTGTCTGTTCCATCTCTTCCTCACTGCTCAGGTCACAAGGGTGGAGCACAGCTCAGCCCATGTGTGTAGGGGGGCGAGTGGGAGGGAGACCCTGTCTGCCCAGGATCTGATGCTCAGGGCGAAAGTTGGGGCAGCCAGCCCTGAGTTGGGGTCCTCGGGAAGGGGCCTCTGGCCCCTGGCATCAGGCGTGTACCTGTGGAGGGCCCAGCCTGGCCCAGAGGGGAGCAGGGGCCCCAGGGGCCAGCAGGGGAAGTGTGCTGGGAGTCCTGGGCAGACGCTGGGGGCGTCTGCCACCTAGCCCTGGCCGAGCCTGACAGGCTGGGTGACCTTGGACGAGCCTGCCCTCTCAGGGCCACAGCCCACGGCTGTGAAGTGTGACCAGCCAGGGTCACCCCCACCTGCCCTCCTGGGTTGCCCCCTGGTCCCAGGACATAAGCCCATGTCTTGGCTGCAGGTGTGCACGTGTGTGTGAGCACGTGTGAGAGTGTGTAAGCATGTGTGATGTATCTGGGTGTGAGTGTGAGTGTGCGTGCGTGTGTGTGTGTGTGTGTGTGTGGAGTATGCCTGCGAGCTCTGAAGTGAGTTAAGACGGCTGCCCTGCATCCTCCCCAAGCCAAGCCACCGCTTTGCCTACAGCCAACCTCCCCACTTGCTGTAGTGCTGAGGGGAAGGGCTGGTTCCCAGGCTGCACCCCAGTGTGACCAGCACGACCCGTGAGGGGGCCGGGCAGACAGGAGGAGGGCCAGAACCCAGCAGGTTTCACCGCCCAGGGGCCCACCGGGCAGCTCTGCCACTGAATCCTCACCCCCAGCCCTTCCACAGCCCCCTGAGCAGCTTGGGGGAGGGAGGAGTCCTGCGCAGGCCTAGGGCTGGGGTGCCTTGGGGAAGAAGAAGCAAGCCCCTCTCCCCCCAACCCCGTGCCTCCTCTTTGACCACGGCCGTAGATCATCCCAGCTCCAAATCCAGGGCTCTGGGGTGACTTGCTATGGTTTGGCGTGAAGTCTGATGACCCACAGTCCCCCCAGGATGACACCTCACCCTGGGCAGCTCTGCTCTCCAAACCCCCTAAATTTCTGAGGGCTCAGCTGGTCTGGGGTCATACTTTCTGCTTCTGGGCAGGTGGCATCAGAAGCCCCAGTCCTGGCCTCTCTCCATTCCAGACCTGTGTTTCCAGTAGTTTCTACACGTGTCGGTGGATGTGTCATCCCCATCAGAAACTCACAGCTCTGAAAGCAGTCTCTCCATCGTTGCTCGCCCCATAAGCAGCCCGCTGCTCACCTTCCTGGTCCAGCCACCTGAGGCCGAATCTCACCACCTCTCAGAGAAGGGGGAGCATGGCGAGCAAGGGGAGAACTGCTCTGGGGAGGGGGGGCTTGGTCAAGCCCCTGGGGTCCCCTACGACCCTGGACGTAGGGCTACATCTTGGAGCCTCAGCTTCCCCCGTGAGCTGTGGCCTGTTTCATGCAGGTGGGAGGATGGATGACGTGATACGAGGTGCACAGTGCCGAGTAGCTGGGTGTCCTGCACTGCCATCCACCGTCCATTTTCCATCTGTGCCCCTGTGGCCATCAGCGCGTGGGTCTAACTGCCTTCACAAGGATGCCTCCAGCCCTTCAGCACTGCCTCCAACATGGTCCTTGGGTAGGGCAACCCTGAACTTTGCTAAGCCACGCCCGGCTCAGAACCTACCCCGGTGTCCAGTACTGCCCACACCAGTCATCCTTCCACCCCGACCCCAGCGTTTCCCTACAACATCCCACTCCCCCAGGGGTACAGCCTTAGTCTTTCCCCACCCCCTGTCTTGGTGCACGCAGTCCCTCTTGCCTGAAGGACCCTCGCTGTTCTCTCCCATCCTCTCATGGGTGTCCCCAGGCCCCTGGCTTCTCTGTCAGGTGGGAAGGTCTGGAGAGGTGAAGGGGGCTTGAAGTCCAGGAGATGCAGCACCAACAGGGAGCCTCCCACCTGAGTCTCCAGAAACAAGAGCTCAGCTGCCCTGCCCCAGGGAGGGGCGGGCCCCTGCAGGACACGACCCATGACCTCACCTCTCCTGGCTCCTGGCAGCAGCCCTGCCCACCTCTGGAGAATTCCATGACTCAGGTAAGAGGGGCGGGGCCCTGCCAAAGTCTCAGAGCCAAGGGAACGCCGCCCTGCCACCCGGCCACCTCTGCTGTGTCTATAGAGGTGTGCCGCCAGGACCAGAGGGCACTGCCTTCCCCGCTTAGCCAAGGGACCAGCCTCACCAGGAGGCAATGACGGGAAGTGATGGGGCCCAGAGGGGAGTTTGGGTGATCTGCGGGGGTGGGGAGTTGGAAGCTGGAAGCTCCTACCTGGTTCAGCCTGCAGGGTGGGGAACTTAGGGAGCAGCTCTTGCAGGCAGGGCTAGCGGGCTGGGGGCCAGGCCTGGGCCTCAAGGGCTTCCTTTAGCATACAGGAGGTTACACTCAGGGCAGCCAGGTACGGCTGCATGGGTTGTGCACTGCTTAACTCTAGGAAGCACCCCCCGCACAGACGCTGACGTTGATATGATGGTTGGCCAATGTGTGATGGCTCCATTCTCTCTCTCTCTCTCTCTCTCTCTCTCACACACACACACACACGCACACTTTGTTGAGTGATTTCACATCGATGTCCTGATGTGTGCACATTTCTTTTTGCCCTGTTTAAAGATGGCAGCAGCACCATAACGGTGAGTGTGGCCCGGGGCTCCAGTAACTGGGCGAATGGGTTTAAAATGGAAGAGCTGAATTGCCTTTCTTCTGAAACCCCTTTTCTAAGCCTGCTCCATGTTCCCCAAAGTCAGAATTACCATCCCCTAACTGAGACCCCAGGGACCAGGCCTGGGGCCTCCACCCTTCTTTCAGCCCGGGTCTCGGTGGATTGGAGTCACTTTCCGTTCTCAGGACCTGCCTCTTGCTTTCGTGTTGGCCGAGGCCTTCCTCGTGGTGTCCCCCACGCAGACTTTGAGGTCCAGAGGAAAAGTGACCTTGTCCTCGAGGCTCCCGCGATCCCTGGAAGCCCTCATGCCACCCTGTGATCTTGACAGTCTTTGATCCAGGTGGTCATGTGACCAGTAGAATGAAGTCAAAGTGGTGCTGTGTGACCTCAGGTCTGAAAAGGTGATGCACTCCTGCTTTGTTTGCTGGACGCCTGTGGTGGCGCTCTGACTGCCATGTTCAAGCCCAGCTGCCTGAGGCTGCCAAGCTGTGAGAAGTCCAGGCCACAGGGCGGCCACGTGTAGATACTCTAGTTGCAGCTCCAGCTGAGGTCCCAGCCAGCTGTTGGCACTTGCCACCAATGACAGTGCAGACACCCCCAGGTCACTTTGGCCCCCTGCTGTTGAGTGTCCCCCAGCTGTGGAGTCTTACCTGCCGAGCTTCAGACCTCATGGAGTAGAAACAAGCCTTCTGCTCTGTGCTCTGTCCAAACTGCCGACCCACAGAATCTGTGAACATGATAGAATGGTTGTTCTGAGCTGCTAAGCTTGGGGGTTATTTCTTATGCAGCAATAGATAGACGGAAGCGCTGCCATCTCTTTCCTGCTCCCACCCTTGCACAGAAACCGCTATCACCAGGGTCCCCTAGGATCTCTGGGTGGATAAAGTTAATGGGCTTATTTCTGCCTGGCCTTTCTTCACCTCTCGGCCACCATTCAGGCTTTCTAGAAAATACCCTGACCCTTGGCTTCCGACGCCTCCCTCCCTCCCTCCCGGTCTCCGCCTTCTCCCTCATTGCTGGGCGTCGGTTTCCCTGCTGGGCTTCCCTCTGTCAGTCAACCCTTGAATGTGGGTGTTCTCCAGGAACCCACCTTAGTTTTCTGCTTATCTCCCCTGTGGCCTGGTCTGGAGGCCCCCCACCCAGTCCTATCCATCTGGTCATTATCCAGGCACTGTCTGAGCATCATGGTTTACAGGTGTGGAGCTGGCCTCTAGGGCTGCAGTGGGAAATGGTGCAAATCGGGCTGAGGGCGGAGGTGCTGGGAAGGATACGCAGACTTGACCGCGCGGTGTGGGCTGTGGCAGTGCTCCCCAGTAACGAACTCATGGCTTTCGGGAGAATCCAAGTGTAACTGCAGTTTTCCCTTTGATGCCCATCAGCCTACTCAAGGGTGCACTGCCCAGATGGATTTTTTGCTCACCATCTGCAAGTCAGTTCACCCCCAAAGTGTACAAACAGAGCGTGCTGTTTCCAGTTATTCTCTCTCCCCTCGCCCTCGTCAGCTCTGATTCTGCCTGAGCGTGTAGACAGCGGGGTGAGGCACTGGGCAGCAAAGGCTGGAAGTGTCCCTGAGCGCGTGCCTGGGGTCTGGTGCTGCCCTTACTGAGTGCCCCAGTGGACGGGCAGAAAGTTCAAGGTTAACAGTCAACGAGCCAGCAATGCGCAGGATGCGGGAAGGGATGGAAGAAGCAAGGCTGATGAGGAACTGACTGAGGGTGGTTCCAGGGAGAGAGGGGTCCATCTTCCCAAGCCAGAGCCAGAGGATGGCGGGGCCCTGCCCTGGGTGTCTCTGTGTGTGTGTGTGTGTGTGTGTGTGTGTGTGTGTGTGTGTGTGTGTGTAGGCAACTGTCTGTTGTACCCAACAGAAGAGGGAAGCAAGGAAATGGAGTTGAAAATGAAGGGGTTGCTTGTGGGACCACACTGGGAGCCAACTCATGGATCCAGGGTAACGGACTGGATTGTGTCCCCTTCCCCACCTCCGCCCCAGTTCATATGCTGAAGCCCTAACCTTAGAATGTGACTGCATTTGGAGATAGGATCTTTAAAAGAGACGATTAAGGTAAAATGAGGTCGTTAGTGTGGGCCCTCATCCAATAAGACCGGTGTCCTTAAAGGAGGAGATTAGGACATAGACACACAGAGGGAAGACCGTGTGAGGACACAGCGAGAAGGCTGCCATCTCCAAGCCAGGGAGAGAAGCCTCAGGAGAAATCAACCCGGCCGACACCTCGGTCCTGTTCATCTAGCTTCCAGAACTGGGAGAAATAAATGTCTGTGGTGTAAGCCTCCCAGTCTGTGATACTTACTAAGCAGCTCGGCTGAGCAGACTAAGGCATCTGGGCTCCAAATCGAGACAGGAGAAGGGGCGTATGAGTGTTGGGGGGCACGGCAGCGACTTCAGATCAGGCTGTGCTTCAACACCCCGACCCTGCACGGGAGGCCTCCAGGGCTGCCCATAGCCCCCTCTGCTGGCTCTGAAGCACCACCCTTCTCTCCCCAGTTCCTGAAGGCTCAGCTCCTTCGAAACACACAGTGAACGTGGAAGTGAACCTGGACATTCTTTAGAAAACACCCCCAGCCCACCCATCTCCCAAGATGCTGTGGTGGCAGTAGCTTCCAAAGGTGCCCAAACACGCGTGTGCAAGACACACACACACACGTGCCCACATGCTTACACGCATGTCAATCTGTCATCTATTAAGATTCCAGTTTTACAAACTTGTTTTAAAATTGCCCAGAGGACATGGAAAATAGCCCTGCTTTGAAGATGTGTGCATTTTGGAACGGCCGTCCCAGCCGGTGTCTGGTTTCCTGGTCTCTGGACTGAGGAGCGCGGCTGGGTCTGGGCGCCCTGCTCTCCCGTCTGGACTGAGGGTGAGCTGGTCTAGGGGGTGTTTTCACCCCCTGGACACCCCCTGCTCTGCCAGTGCCAGTGCCACCCTGCGTGGGTGGTTGCGCGGGCCTCAGGCTGGCAGGGTGCAGGGGGTACTGAGGCCCAGTCCTGGGAGGGCCGGGGGGCCAGCGCAGCAAGGGGCTGGGTGAAATGTCCCCGCACAGGACTCTCCCTTCCAAGGGTGTCCCTGCCCCACACACTCGGAGCCCTGCTGGTTGGCCGGCCTTGGCAGACAAACACTTTCCCAGTAGACAGCAGGCCCTTCAGCCTTCTCCAGCCCCATTCACCCAGCGTCCCTCACTCCACAGCCCCCTGCCATCAACCCCTCCCCAGCGTGCTGCCTCTCCTCTGAGGCCAGTTCTCCCCACAGTCCACTGGGCAGAAGAGGGGCGGGGAACGGACAGGGAGGCAGAGTCAGGAACAACGGGTCTGCTCATTCCCTGTACCTCAGTCTCCCCTCTGTAGAATGGGGACAACATCAGGAGGTCTGCACTGAGGAGGGACTGGGGGCTATGGTGGCCCAGAGGGGAGGTTGGCTCACCGAGGCTCGGAGGAAGCTGCCATCTGGCAGGGGCACGGCCCCCCGGAACACCTCCTGGGGTGGCAGGGCTGTGGTGGGGCTATGGGAGCCCAGGAAGGGAGGGATACAGCTTGGTCTAGTCCAGGGTGACTTCCTGGAGGAGGCTGGATTCAAACGGGGCCAGTGGGGTGAGGCCTCCGCAGAGGCAGCCAGGACATATGCTCTGCCCTGGCCACGTTCAGAGCTACTTCTGCTCCCTCCACCCCTACCCAAGGTCCCCCCAAGGCCCACTGTGCCAGGCTCTGGGCAGAGCTTTCTGGGGCTTAGGTTCTCCTCCCTTCCCACCCATCTCTGCAACACAAACTTGGGGAAACTCCTCCTATGGGGCTGTCATCCAGGTGAATTCAGTTCCCAACCAACGTGGCTGGCAGCCTGCCCGGGGCCACCCGCTGAGCTCCCACTGCCCAGGCCTCTCATCGCTAGTGTTCCTGCAGCCCCACCCTTGGCAGGCTTGTCATCCTCGTTACAGACTGGGCAAACAGGCTGCACAGATGCCCACCAGGTAGCCAGGCCAGCTGCTCTGAAGCCAGGTGTTTTCAAGTGGAGCCGGGGGACCGCCCTGGTCTCTGCCCCAGAAATAGTGGCCCTGAGGTGGGGCCGTGTGTGTGTTGCAGTCAACTTCGCCTTTTGGAGGCCGTGGGCCCCAGCCTCCTGCCACGCCCCCTTGGTCCCAGGTGTGTTTAGTCACTGCTCCTGCCCCCAGATGCTCACTGGGGGCCTTACAGATACCAGCAGGGCGACGGGGTGCTCCTACAGTGCTGCCCTGAAGAGCTTCATAGTAAGGGGCCCCAACTGGGACTCCGTGGGCACGGGCGATGGGTGTCGGGGCTGCCTGGCAAAGACAGCTTTGAGCCTGGCCTTAAAGGGAGACAGGGAGACCAGGAGAGGAAGGGGGTCCAGGGAGAGGGTGTGGGCGGAGGCAGTGGGATTGAAGCTAGAACATCTCCCTGCCCAGCCCTGGCCCCCAGGGGGTTAATAAAGTAAAGCCAGGGCTCCTTTGGGGTCACTGGCTCTGAATCCCCCCATGGCTTGGGGTGTGGGCAGTGCCGAGGTCTGCATGATGAGGTTGGGAGACTGTGAGGCTCTGGGGTTCAAGTCGGGAGGCTGGAGACCCCTCCCAGGCTGGGGGCTCCTCTACGTGAACCCTCAGAAGGTTCTTGAGTTCCCCAGCCTGGCCGGGTTGGGCCCCCTCAGGAACCAGGCTGGGCTGGGCTGGAGGGTTGTGCTGTGGCGAGGACAGATGTTTCCAGTTTGAGGGCTCGGTTGTCATAAATTGTTCCCCACCAAACCCTGTTTCCTATTAAGCCGACTCTGGGGGATGGAGGAACCGCCATTCGTCCGCGTAGCCTGTGTGTGGGAGCCCTGGTGAGGAAGTGGCTATGTGTTCATCCACCCTGCACACCTCCTGGCCTTCCATAAGCCCTTGCCCTGGGAACTGTCCCCTGGCTCTAGGGCAGCCTCATGCAACTGTAGGATCTGAGAGCTGGGACACAGGAGACTTCCGTTGGGGGGTTCTCTGCCTTTCCCCTCTGTCCCTGATCATAGCCTACCCTGTTGGGTAACTGTCCACCCTTGCTTTCCTCTTCCTTCTTCCTAAAAGAGCCTGATTTACATTCTGGTATTCTCTCTCCTTCATACAGCTGATCCATCCAGGTTCCAGATCCTGATTTGTTTGCCGTGATGGTGGAACTCTCTCCTTGCCAATGATGCTTTAGGAATGGGTGTGGGAAGCAGTCCTGGGCATGGAAATGTGAGGGGACCTCTGGGAGAGGAACCCCACTCCAAAGCTGTGCCCTAGATGAGATCAGGCCTTGATGCAACATCAGGAACTGCTGCAGCCCTCTTGTGACTATGAGCTGAGCCAGTCAGAGGGTGTCAAACCTACAGATGGGCAGAGTTTGGGTCCTTAAGATGGCATTGGGTGCTACATTAGCCCTCTCTGGGACTTCCTATTATGTGAAATTATACTGGCTATTATTTTTGTCCCCCTAAACTATAGTTTTTAGCATTTGTTCTGTTTCCTTGACTTTTTAAAAAAAATAATTATTTTTTGGCCGAGTTGGGTCTTTGTTGCTTCATGCGGGGCTTTCTCTAGTTGCCGCCAGTGGGGGCTACTCTTCCTTGCGGTGCACGGGTTTCTCATTGTGGTGGCTTCTCTTTTTGCAGAGCACGGGCTCTAGGCGTGCGGGCTTCAGTAGTTGTGGCTCACCGGCTCTAGAGCGCAGGCTCATTAGTTGTGGCGCACTGGCTTAGTTGCTCCGCGGCATGTGGGATCTTCCCGGACCAGGGATGGAACCCATGTCCCCTGGCACTGGCAGGTGGACTCTCAACCACTGCGCCACCAGGGAAGTCCCCTAGCTCTTATTTATTGAGTGCTTATCATGTTCTAGAAACTGTGCTAAATGCTGGCATATTCAACAAATATTCCTTGAGGTCAGGTACCGTTATGGGTGGGGTACAGACACACAGAAATCAGACATAAACCCCTGACCTAGAGAATTTACATTCTCCATGCTTTGAGTATTGTCTCACTTAAGACTCAAACAACAGCGTGAGGTAAAGTGACAGATGCCACAGTGTGGCTCAGGCAGCACACTCCCACCCCTGTGGACTGGGCTTTCCTGACACAGGCTGGAGAGCAAAAATGCTGCACTTTCCAGGCTCCCCTGCAGCTGGGGTTCTGCCTGCACCCAGCTTTCCCGAAGTGCTCCGGCTGAGACTTGGAAAGTGAGACAGAGCATTGGGTGGTGGCAGGTGCATGGGCATTTGGGCTTGGTTCCTCTTGGGCAGCTGTGGGCAGAGTTTAGTGGCTCGTCTCTTAGCTGTGTGGATGGGTGCTGAGCACTGGGTGAGGCCGCAGTCAAGCTGCCTCTCAGTCCTGGGGAGCAACTGGCCATTTCTCCTGGCTGTGTAGCATGTAAGCTTAGTTCCCCAGCCCAGCCCGGAATTTGGTAGCTACCTAATATCCAGAAATAAATCTTTTTCTGCCTAAATTAGCTCGCATGGACTACATGATTGCTGCAAATAACATCACCTAAAATGTGCCATTGAGCTTGAGGAGGTAGTTGGGCGGTAGATGGTTAAGAATCCACCCATTGTGGCTGAAAATCCAGTGTCCCCCGTTAGGCAGTGGGAAAGTATTAGGCCAAGCTGCTTCCTCCCGTGCTTAGGAAGGAGGGCTACGGCCAGGCACGGAGTTTGGGGCAGGGACAGGGTGACTTTGGGCTTATGTTCTTTGAGGAGTGTGTGTGGTGCTCCTTGTGGGGAAACGAGACTGTATGCGGATGTTGGATGAGGGAAGGTAGAGACCAGCAGGTGGAACCCTCCTTTACTCCCTTTGCAGCTGCAACAGCAATGTTGAGCCTTCCAGCCCGTGAATCTAATACGCTTCCGCTTAGGGCTTTAATTTCACTCTTTCTTTCTTTTTTCTTTTTTAGATTGATCTCTGGGAACTTAATGGATTTTTAAAATGCTACTGTAAATGGTACACTTAAAACATTTTCATTTTCTAATTGTTGCTGGCATATAGAAACACAGGTGATTTTTGTATATGACCTGGCATCATTCTGCTAGTTTATTGGTAGATTCTTTTAGATTATCTGAAGTAACCATGTCATCTGCACAGGGTGACAGTTTTTCTTTCCGTCTAGTCCAATCTTACCTTTTTTCTTTTTTAAAAAAACACTAGGCTAAGACCTCAGGTACTATTTCCCCCCAACACACAGTGAAATTGAAAGAATTGTACAGTGGACACCTGTATACCCACCACCTAGATTCTACCATTCTAGATTTTACGAAGCTTACCAAACTAGTTTTATCACACGTCTCTCCATCCTTCTATTCATCCATCATTCCATTCTCTTCCCCTTTTTGTGATGCATTTCAAAGTAGTTGCAGACATCAGTATACTTTCCCCTAGTACTTTGGCATGTATATCATTACCTAGTACCATTTTGAATAGAGGTGTTAATGGACATCATTTTCTTGCTCCCAATCTTAGGAGGAAAGTTTTTGATATTTTAAGTATGATGTGTTTGCTGTAGGTTTTTTGTAGCTATCTTTATCAAACGGACATTTCCTTATTTTTCTAGTTTGCTTAAACACATCACCCAATGATTTTTGAATTTTATCAAAAAATTTTGTCCACACCTATTATCATTTACTTTTCTTTTTTTTCTTTTTTTGCGGTACGGGGGCCTCTCATTGTTGTGGCCTCTCCCGTTGTGGAGCACAGGCTCTGGACGCGCAGGCTCAGCAGCCATGGCTCACAGGCCCAGCCGCTCCGCGGCATGTGGGATCTTCCCGGACCGGGGCACGAACCCGCGTCCCCTGCATCGGCAGGCGGACTCTCAACCACTGCGCCACCAGGGAAGCCCTCTTTCTTTCTTCTGGTAATGTGAATGACTCACTGATATTTGAATGATAAGTCCAATTTAATCTTTTATACATTGCTAGTTTCCATTTGCTAATGTTCTGTTTAGACCTTTCGCAACTACAATAACGAGAAAGACTGGCCTGCAATTTTAGTTTCTTATACTGTTCCTGTCAGATTTTTGACATCTAAGTTTATGCTGGTCTCATAAAATCAATTTGGAGGTTTTCTATTTTCTGGAAGGGTTTGTGTAAGATTGGCATTATTTCTTTCTTAGATGTTTGGTTGAATTCACTGGTGAAGCCATCTGGGCCTGTCGATTTCCTTGTGAGGAGATTTTAAATTATGTATTCAATTTAGGGAATAGATATAGGATGATTCCAATTTTCAAGACCTTCTGATGTCAGTTTTAGAAAGCTATTTTTTTAAAAACAGAAATTTTTTCATTTAATCCAAAGCTTTATTGAGGCATAATTGACATACAAAAGCTGCATATATGTAAAGTGTACAATTTGATTCGTTATGACGTATGTATACACTCCTGAAACATCACTCCATCTAGATTTAGAATTTACTAGTATCTATAACATCCTCTTAAATGTTTTTAACGTCTGCCTAATCTGAATGAGTTCGTCCATTTTCACTTCTGATACCGGCTATTCCTCTGTCCCATTCCCACTCTCCCACTCGTTCCCCTTCCTTGTCGATCAGTGTTGTTACAGGGTTGTCAATCCTTTTAAAGAACCAACTTTTCACTTTCTTGATTCCCTTTGTTGTATATTTTTGTTCTATATTTTGGCTTTTATTTATGGGTTTCATTTGTTTTGTTAAATTTAATTTCTAGGTGGTTGCTCAGATAATTGATTTTCAGCCTTTCTTTTATTCGAACATATGCAGTTAAAGGTATAAATTTATAAGCATAGTTTCAGTTGCAACTCACAATTTTTCTTCTCCCTAAGTTTCAATATGTAGTATTTTCATTATTCAGTTTGAAATAATTCACATTATCTTTATGATTTCTTCTTTGACAGGTGGGTTATTTAGAAATCTATTTAACTTCCAAATATATGAGGATTATTACATTATCTTTTTGTAATTGATTTCCACCTTAACTGCACTGTGGTCAAAGAACATATTTCATTGGAATTAACTCTCTTGAAGTTTGTTGAGACTTGTTTTATAGCTCAGCATACAAATTTTGGCACATGTGCCATTTGTGTTTGAAAAGGAAGCTGTTGAATGTAGTGTTCTACATGTATCTCTCTGGCCAAGTTTTCTAACTGCATTGTTTAAATTTTCTATAACTTGATTTTTGTATGCTTGTTTTTACTATTACTGAAATAGATGTGTTAAAATCTCACTATGATTGCATATTTGCCAAAATTTCCTAGTTCTATCAACTTTTAATTTTGAGATTGTATCACTAAGTGCATAAAATTTAGAATTACTACCTCTTTCTGGTAATTGAATTGACTGTTTTTATTTCTAATAAAGTTTTTGCCTTAAAGTTTGCTGTAATATTAATATATCTACACCAGTTTCTTATAGTTGCTGTTTGCTGGGTGTATATTTCTCCATCCTTTTCTTTCAAAATTCGTATTTTTTAATTAAATTTTTTATAGATTTCATTAAAAAATGTTTTTTATTATTTATTTTTGGCTGCGTTGGGTCTTCGTTGCTGCGCATGGGCTTTCTCTAGTTGCAGCGAGCAGGGGCTACTCTTTGTTGTGGTGCGTGGGCTTCTCATTGCAGTGGCTTCTCTTGTTGTGGGGCACAGGCTTTGGCGCATGGGCTTCAGTAGTTGTGGCATGTGGGCTCAGTAGTTGTGGCTCGCGGGCTCTAGAGCGCAGGCTCAGTAGTTGGGCGCACAGGCTGAGTTGCTCCACAGCATGTGGGATCTCCCCGGACCAGGGCTCAAACCGGTGTCACCTGCATTGGCAGGCAGACTCTTAACCACTGCGTCACCAGGGTAGTCCTCAAAATTCGTATGTTTTAAAAGTGTCTCTTGTAAACAGCATATAGTTGTTTTAATTTTCATTTTTTACTGTTAAATTCTTTTCTGAGTTTTATTGAGATGTAATTGACATACAGCACTGTACAAGTCTGAAGTGTACAGAATAATGATTTGACTTACATATATCATGAAATGATGACCACAGTAAGTTTAGTGATCGCCCATCATCTCATATAGATACAAAATTAAAGAAATAGAAAAAAATTTTTTCCTTGTGATAAGAACTCTTAGGATGTATTCTTTTAACAATGGTCATATATAACTTACAGCAGTATTAAATTATATTTATCATGTTGTACATTACACCCCTAGATCTTATAACTACTACGGTAATTCTTTTTAAATCAAGCCTGACAATCTTTGTCAACACTTGAGTGTTAGTTAGCCCATTTACATTTAATGTAATAATGGATTTATCATGTATATCTTACAAACTGCTTTTTATTTGTACCACCGATTCTTTTTTTATTCCCTCCTTTTGCAGTTCTTAAACCTGTTCATTGAATTATTCCATATTCCCTCATTGGCTTGAAAGTTATACACCTTTTAACTAATATTTATTACAATACACATCCTAGACTTATCAAAGTCTAACATTAAATTGGATTTTTAAAAACTCTCTTCTTGGATGATGCAAGGGGCTTAGAACACTTAAACCCTATTAAAGCCCTCCCCACCTATATACCTTTACTTGAACACATTTCGATATATATTTAAACTTCACAAGACATAATTATTTTTATGTAGTTAGTATTTATGTTGACCTGTACATTTCTCATTTTCATTGCTCTTCAATCTTTCCTGAAGCTCTATCCTTACGTTTGGGATCATTTTCCTTCTGCCTTTAGAATACTTTTAATTTTCCTTTAGGGTATGTGTGCTGATGAATTCTTCCAGCTGTTTGTGTAAAAATGTCTTTATTTCTTCTGCATCCTTGCAGGATATTTTCACCAATTAGAAAATTCTAGGTTGGCAGTCATTTTCTTTCAGCACTTCAAAGGCTGCTTCTGCTGAGAAGTTAGCTGTCAGTTTAATTGTTGCTCCTTTGATGGTAATCCCTCTCCTACCCGTGCCTCACCCCTCAGTAGCTTTAAAATTTTTCCTTTTCTTTGGTTTTCAACAGTTTTACTGTGATGTGTCTAGATGTGGACTGTGTTTTATTTATCCCATTTGCGATTTGTTGGGGCTTCTTGAATTTATGGTTTGAAATCTTTCATGAGTTTTGGAAAAGTTCTCAGCCAATATTTATTTAACTATCCCACTCTTTTATGCTTTTAATATCTTCACTGTATCCTTCATGTCTCTTAACCCTTTATTTGCTATCTTTTTAACATTTATTTATTTTTGGCTGCAGTGGGTCTTTGTTGCTGCACGTGGGCTTTCTCTAGTTGCGGCAAGCGGTGGCTTCTCTTGCTGTGGACCACGGGCTCTACGTGTGCACGCTTCAGTAGTTGTGGCATGCGGGCTCAGTAATTGTGGCTCACAGGCTCAGTAGTTGTGGCTCATGGGCTCTAGAGCACAGGCTCAGTAGTTGTGATGCATGGGCTTAGTTGCTCTGGGGCATGTGGGATCTTCCCAGACCAGGGCTTAAACCCGTGTCCCCTGCATTGGCAGGTGGATTCTTAACCACTGCACCACCAGGGAAGCCCTATCTTTTTGATTCTGGTTTTGCTCTGGCTTTTCACCTTACTCAAGTTATAGAATTGCAAGTTTTCTAATTGCATTGTTGAAATTTTCTGTAACTTGATTTTCTATAACTTTGAGTTTTCACCTCTTCTTGAGCCCATCCACTGAATTATTCTGCATTTTTGTTATATTTTTCAGTTCTAGAATTTCCATTTGGTCCCTTTTATTGTTTCTAATTCTCTGAAATTCTTGGGCACGTGCTTTTTTTTCCTTTAACACAGAAAGCACAGGTGTTTCAAATTCTGTGAGACATCTGGAGCATGGGCATCTGGAAAATGCCCATTTTCCCCCTCTGGTTTTTTTTTTTTTGTTGTTGTTGCTGTACGCAGGCCTCTCATTGTTGTGGCCTCTCCCGTTGCAGAATACAGGCTCCGGACGCGCAGCCTCATTGGCCATGGCTCACGGGCCCAGCCGCTCCGCGGCATGTGGGCTCTTCCTGGACCGGGGCATGAACCCGTGTCCCCTGCATCGGCAGGCGGACTCTCAACCACTGTGCCACCAGGGAAGCCCTTCCCTCTGGTTTTAATTCATGTAATTTATATTATTTGGTCTTCTCATATACTTGGATATTTGATTGTAACAGAAATAATTTGAGGCCTTGGGTTGTGCTCCTCTCTTAAGTCAGCTTGGGCTGTTGTAACAAAATACCATAGACTGGGTGGCTTAAACAAGAGACATTGATTTCTCAGTTCTGAAAAGTATGAAAAGGTTGGAAAGTCCAAGATTAAGGTGCTGGTTGATTACATTCCTGGTGGGGGCTTTCCTCCTGGGTAATAAACAGTGGTCTCTTCGCTGTGTCTCCACATGTTGGGGAGAAAGATTTCTCTCATGTCTCTTCTTATAAGAGCACTAATCTCATCATGGGGCTCCACCATCATGACCTCATCTAAACCTAATCACTTCCCAAAGGCTCTACCTACTCATACCATCACACTGGGGGTTAGGGCTCAATACGTGAAATTTGGAGGATACATTCAGTCTGTAACAGTTCATGTCTTCCAGAGAGAACATACATTTGCTAAGCACTGGGGGCACTAGTAATCTGGTTTCACCTCAATCCACATTTGGTGACTGAGGTGATTTAGAAGCTGGGTCACAGTACCCATGAAAGATAGTCTGCTGATAGTAATGGAGCACCAGGTAATCCAAACCAACCCTCCAACTAAGGGGAACTTGGAAATCTGGACGAAATATTTTAAAATTTTGTTGCAGTCAGCCCAGAGCCAACAGAATCGTGAAGCATTACCTGGTCATATGAGACTGCTTTCCTTCTGGAGGGGAGCTTCTGCTACTTCCAGAGGCTGTGTCTGAGTAGCTGGCACTTTTGATAGCTTTGTGAAGTCAGGACGGTAGGGGTTGCCATACATGACCTGATCAAGTGGGTGGGGAGCTCCCGATGAATCTCCCTGGCTTTGGGTGGGAGATCCCAAACGGATGTACCCTAATGAGATCAAATTTTATGCTTTGAATTCTTAAAAAATAAAAATGCTTTATTTGCTGTGGCTTGTGCTATAATCCATTCCTCAGCTGTGTCATATTCATAGGAAGCATGGCTCTTTGTCAGAGACTAGAAGCTCCCTGACTCCTGGAAGCGACGTACGACACTGGAATAGCCCTGAATTTGGTGTCAGTATGCCCAGGGATCAGCCCCTAATATCAAATGGCAGCTACAGAAACTGCAGGCATAGTGCTTAGGAGGAGATTAAGAGACCAAAGGGTTGACCTTGCAAACTCAAGCTTATAAAGTATCAGAAAGTACCACAACTCTAATTTATGGCTCTGGAAAGCAGTGACCCAGTTATGCAGAGAGCTATAACGTCTAATGCAAAACCCTGGCTCCACAGAACCTACAGGGCAGTATGTTGCCTAAAGAATGATATACTAAGAAATTTAGGGCCTAAAAGCACCCCCCACTAAACGTTCCTCTTGAGGGTACCCTAAACAAGCTGGAGGAAGCTACTGAGTGTTCTGATTGACACTGGTCCTATGTTCTTTCCTCTCTCCGTCTTCTACAGTTCCTGCGATTTCCTTCCGAAGGAGAGGACTGTGTATGCAGTGTACTTTCTGTGCTCCGGGATCTTCTTTTCTTTCCTTTCTCTGTCTTTGTCCTTGAGCTGCTCCACAGCCTTGCTTCCGTCTGCACTGTTGAACGGTGGCCATCCTGTGACGCCAGCCTTGCGAGGCTGCTGTTTACAGATCCTGTGACACCAGCCTCAGCGGGTGATGTGGGAACCAGAGTTATAATTCTGAAGCTTTTTTGCATAGTGCCTTGAACTCTCGATAGGAAAGGTGCTATTGAAAGGGGGCACATTCTTTTAAAAATAAATATTATGACAGAACCCTTTGTTGAAGAGATGACACGTTGCAATAACAGCTCTGTATCTTGGGTAAAATCAGATGTTAATTTACATTCAAACACAGGATGGTCCTGTATTGCCTCATTCTACACATTTTTACTTTGTGGAAAACCAAACAATTTCTAAGCAAATTAATGCAAGCATAATTCAAGTTTATCATTTAAATTTATTGTCATGTAATAAATCTTCCACAAAAATAAAGAGGAGACTCGTGGCGGATTTGCAGAGTGGAAGCAGTGATGCAGTGGTGTCTGGGAGTGTGTACTCACACACTTCCTCCGAGGCTGTAGCCCCAGCTGAGCTTTTAGGCCAGCGAGCACTTCTACTGTGTGATTAATTAAAAGTGGCGGGGAGGGAGGGAGAGGACACTGCCAGAGAACGGGGCTTTGGGGGCACCTAGTGAGCCAGGTGGCCTGGGGAAGAGACTGCAGGACTCCCTCGATCAGGGCTTCCTTGGTAGTTTGCGCTCGATGACCAGGTTCTGGAGGACCATATCTCCTCCTGTCACAAGAACTGACGGTCCTGCAGCCCAGTGACTCTTAGTTCTGGGGTCCTACCAGGGGCTCAGCTGCTCCATGTGATCCTTTAAAAATTGTGTTTTGGTTTAAATGAAGGAAAGCAGATCAAAGTGCTTTGGAAACAAATTAAAGCTATATATCACGTTCCCATATAGGAAATAAAAATAATTCTACCTGAAATGATAATCCGAGCATTTCCCCTTTCTGACTGGAGGATTCCTCCTTCCACCTTCCAACTGCCTCTCCCCACAAGCCAGACTACGCAGAAGCGCTTCACATGACTCGTCTGTGGGTCTGAGGCCCTGTCCGTGCGACCTTAGGCAAGAACCAGAGTCCCCAGCCACTCGTGGAGACACGTCAGAGGCCTGAGGCTGAGGAAGCAGCGGGCAGGCCGCACACGCCTCCTGGGTCCACCCGCCAGTGATGGCCCTTCCTCAGTCAGTCAGCCACAGGGAGCTTCGGTTTCAGCCCCTGTCCTGATGAAAATGAAACCGCCTGGCCGACCTCAGAGGCTGCTGAGGGGATGGAGCGGCCAGGCTTTTCATGAGCGGAAACCACACGGACGTGCACTGACACATCATGCTTTCAGCCTTTCCCAGAGCTCGGTGTGACAGAAGCTGTCTCTTCCCAGACCCTCAGAAGATGGTGATGAACCAAAATGACTCCAGCCTCCAGGCCGGGGACACAGGGACAAGGGAGAGAAGCTGCCTCCGATACAGATTAGGCAACGGCAGGCTGAAACGGGTGCTCGGTCGGTCTCATCTGGGATTATGTGCTTCCTATGCAGAAAAGCAAATACTTCTTGTGTCTCTGAGAGTGAAACTAGGCCGTGAAGGGGTGGCCATGGACCTAGAGCGTGATTCGAAAGGCCTGTCCCCTCTGTCCTCAGTGCCCACTGCTCTGCTCAGGGCGACCCCAGCGGCTGTTTCCCTCAGAGAAGCTCAGGGAGACAACTGCGATCACACAGGCCCCAAAGAGTTTAAACAAAGTCAGAAGTGGAGAGAAAAACATGTGTTTACTCTCATGTGGAATACTGTATTAATCAAATTGGTCTCCTTTTTCTCCTATTAGTCTAGACTCCAATTTAATTCAGCTACAGCTCAGAGGCCAAATCCACAAAAAAGCTAATGTGGGCTTCATGAGAAGGAGCCACTTCTTTCTTTGAGGGAAAGATTCCAGGATCTAAAGGCTTATTATATCCAACCGCCCAGGCTTATATCATGGGCCTTCTGAAAGGCAACTGCATGCATACACGGCTTCATTTCCTTATTAATTCCTGTCTTGTCATCTTTTCAGGTTGGTATTTCTCAATGTTGAAACACACGACCAAAACAAAAATCCTGAACGTGAGGGGGGGGGGGGGGGACACCCCACTCGCAGCAGTGGGCTGCCAGCTCTCTTGCCGACAAAATTCTGTCACTAAAAAATGTTTGGGGGGGGGGGGGGGGGGGGCGGGGAAGAAAAGAAAAGAGAAAGAAGTATGTACTCGTAAAGTGTTATATGCCTAAGGCATCAGGTTCCTGGAAAAGCTCTAGATTTTTGGTTTAGAAATAAAATTGCATGTGAAATAGCAGGTTTTTACATTTATCACTGTTGTGTAACTCCCCTCCCCTTTTTTGCACTATAATCTAAACTGAGTGATCTACTGCCAACTGGCAACAATTCTCCAAACCCAAGTGTGCAAGGAAAACACGACTGTGTGATCCTCTTTAATAGAAGACGCACCAGGGAATCTCTCTACCTCTGTTCCCCAGAAAGAAAATAACTAGAAGGGCTGCTTGGCTGGAGGGGGTCAGGGTGGGAGACGGCGTCCCGTCCTCAGTCGGAATCCATCGTGAACAGCTGGATGTCCTGAGGGTTCCAGTACAGTCCTACCGCTGAGTTGTACACCAGGGACCAGACATAGGGGATAAAAAACTCCTCGGGCTGCTCCTCTTCCACATATTTGAATTTCAGTTCTGGAAATTTCTGCAACGAAAACAGGATGATGTAATCAATCTCACAGCCCCACTGGAAAGCAGCAGCAGTTTATACGCGGCGTGTGTGCAGGATGCAGGCAGCCCACCTTCCCTGACTGGTCGGAGGGCCTGTGAGCCCTGGGGCCACAGATCCAGCTTCCAGATGACTCTGGAGGACACGTGAATCACCTGTAGGAAGGGCACAACCCCACCGGCCCTGGTCAGGGACGTCAGTGTGCTGAGAGGAGCAGGGACCTGGACGGGACGAGGTGGGGTGAGAAACCTCAGGGAGGGAAACAGGCCCCGCCCAGGTACAGACAGCATTCAACAAAGACTATCTATCTACTGCACCACTGGGATACTGATGGCTGGGCCTCCTCGAGATGCTTCCCTCTCAGGGCTGCGTCACCGTGGAGGTGAAGACTTCCCTTCACAGATCCTCAGCCTTGACTGTGCGGGCAGGCAGCGCCCACAGAGGGCCTCGGTCAGGGCCGGGGGCAGCAGCGGCTCTGCACAGCTCAAGCCCTCTCTTCCTCCTCCTGGCGGAGGGGGCGGTGGGGATGCTCCGGCTTTGCGGCGGCGGCAGTGGAGGTGATTCCTGGCTCCACAAAGGCTTCCAGGCGACCGGGCCGCTCTCTGCAGTCCCGGCTGATAAGTGAGAACACATGCAGTTTTGAGGTCCTGTAAGTAGCACTTCCACTGCAGCGTTTCACCAGGATTCGGGCTTTTGATTTTTTAATTTTACTCCTAACCTATTTATTCCAGCCAGGGCAGAGGAAGTGATTCCTCCTTCAGCAGCCTGAGGGGCCGCTGGCATCTACTAAAAGCCCCCGGGCTGCCTCCCAGGCGAAGGTGACTCTGACAGGAGTGGCTGCAGTTTGGTGACCTGTGTCCCAGGTGGGGCGGGGAGAAGGGGGGCAACAGTGTCCTAAGACGAGGGGTATGGCGGAAGGTTGCGGGAGGGGGCTGAAAGGGACAAGAGGGGAAACACACACATAGAACGCGTGGCCCACGAGGGCAGAGATTTCTTTGCCCGTTGTGTTTGCCGCTGTGTCCCCTTAAAGGGTGGCCAGACACTTAATAAACAATTTGATGAATGAATCAATGAATCAATCAACCGTATAAGGACCAACGATGTCCCAGGCACAATGATAAATACTTTAGGTATATTATCTTGTTCAATCCCTCTTACGTGAGTCATTCATTGATTATCATACTGGATGAATGTCTGCTTCTCTGCACCAGGCCACGTGTGCACCAGGGCCTGGGGATACACAGTCCCTGTCCTCACAGAAGGTGCCTTCTCGTGGAGCAGAGGGACAAACAGAAGCAGCAGCAGCAACAAAACAATGATAACAGAGTAGGAAGAAGGGAAGGACTAGGGGCTCGAGGCCTGAGGGAGGTGGGGAGGGGCAGCCAGATGAAGAGGGAAGCGTGTTCTTTCTGAGGGAACAGCACGGAGGGAAGGCATGAGGTGCTTGACGCAGCAGGGAAGAGGAGGGGCGGAAGGAGAGTAAGCCCTGGTGAGCAGGGCCCGGAGGGGAGGACGCTGCCATGTGAAGAATCCTGGCCTCCACGTGAAGGGCCCGGAAGCCTTTGAAGGGTCTCAGAAGGGGGCCAGGTGAGAGTGGCTCTGTGCAGGGCCCACTCCGAACACAGAGTGGAGAAATGGAGGGCATCCAGCTGGGACAGGGCCTGGTCCAGGTGAAGGGCAAATGGGCCTGAACTAAAATGACCCTAGTTGGGTGGATTTAAAAGATTTTAAAGAGAAAAGGGGGTGGAGGGAGTAGGGGAGCCACACACACACCCAGAGTTAGAGATTTTTTTTTGCAGTATGCGGGCCTCTCACTGTTGTGGCCTCTCCCGTTGCGGAGCACAGGCTCCGGACGCGCAGGCTCAGCGGCCATGGCTCATGGGCCCAGTCGCTCCGCGGCACGTGGGATCTTCCCGGACCGGGGCACGAACCCGTGTCCCCTGCATCGGCAGGCGGACTCTCAACCACTGCGCCACCAGGGAAGCCCCAGAGTTAGAGATTTTTAAGACATTTGCAATGATTAAGACTAAACATCTATAGGGAGGGTGGGAGGGAGGGAGACACAAGAGGGAAGAGATATGGGAACATATGTATAACTGATTCACTTTGTTATAAAGCAGAAACTAACACACCATTGTAAAGCAATTTTACCCCAATAAAGATGTTAAAAAAAAAAAAAAAGACTAAACATCTAAGTGCTGGATCCTCAGAGTTCCAGAATGATGCCAGAGGGGCAGCGTTAAGCAGGAAATGCTTTGTGGCAAGGTGAGTTTTGAGCTAAATCTTAAAGAAGTGTATAGGAATTCGTGCAGAGGAGGGTCCTCTGGTCATGGATGTTACTTCAGCATACCACAGACGGCACAGCCCCCATCTGTTATGGCTTTAACAAAAACCAATTCTATTCCACAGCTCCCAGGGCATCAGTAAATATAGAATATACACAAATGGGTTTTATAAGTGGCCCAGACTCCAGCACTACCTACCCCTATATCCTCCCTCATACACTTTTTACCCCATACTTTGCAAAACTACTCAGGTTTCATGCAAACCCAAGCCTTTCCAGACCAGTGTTTCAAATCAGTTCTTTATTATCATCTGTGTAAGGCTGAGCGTCTCCGTGTGTGCTGAGGGCCACACTGATCACAGTGCAGAGGACAACTTCTCCCACTGCGCTCGTGGGGTCAGCCTGGCTGACAAAGTGTGATCAGCTCAGGGATATGACACTACTTCCAGCACGTACTGACGATCTGACTGGAATTCAGCTAGGTCCCCCAGCTTTCCATTCCCTTGTCATCCACTCAGTAAGTCTCCTTGAATCCCTCCCACCCTGGGCCGAATCCCCCCCATTCTCTGGGTGCACCGTAGCCGCTCAGCAGCTGGGTGGTCTCTGGAGGCCTGGGGCATCCTTGATGAGCCTCCTCACATGTTCTGTGCTGCTTCCAGCCTGGCGTGGGGTTCTCAGGTGTGGGGACAGGGTTCCTGGAGGCGGCAATAGGCCTCTGTCACGGAGTCAGGTGTCTTCTAGGTAGCAACACAGTGATCTTCTTTTCCATGAAAAATCTGCATTTGTAGCGGTAGGGTGCAGCAAGCAGCTGACACCAAGCGAGCACTCCCCGAGCACCAGGTCGGTCTGGAGGCTCCCCACTCGTGTCGTGGTCAGTCACCACGGTGTCCTGCTGAGGCCCACGTGGCCAACCCCACCAATGGAAGGTGAAGCGGGGCCTGGAGCAGCTAAGCGGTTGGTTCTAGGTCACACAGCCTGTGGGCTGGAGTCAAGATTGAAGCCTGGGTCTGACTGGGTGGGAAGGTCAGTTTGAAAAGATACCACAGTCATAGCCACCCTAGTGCTTCGTCCTAAAATCCAATTCTCCAAGGCTCCACGGGGCCCTTCGGGGTTAGTCCTGTGCCCTTTCACCGTATGGACAGAATGCAGCACACACGCTACTGGTCCTGACAGAAACGATCGAACCCACAATGATGTCTAGAATCAAGCGAGTCTGGGGGACTGTGTGTGAAGAAGAAAAGAACTTTACCCCCTAATAATGAGGATGCAAGTCCTAGTTCTTGGAATGGCCTCAACTTTAGAAAACTTCTCACGCTGTCTTGGAGAGAAGTGAGGGGCTGGGCGAGCAGAGGCGGTGGTTTGAAAAGGCCAGAGCCCCCCGCGTTGCCTCTTTCAGCTGGAATAATAACCTCCTACATTTCTAAGTGGTAACGTCACCAATAAGCCTTCTTGCTCATAGTGGTAAAAATGACTAAAAGATGTGAAACCTTTTCTCCAGCGAGTGACGTATTTAGGGGTGTCCCTAGGAAGGCAGGCCTTAGGAAAGGGTGTGAGGCAACTTACCCGAGACTGCTTTCTGCACCTCCAGGGAGGGTGGGATGGGAAGTAAAACGAGCAAGCTGCTTTCCTAAGAATTCCCTCCAACTGAATTCAAGAAACTTCGGCAAAACCTGCTCAGTGGGGTGGCACTAAGTCTACCCGTCCTCACGGGTTTGGGGAAATTCTGATGACTTTCCCGTTAGGAAGAGTAATGAATCAAAGACTGCCTTTACATCACACACTGGCAGATCTAGGAAAAGGCCACCAGGAGAAGCACCTGGAACCCCCATGGTTACCCTTCCCACCACCTGGTAAAAACGGAGCTGACAACGCCTCGTTTTTAGTCTTGGCTCGAGTTTAAGTCAAAACAATAACCCATCTTACTCTGGAGTAAGTGTCGTAAACAAAATCTCAATGTAGGGTGATATCCGGAGTGGCAAGAATATCCATATATAATATAAAATAGTACATAAAAAATACTATAAAAAAGCATCAACTTTACCTGACAACAGCAATGTATATCATTATGAAGTTTTTCAAGCTGATCAATGATTATTTCTATAGAAGTTCTCCGTAAAAACTTAATTAATTCTGAGATTATGGGTAACGTTTATAGCTACCATAACTGATTACGTATTACATAGCAGGAATGTTCAAACACTTGACATATACTTATTTAATCTTCGAAGTAACTAGAAAAAGTACCTGAAAAGCAGGCATATGATCTGAGCCCTAGCCCCACCTTTCCTCATTCATTCATTCATTCATTCAGCAAATACTTACGCTCAGCCTACTGTGTAGCAAGCACGGTACTAAAAACATAGCTGTGAATAAGATGTATACAATCTCAGCATTTAAGAGCTGAAAGGAAGTCCAGTCCGTATTAACCAGGTGACTTGGGACAAGTCTTGTACCCTCACTCAGACTCAGGCTCTTAAAAGGTAGAGTTTACTCTACTTTGAGATTTTGAATTTAACCGTTCTATTTCACAGAAATGAGATGAGCCATGTAAAAGCGCCTAACACACTTTTGACGAAGCACTCAATAAATGTTGGCTATTATGACTGACGTTGAAGTGATATGCAAATGTAAGGTATACTCTTATTTTAGAACCTTCAGTGATCAAATCTAAAGACTAGAAATACCCCCTGGCCTGGTCCTAAGCCCATGTCTCTTATTCTACCCAACTGGACACTTCTCACTTGGCAACCCTGTTTCCTGACTCTGTTATTAGTAACAGAAACATAGGATTTCCCTGGTGGCACAGTGGTTAAGAATCCGCCTGCCAATGCAGGGGACACAGGTTTGAGCCCTGGTCCAGGAATATCCCACATGCCGTGGAGCAACTAAACCCACGCGCCACAACTACTGAGCCTGTGCTCTAGAGCCCGCGAGCCACAACTACTGAAGCCCACACGCCTAGGGCCCGTGCTCTGCAACAAGAGAAGCCACCGCGATGAGAAGCCCGCACACCGCAACGAAGAGTAGCCCCCCCGCTCGCCTCAACCAGAGAAAAGCCCGCACACAGCAACGAAGACCCAACACAACTAAAACCCATAAATAAATAAAATAAAATAATAAAATAAATAAGTTTATTAAAAAAAAGAAACATAAAGAACCTGGGCCTCCCCACGTGAAAACCCAGGAACAAGTGCTGACAAATGGCTTAAAAACAACAGACTCATCTTCATTAACATTTTTTTTTTTGCGGAGCACAGGCTCCGGACGCGCAGGCTCAGCGGCCATGGCTCACGAGCCCAGCCGCTCCGCGGCATGTGGGATCTTCCCAGACCGGGGCACGTACCCGTGTCCCCTGCATCGGCAGGCAGACTCCCAACCACTGCGCCATCAGGGAAGCCCCCCATTAACATTTTTAAAGAACTAAGTTCTGTCACTGCAAGAAGCTAGGTTCTGAAGAACTGCCTTCTGTCCGTCTCAGAGTCCTCACTTGGTGAACGGTGAGTTAAGTGAACGAACGCGTGGCTTCACGTCTGCCCACAATCGTGAGACGTAGCTGTTTAACTCAACTGGAGCTGAGGACTGGCTCTGAGGGGAGCGTGAGGCCGTGTGATGAGATGAGAAGGGTCACCTCTAAGCCGTATTTGACACCAGGCTCACCGTCTCCCTGGCTGATTGTGTGGCATGTTCAACAACCTCCGACAGGGGTGTGGCATCTAACCCTGAGGGGCCCTGGCTGAAGCGGCTGAGGTGACCAGGATCGAGGACGCCGACGCCGGGCCTTCTGCTAGCTCACAGGGCCCACCCCGCTCAGGGGAAGTGACACGCTGACAGTGCCCACGTGCCGGTGCTTTTCACTTCGCCCACGACCACCCGGGTAGCAAAAGCGGCACCTCTCAGCTCATCGGCGTAGCTCCTTCATGGCAATTGGGGCTTAGCTTGTGCATGTGTTTGTTTACTCGGGTACCATCTGTTTCCCCACTAGAATACAGGCCCCAGGAGGGCAGGGACCTTGCGAGCATCTGGCATACTACTGACACTTAGGAAATGCTTGTTGAATGGTGAGTTAAATGAACAAGCGCAGGACTTCAAATCGGCACATAATCCCGTGACACAGGTGTTATTAACTCTATTTACTAAGAAAACCAAGGTTCAAAAGGATAGATAACACGCCAAAGAGGACAGAGCTAGGAAGTGGTAGAGCCAGAGGCCGAATGAAACTACACCTCTCCTCTGTGGCCTCTCCAGAGTCAACAGGTACTCAGCTGCGTGCCTCTTGAAAATGTCTATATCCTACATGCACGGGAGGCTTCCGTGTCTTTCCAGTAATGACAATGTGCCTCAAACACTTCCTCCATGTCCCCCGGCCACCAAGTTGCTAGCCTTTTGTGCCTGAGTGTCCTCACGGGGAAGGGATGGAACTGATCTCCGGCTCTGGAGTCCAGGTGACCCCAGGCTGGGGGTCAGGAGGCCTTGGCTCTGTCTTGGCTCAGCTACTGGCAGGCTGAAGAGTTTGGGGCCAGTCACAGCATTTCTCCAGGACTCAGGTGTCTCACCTTGTGTAAAATGAAGGACCTTTAAGCTCCTTCTGATTCTGTTGGGTGTGGTTTTACGAGATGACCCCAGTAAGGTCTACACACTGGCATTCTCTGCATGCCTCCCGGGCTCTGCTGGGCCCACCTGGAGAAAGGGCTGAATGAGTTGGGTTCAGCGGGAACCCCCAAGTCAGGCACTTGCTGGTTTGCACTTAGCCAGGCTTCACCTGGGGGCAGTCTCAGCGGAGAAGGTCAATATCTGAAGGCTCCTGAGCTGTCCTGTGGGTTGACAGCAGTTGGTTTTAAAGGCTGAGACTTCTAATTGCTTAAAATCAAGACAAACGAGAGACCATGGTTGAGCTGCTGTGGCCTGAGAGCTCGTGGCTAAGTGGGCTGAGGTCCCAGGCGTGGCCCCGTCTGTGCTAGAGAATGAAGGCCCGGCCCCTTCCATGGAGCGTGCACCACTGGACATGCGGGAACCCAAAGAGCAAGCACAAACAGAGCAGCAGGGACACACTTCTATTACGAGCAAAACCCGAACACTGCAGACAGCACGCTTGCACGCCCCTTGAGCTCCAGCACCAGTTCCTCTTGCCTCAAGGCTACAAGTGAGCTGTGATATATATATATATATATTTTTTTTTTTGCAACTTTCCTGTAACTCTATTTTTTTTATTCTTTATACAATTTTTTAAACATCTTTATTGGAGTATAAATGCTTTACAATGGTGTGTTAGTTTCTGGTATTATTTCTTGAGTTACCTGCATGAAACTTTTCACCAGCACTTAAAAGGTTCATAAAGGGGGATAAAGCATAATTAGCAAGAAAAACAGAGCATGTTGTCTAGGACGGGCTACAACAAAGTGAACATAACAAAGCACAAGGTAAAAAGATTCCTTTTTCCTGCAATGAGTTGTTTTTAAGACAGTGTACTGGGAACAATTTAAAAGGGTGAATAATAGGCATAAATTGCAAAAGAGTTTGGAAAACACTGTTCAGTTGACCTGACTGAATGGAAATGCAGCCTCGGCGTAACTAGCTGTGTCCAAGCTGCACCAAATTTGACACCCCCCAAGTCTCCCTGCCTATCTAGCCAGAGAGAGAGCCCACATGGGCTGAGAGTGAAACAGACTTTCTTAAAAACATGGGCTCCTCGGGACTTCCCTGGCACTCCAGTGGTTAGGACCCAGCGCTTTCACTGCCGTGGCCTGGGTTCTATCCCTGGTCAGGGAACTAAGATCCCACAAGCCGTGCGGTCAAAAAAAAAAGAAAAAGAAAAAAAGTGCTCCTTTAATCCTCTTAGAAGTCTGAGAGCTAAGGAAAAGAAAGGCAAAAGGTTTTATTTAGCACTAATGACACTGCGGACACATTTTGTCAGAATTCAGCCCAAGAAATGTCATAGTCTGAATGCCGGATCAACAACCTAGAAAAAAAATCACTCTTTTCTTGACGTTCTTTTCAAGCCTGTGGAGAACGTTAATGCCACCCTGTGATGGCTGGGGGAAGCCCAGCTTCCTCACTTGAGAGTGTCTTCACTCCTGACCCGGCCAGCAGGGCTCAGGCCACCTGGGCCTTCCCCCACCTCTACCTCATCTCCCCTCTCCCCTTCTCAGGGTCCTGTGGGCTCCAGCCAGTGACTGCTGGGTAGATGTGCTTGAGGACCCATTAAGGCTCTGGGAGAGCGGAGGAGGGAGGTCTGGGGGGACGGGGGCTTTGATTTGACAGTTACGGCAAGCATTCATCTGGAAGGGGCTAGCAGAGGGCGGGGTGCTGGTCACCACAGGCCCAGGCTTTCGCCCCTCTCTTTCTGAGACAGTTGTCTTGTGACTCAGCTCAACAAGGAGGGAAAAACCATCTCTCAAGCTTGGAGCTTGGTCTCAATCCAAAGCTACTTACAACAATCTTGTTGTTTTGACTTTTGGAGCCAGAGGTAATGCTAGACTCTCAAGTTTGGCCGGAATGTTTTTATCAGCTCCAGTGAATCAACCCACCGCAGTGGGACCTCCGGACGCTCAGCCCAGAGACAAAGCAAAGGTCTGATTTGGTGGTTGAGGCTCGGGTATAATAAGCAGACCAAAAGCTTTAAAGACTGTCTCTGCTTCAGTCACGTGATCTGGTGAAAACCCACAGGAAGTTCAGTGAACAGATGTAGGGCTCAACTGCAATAATTTTATTACCACAAAAGTTCAATGGAGTTTTCCCCCTTCCACCATTATATAGATAGCATCAGACACTCTAGCAAGCCCCTGGCATGTTTCCAGAAAGTTTAGTGCAATTTAAAATCAAAGAGCTACATAGCACATTACAAAAAATTATTTCAAAGACTGTTTCAAGCCTTTGAACAGACAAGTGATGGGTGATGGTCAGTAGTGAGGCAGGCCAGCACTGCTGGGAGAGGGCGTGGGACAGGATGGACGAGGTGAGTTACTGCTGGCAGCACACACGTGGGCTGTGGTGGGCAGGCTCCATGCAGATGGAAAGTACCCTGTTTCAAGCTTCTGTCATAAGATAGCCAGGTAGGCATTTACATGCAATTATTTTATTCACAGGTGAATTTGGGATGAGCCAGTTTCCCTACCATTCCTTCCCTCATTTACTCTCATTGTGTAAATGCTGGTCCTTCAGTGATGGGTCCTTAAACTAAACACTGGTAAGAGCCAACTGTATACGAAGCATTGTGCTTGAGGCCATAGAGGAAAGAAAGAGGAATAACTGCTGCTCCTCCGACAGGGGGTATAATTTAGCAGAACAAATAAGAACAGTGGGAGCATGACACAACATGGAAGGGCACTGCCCCGGAAGGCTGCTCTCCCAGGCAGACTGGCCAACACCGGGGTTGGAAGACTGTAGGTGGCTTTGAACAGCAAACTCTAGGAGAAGCATCTATCTATATGATCAGTTCAGCTAAACTGAGCTTCCCTGGTGGTGCAGTGGTTAAGAATCTGCCTGCCAATGCAGGGGACACGGGTTTGATCCCTGTTCCGGGAAGATCCCACACACCGCGGAGCAACTAAGCCCGTGCGCCACAACTACTGAGCCTGCATGCCACAACTACTGAAGTCTGCACGCCTAGAGCCTGTGCTCTGCAACGAGAAGCCACCGCAATGAGAAGCCCACACACCGCAAGAAGAGTAGCCCCCGCTCGCCGCAACCAGAGAAAAGCCTGCGCGCAGCAACAAAGACCCAACACAGCAAAAAATAAATAAAATAAAAATAAGAATTCAGTGAAATTATGGTCTGAACAGGCCTGATCTGCAGGCTTTTCTCTGTGTGATGGAATGAGCTGCAAACGGACAAATATTATTACTTAACTTGACAAAAAGGAGATAAGCACTGGTCTATGAATAACAGCAACACTGAATGTGGAGCAGTCCCATTTTATGCAAATCAGTTTCAAAATGAAATCCAAAATACAGAAAATTATAAAGGGCCATTGATTACAAGTTACAAATGAAGAAATACAAAGCTAAAGTTAAGAAGCCCACCATGAGGTGGCTCAGAAGACAGTTATAATACTTTGCATATCTAAGAGCACGATGGCTGGCTGGGCAGCGGGGACCTCAGGGGCTCCCTGGGAAGTAAGTTACCACCAAGAAGAGAGCTACAAGGTGAGCGGACACCTGTCCTGAAAGCTCAGGCCAGGCGACCACCTCTGAGTATTACAAGTGACACTAATGATGTCTGTGACCGGTGACAAAAAATAAAAAAACTCTTAGGAAAACAGAGGATACAACAGAAGGTTGAACCCACACTTGTGATGAGCTGTCCACCATCATGCCATCGGCCAGAATCGGAAGCCCACTGGAATCTGAAGCCTGAGCAAATGTCCTTGTTAGACCCTTCTCTCACAGGTCCAGGTTAAGGTGGGTCATGAAAAGGAGGATGTCTTCAGTTTGAAATTTCTCTCTTTTCTGGGGGCTGCTGGGGCGGCCCAAAGGAGAAGGAAGTAAGGGCCGGTTCTCCCGCCGCAGGGGAAGTTTGAGAAAGGCTTTGACAGATGGGTTATGACCTGTGGGGGAGGGACTGGGGGGCAGAGAGGAAGCTGGCATTGCATGGGGAGAGACCCCTGTGAGCAAACAGCGAGGCCGATGGCTCACCCGTGGGCCTGGCGAGTCGTGTGGGACCAGCGCCCAGGCTCGAAGGCCAGCAGCCGGGGATGCTGCTGGAAGGACAGCGCACAGACAGGGAGGGGCCTTGAAGGCTGGGACAACAAGTGTCCATTCGGTGAGCTTAGAGTTGAGAGAATAGGTACGCTGCGGTTAGAAGTGTCTAATTTAAGTCATTAGTTCGGGCTTCCCTGGTGGCGCAGTGGTTAAGAATCCACCTGCCAGTGCAGGGGACACGGGTTCAAGCCCTGGTCCGGGAAGATCCCACATGCCGTGGAGCCCGTGCACCACAACTACTGAGCTTGTGCTCTAGAGTCCGCGAGCCACAACTACTGAAGCCCGTGTGCCTAGAGCCTGTGCTCTGCAATAAGAGAAGCCACTGCAATGAGAAGCCCACGCACCGCACCGAAGACTGGCCCTCGCTCACCGCAACTAGAGAAAGCCACGCACAGCAACAAAGAAACAAAGCAGCCAAAAGTAAAAAAAAAAAGTCATTAGAGCTGAGATGGCAGTGGAAGTTGCCAAGTGTGTAAACTCCTCAAGAAGACTGAGCTGCAGTATTGAGTCAAAGCCCCTGTTTTGAAGGCAAATCAATTCCAATTCAGAAGCCTGGGAAGAGGAGAACGTTTTGATTCCACGATGGCAGATGAAGGGCAAAAGTAGAGAATTTACTGGCAGAACTTTTTGTGCTGAAAGCGAGCCCAGAGGGGGAGCCACAGATAATTGGCATTGCTTGCCCTTCCTGCAGTGGGCTCATTATTTTGGACAGGGCTCAGATACCTGGCCAAGAGAGTGAGATGTCAGAAAAATAAATGCATTACTATGAAATAAAAGTCTAAGCAGAATATAAGCTCCATGAGGGCAGGGATTTTTTTTTTCTTCCCCGCTGATGCATCTACCAGTGCTTAGAATATGGCCAGGAGCTTAACAGGTATTTGTTGAGTGAGTGAATAAAGGAATGAATGAACAAAGAGGTAAAAACTGCTGTTTGTAGAAAAACTCAGAGTTATGGTGGGGGGGGAAATGAGTTGGGAAAATTGAGTCCTGCACTGGGTGAGTTAGTGGAATAACTGCCCAAATTTATTTGGGATAAAATGAGCCAAACTAAGCCCATGTCACTTTGAGAAGCAAATGAACTGACTTAACTGGGATTTGGGGGCAATACTTCAAACCTAATAGATTAATTTACTTCTCAAACTGCCTGTTCTCCTCGCTTACCACTATCCTACCACCGTCATATTGTCACTTACCTAGGAAAATCAGATCCCGAACAATGGATGACATTAATCTAGATGGTGATGGTCATATTTTATATTTCAATATATCTAATTATGGAACATAAAGTGAGCTCATGTACTAGTCACGAACTGAGGTATAATATGTAAACGGAGACAAGTTCCATTTTTAATGAGTCCTTTACTTTTTACTCTTGTCAAGACTGTAATGTTTTTTTTAAAAAAGGGGAGGATATGGCCTCAAAATGTAACACATAAGTCCTAACTACTGTGTCTGTGACAATATTTCTTTACACTAATTTTTTTTCAGATTAATATGTGAATTAAGTGGGAGTGGGAGATGCAGATTTGGAGAAAGATTCTGTATCATGTTTAGGCAAATTCTGGCAAAGCAAGGATCTCTGCCACGTATGAAATGTCCATGCTGGGAGTTACAGGTGGGCGACATGTGGCGGGTATGGGGGCAAGGGTACATGAGAGGCTTTGCTGGCGCGCTCCTGCCCAGACTGATGTGTCTCTGAGTGAAGGAGAGTTTGTGTGATTATATCAGGCGAGAAGACAGACGGTGCCACAGTACGTCAAAGAGATATCCGGGAAACAGAATCCCTACTAAGACGAATGCACAGATAGGAAGTTGTCTTTGATTTCTTAAGAGTTATCTCCTTTGAACATTCTTAGGATTTACGTTATCAGTAAATGTGACAGTTTTTCAAGCCTTCAAGGGGCATCACCCATTCTTAGAAAAGTCATGCCTTAATTACTCCTTAGCAAGAAGTTGAAATGAGGCTCTGAGAATCAACGTCCCATGCATCTACTATATAAGAGGATTTTTTTCCTCTGCTTATGGAAAGAACAATCTATTCCCAGTGTTATATGAAAGCCTTGTGGTTGCTAAACCAATGACATTTTCGTCAACCTCCTTGGAGAAAATCCCACTTAAATCCCATGATTCTAAAGGTAAGCATTTTATAACATAAAGGTCAGTCTCAGTGCTTCCTGTGGCTGTATCTCCCAGTGATGCAAGCATGATCCATGAGTGGAAGAGCCGGACCTGTGACTTACTGTCAGATGCAACAGTCCTGGCCCCGTGGTTACTCCAACATGTGTGATCAATGAATCAAAAGCACAAAATTAGGTTTGTTTCCTTCTCTACAGTCATGAGGACTACAAAGGGAATTAGGAAATCTAGAGGAAAAGGAACAGAGGCAGAATGCTGCAGATGACTCCTGATAATCCTATTTGCTGTTAGGAAGTGAGTCCACCTTAGATGTCACTCAGGGATGGTTATGTCAATGTCAGGCAGAGCAATCTAGAAGATGGGCTCCCCCAGCTTCAACGAGACAGGTCTAGGTAAGCTAGAAAAATTCTTATTACTTTCCTGAGCCTTGACACTAAGAGATCCTGGAATCACAGAATGTCAGCACTAGAAGAGGCTCCCAATTTTGAAAAGAAGGTACAAAAATGTACAAATAAAACCACAAAAATCCTTAACAGTCATAAGTCCACCAAGTTAACTGGAATTCATATTAAATGACTAGTGTATAAGTTGATTTCTTCAAGAAATTGCTCTAAGATAGGGAACACATTCATTACCTCAGCCCAAAATGCCCTCAGACTCAGGCTCGTTCCTTTTCGGGAAACAGTTGACACTTTACAAAAATTAAAAAAAAAATGCTATTGATAAAATAGTTGTGTTTTTTTATCCCCTTGAAGTCAGTAAACGTATTATTAAATGACTCAAAAGCTTGATTTTTTTTTTTTTTTTGCCGTACGAGGGCCTCTCACTGCTGTAGCCTCTCCCGTTGCAGAGCACAGGCTCCGGACGCGCAGGCTCAGCGGCCATGGCTCACGGGCCTAGCCGCTCCGCGGCATGTGGGATCTTCCCGGACTGGGGCACGAACCCGTGTCCCCTGCATCGGCAGGCGGACTCTCAACCACTGCGCCACCAGGGAAGCCCCAAAAGCTTGATTTGGTGTCATGCATCACATTGTAAGATATCGTCTCACCGTGTTCTTTTTTCTTTTTAATATAAATTTATTTATTTATATATATTTTATTTCTGGCTGCATTGGGTCTTCGTTGCTGCATGTGGGCTTTCTCTAGTTGCGGTAGCTGAGCCACCAGGGAAGTCCTCACTGTGTTCTATTTGTAAAATAGCTGTCAATTGTGAAACACTCAATTGGTTGAAAACCTCAAGACAGGAGATGAGCAATGAATGCATCAGAAAGAACTAATCAAAGCAGTTTGTCTAATTTTTCTCAGGGAAAACATGAACAGGAAGAAGCAAAGACAGAGCAAAGTGGGTGGTGGGGTACATCACTGAAGGGCAGGAGGTGGAATGAGTGAAACACTAGCACACTAGAGTTATGTGATTTGAGAACTAGGACCAAAAAGGAAAACGGAGGGGCACCTACCTGACTCTACATTAAACTGTAAAGCTAAAGTAACTGAAATGGTGTAATACGCCTCCCTCCGACTTGGACCATCACAGGTGTATATAATTCAGAATTTATACCTGCTATGTTATAATCACAGAAGAACTAACTAAAAGATCTGTATAAAATATCTCATCCACGGTATACAGGATACATTTTATTTTATAGTTTAAAAAAAAGTGGTTGCGATTTAAACTTCCAAAAGTTTTGATTTTGAAAGTTTAAGATTTAGAAATTTCAAAATATGCACAAGTACACGAAAAGGCCAGAGGCTCCCACATTCACCAAACTTCTTCCTCGTCTCTTCTCACTCCATCTTAATCAGTTAACCAATTTGTTATGTGGAAAACACTGTGGGCTACGGCAAGTATAAAGCAAAGTTCAGACTCTCAACGGGCTGAAAATCCAGTAAGGAGACAAAATGTAAATGTACAAACGAAACATTTAAACATCAATTTCATTGTTAAATACCGAGAAGAGTGATATAGAGAGTGAACTACTGAACAGTTTTCAGCAGGAAGAGATCAATACATCTGTCACGTCTGGGACAGTCTTCATGGAGGCAGGGGGACCTAGGCTGTACAGGCATGTAGAGAAGGGGCAAGGAAGCCACTTCAGGCAGGGACAAGCAAGGTAAGAAGGAAGAGTGGGTTCAGGGGCTGGGGGGCAGACAGTAGGCAAAGGAACATGGGGGTAGGCAGTGAGGGCTGAGGTTCTTAAGGTGGGCTGGGCTCAGAGTTTGAATTGTACTTTATTCTTTCTGGACTCTTCAGAGGCTGTACAGCCTCTGTAAAGAAGGTAAGAAAGAAAGAACTGTAAAGAACGTAAGAAAAGTGGTGAAGTTTATTCAAATGACTGGGGGTAGAGGTGGCAGTGATAGCGGTGATATATACGTTTTGTGTGTGTGTGTGAGACATTTCCCCCAACAAACTACACCCATTCCTTCTCACCACCCAAATTCACGTTAGAGAAAGGAGATCCACAGACCAGTAGCATCACCATCACCCGGGTAGGCACTTGTTAGAAATGCAAATTCTTGGGTCCCAAATATTCCTTGATTCAGGAAGGAAGAAGGGAAAGAAGGACCTGAGAGAAAAAGAACTTCGATTCTGGAGGAGCCATGTGTGGGAGTAAAGTTCTCACGAATCGGGAAGGGTGGAGACTGCAGAATGGCAAAGGCATCCCAGCACAGTGGGGCTGGAAGGACTCAGACACCATCTTGACAGCTCCCTCAACTGGCATGTGGGGAAACTGAGGCTTACAGTAACAGTCATTTTATTTCAGGTGGCAAGACTAAAACGTGGCGGAGACCTAACAAGAAATAAGTATTTTGGGCCACTGGTTATGCTGGCCCTAAGACACAGACAGAAGCTGGGAACCATCTGTGTGGAGCCTGAAAACAAAATAAAGGTAATTAGGGAGGAAAAAAAGGGAGAGGATGATTAAAAAAAATGGTGCTTCAAGGCGATCTAGTAAGTGCAAATTTTGCTAGGAGCTTCCTAGTTCCACTAGTATGCAATCATTTCACAAATAACTAATGACTCTTAGGTTACTGCTGTCTTCAATGATGCTGACGTTAATGGGAGACAGATTCAGAATACGAAGTGTCAAGAGCTCTTTCTAGTCCACAGTAGTAACATTCTCTTTGGCTTGAAGTTCTGAACGGGTCATGTAGGATCCTACTCGTGGCCCATCTTCTTAACAGCTCAGGGCCGCGTGCACAACTCCCCCAAGGGGCAGAGTGGCCAAACAGGCAAGTTGCTCATGGGCTTTGGGTCGATAATTTTAATCCCATTACTTGGACAAAGGTCTCCCTGCAGCGAGAACGGGAAGGCAAAGATTATGACGAGCTGAAGAATGGAAAAGGCTAGACACAGAAATGTTTCCCTCTAGGGTTCCAAGAAATACCCTGGGAGGGCTTATACAGAATGAATGAACCAGCGGCCAGTGGCTGACTACTAAGTAACAAGCACCCCTGCCCCGCCCCCCTCAGCCCCTCCGCACTCCCCGCCAGCCAGTGATTGCGCTGGTGCTGGCCCTGCTGTGAGGGTAGAGAGGGACTCCCAGCCCAGCCAGCAAATGAGAAATGCGGAGGGAGGGAGGGGGCTGAAGAAGATGTCAGAGTTTCCCAAGTCATTCCAGTCACGTTCCCATTTCTTCAGCTATCACTCTCTGTTCCCACTTCCCTGAAATAGAGGCAGGACCTTTAAGACAATTCAGAGAGACCTGACAGCCACGCAACAGGCTCAGGGTCCTTCTTAATTCTAGCACCATAATGAAATAGAACAACTAAACAGCCCACTAAAGAGAAGGTATTTTTATTGTCAATATTATGGCAGAAGAGAAAAATATTTCAAATTCTCTGCTTTCCAAAACCAACACAGAGAGAGGATACTAAACAAGGCACAGGTGATGTGATCACAAATCAAATATGACCTGGATCTCAGATCACATGCCACTGAGGAAGACACTCACGGAAAGCTAATGAACGTGAAGACGTTAACACTTGGAAGCTGAAACACAGATCAAATCTTCCATCTGCAAAAGCCTATTTTTTGCCATTCATGAATCCTGCTTTTACCCTTTCCTATACCAAAAAACACAGGTTTTAAGTTCCATGTCTTAGTGTGTTGTTAGAAGTTTAAAAACTGGCCCCCGTATCTAAAATGGAGTATTGTGCAGGCTTCAGGGCAGGCTGAAAATTTAACTGCACTGGTATAAATGCACGTGACTTCAATTTTTTTCCCATAATTTTCTTATAAAGGGAATGTTTTACAACTTTATGAATAAGCAATAACACTGCAGGCAGATTAAAAAAAAAAGGGCTCAGAGGTGGCAAAGCAGTGGTAATAACCACCACGACCAGGAGGCCCAGAAAAGAGTGACTCTACATGCTGTGAAGAGGGCTGCTCCCGGAGCCCCAGGCTTTCCGCTAACACGGCTCATGTACTGGGTCAAAGCATCACATCTACCCGTTCACCTCTGTACAGTCTTGAAAAGGGGTATTTCGCAAACTGGAAATGTAAAATAAAAAGGACGTCCTGGGGCTTCCCCGGTGGCACAGTGGTTAAGAATCCGCCTGTCAATACAGGGGACATGGGTTCGATCCCTGGTTGGGGAAGATCCCACATGCCGTGGAGCAACTAAGCCCATGGGCCACAACTACTAAGCCTGCGCTCTAGAGCCCGCGAGCCACAACTACTGAGCTCACGTGCCACAATTACTGAAGCCCGCTCGCCTAGAGCCCGTGCTCTGCAACGAGAAGCCACTGCAATGAGAAGCCCGCGCACCACAACGAAGAGTAGCCCTCGCTCACCATAACTAGATAAAGTCCGTGCACAGCAATGAAGACCAAACGCAGCCAAAAATGAAAGAAAGAAAAGAAAGAAAGAAAGAAAGAAAAAGAAAGAAAAAAGAAAAGAAGAAAAAGGACTGTCCTTTGTATATGGAGGCAGTAGTCCTGGCCCTCAGCCTCGTTAACGCAGATCCTTTTAGGTGTGCGTTTTTCTCTGATCCAGCCACACACCTTCACCTGGTTCCTCTCAGGAACACGGGCGTAGGATTCAAAAGGGACTGGTTTCTTTACTGGCTTGTGGCCCCAGAACAGGGAGGGGGACCAGGTAGTGATAAGCGACTGTCATGAAACATTCTAACCCACGGCTTTCTCAGCCGCCCCCAGACCCCTTCCTCCACACTTTCAAGAAGTGGAACTTCATCCTTCGTCTGGGCCCTCACACTTCTGTCCCCCACTAAATGACACTATTTTTTTAAAACCTTGTGAGGATGCAGCCTCTTCTGGAATTCCTCCAATTTCAAAGTTTCACTCTCAAGTTCTTGAAAATGAGGGCAGTGCCTGAAGGCAGGAATAGCAACCGAGGACAAGAGACAAATCATAGATTGTTTATTCGTCAGAAGAGCGGTGCTAAAGATGCCGCAGCTGCATTTCAGCCCCATTAGGTGCAAAGCAACCTGAATAAAAGATTCAAATGTGTTTTGAGCTGAAAGGAAATTCTAAAATTGAGGAGAAAGAGCTAAATTATCTGCAAGTCTTAAACAGCAGGACAGGTACCCAGAGGGCCGAAGACCTGGGGAGAACGGTGGTCAGAAAGAGCAAGGCAAGGAGGCTGGGAGCTGCGCTTGTTCCCGTTTCCTCCGCGGCAGTGGCTCTGTGTGCTTCCGCGGCAGTGGCTCTGTGTGCTGTGGGGACAGGCAGAGGTGGGACAAATGCAAATACCAACTGAGGGGGCCGGCTGGGGCCTCGGGGGCCCCCTGCCCTCTGTCATTCACACTCTGAAAGCCTAGACTGGGCCAGGCAGGTCATTGGGACTCCGGTCCCTTTTAATTCCCCAGCTCAGGCAGACTGGAGGTTGTAAAAGGCAGGCAGTTGGTACTTAATGCTCCTCACGGCAGTGGTCATACCTACCAATTATTTGAAACTGAAATAAACACTATGATAAGGAAGCATAAACCTTTCAGACTAATATGTCTCTCTCCCATCTAGGCTCTGACGGGTATAATGGAGGGAAAATTCAGGATGTCTGAATTTTAGACTTGGCTCTGACACTAACAAACTTGGACAAATAACGTCACCCCTTTGACACTTAGTTACCTCATCTGTAAACCATTACTGCTGACGAGGCCTGCTCTGCCAGTGGCGGGGAGCTGATGTTTAAGTGACTCACGCGGGGCTGGGGGCCCAAAAAGGGCCAGGCAGGGCTGCTGGGTCGATCCTTGCCTTGTCCACAGAAGCAATGCCACAGAAGGGCCATAAAAGAGCCCGTCTCCTGCCCTGTGACAAAGGTCACACAGACAAAGGAAAACTGGGAATAGAGGGACCCCTCCCTTCTCCATTTTGGTTGGTTGCTTGGTCTATCTATTTTTCAAAGCAATGCCTCAGAAGGCAAGTAAAACATCTGTAGGTGAAGCATTTGAAGATCTGTAGTCATTTCCAAAACATGACAATGGTTTACGAGGAGTCTTATGCTTTATAACACAGGCTCTAATTATTCCAAATTTACATATTTCAATAAAGAAACATGCATTGTTGGGACTTCCCTGGTGGTCCGGTGGGTAAGACTCCTCGCTCCCAATGCAGGGGGCCCAGGTTCGATCCTTGGTTGGGGAACTAGATCCCGCATGCATGCCGCAACTAAGAGAGGTCTGCATGCTGCAACTAAGAAGTCTGCATGCCGCAACTAAGAAGTTCGCATGCTGCAACTAAAGATCCCACATGCCGCAACTAAAGATCCCACATGCCGCAAGGAAGATCCCGCATGCTGCAACTAAGACCCGGCACAGCCAAAATAAATAAATAAAAATAAATAATAAATAAAATAAATATTAAAAAATAAAGAAACATCCATTGCTTATCTCTTAATTTACTTTCAGGGACTAACCACGGATAACTCAGTGTGTTATACACTGCAAGCATGAACATTAACTAAAATTAGAATTTACCTTGAAAATATTCCAAAACATTTTTTTTTTTTTTTTTTTTTTTTGGGTACAACATTTTAAAGGATATTTCTAAGGGAAATTCTAAATTTAAATAATCAACATACTATATTTTAGAACTTGGATATAGGGAACACTTAAATAGTAAAACACTTTTATACTTGGGGTTTATTTAGAGAAAGGAATGTAGAACATATGTTTCATTTTCTTAAAAAAAATCAAAATTTGGGATAAATAAGAAAACAAGGTGGAACATAAATTTCCCCTAAAGAGAACTATTGTATGCTCAGCATGAGAGGGATGACATCTGAGTTCCAGGCTTTTAAACTACTGCTTTACTTTCTTAAGGGAGAGAGAATGTTGTGTTTTATTGCGAGTAATTTACACTGTTGATACATCTTGCACCGTTTCTCCATCCCAGTGAACATACAAAACACTTTCTGATGAAGGATGTTAAGATAAAACTTCTGATTAAATCCCTCTTGTAAGGTGACCTGTTCACCCATGCATCCTTCCTTCCTTTGTGTTAATATTTACATTTTAATCATAACCACCGATGATTTAACAAATACGGTATTTTAACACAATGGTCCATACAAAAATAATGGTCTCCTTTGCCATCTGGCTGATGGGTCTGCATCATCTGTTGTGACTATACCAAGAGCCCAACCAAACGGTTGACTCCTGGCTGTTCTCCTGGTTGTTCCGGTGGTCAGAGCTGCAGCAATGCAATGTGAGGCACAGATGGCGGCCACACAGTGCTGCCGTGAGGGCGCTCAGCTGGGAGGCTTCCTCAGTCCCAGCCAGGGTCCAGCGTCTCCCCCAGCATTTTTTTTTTTTTTTTTTGGGTAAGCGG